>NC_079502.1:1569694-1883302 GCF_030052815.1 Hevea brasiliensis
GAGAGTACGGTAACTAACATTTTCCGATTGCTCTCTTCTCCTTTCATCTCTCTCGCTCTAGCTGCTACTGCCGGCGGCAGCAATGGGCACAAGCCTGTCTTCGTAGAGAGATACATAGAAGATGCTACTGAGGCGGCGAAGTATTTTGGCCATTGTTTCTTCAGCTCCAGCGTTTAGTAGATTTCATTTTCAACAAGATATAGAAATGCGTATGGTTCAATTGCCAAGTTTGTTGTTTACCAATTCCATCGCCCGTGTTTCTTCTTCTACTTCCACTTCTAGATATAAAGATGCAAGCTTTGTCGATTTTCTGAGGGATAAATGCAAACATGGTTCATTTAGTAATGTAGATGATGCCTTAGCTTCCTTTGATCATATGCTTCGTATGAATCCTTTGCCTTCTATTATGCAATTTAATCAGTTATTTTCTGTGCTCGTGAGAATGAAGCATTATGCCACTGTGGTTTCCCTGTCTAAAAGACTTGAATTGCTAGGAATCTCATATAATGTATATACTCTGACCATCTTGATTAATTGCTTCTGCCATTTGCACCTTGTGGGTTTTGGGTTCTCAGTTTTAGGGAAAATTATTAAGTTTGGATTTCAGCCCACGGTTGTAACGTTGAATACCTTAATTAATGGACTATGTATAGAGGGTAAAATTGTTCAAGCAGTGGAACTATTAGATGAGATGGTGGCAAGAGGGTATCAACCAACTGTATATACTCATACAATGATAGTAAATGGGTTATGTAAAATTCGGAAAACAAGCATGGCTATTGGTTGGATGAAGAAAATGGTCGAGAGAGGTTGTGAGCCAGAGGTGGTGGCATACAGTACGATCATTGACAGCCTTTGCAAGGATAGGCTAGTTATTGAGGCTTTAGAGCTCTTCTCTCAAATGAAGAGTAGAGGAATTTCACCTACAGTTGTCACTTACAACTCCTTAATTTATGGTATGTGCAATTTGGGCCAATGGAAGCAAGCATCAACACTATACAAAGAAATGCCAGAGTGGAACATCACACCGGATGTAGTTACCTTAAGTATATTGATTGATACACTTTGTAAGGAAGGAATTGTTTTGGAGGCACAAGGTTTTTTTGGTAAAATGATTCAAAGGGGCATGAAGCTTGATGTTATCACTTACAGTTCCTTAATCCATGGTCTTTGCAGTTCAAGCAAATGGAAGGAATCTTCAACTTTGTTGAATGAAATGCTCACGCAAAACATCACTCCTGACGTTGTAACCTTCAGTATATTAGTTGATGTGTTTTGCAAGAAAGGAATGGTCTTAGAGGCTCTAGGTATTTTCAATATAATGATCCACAGAGGTGTAAAGCCCACTGTTGTTACTTACAATTCATTGATAGATGGAAATTGTCTTCAAAACCAAATTGACGAGGCCAGAAAATTATTTAATGTGATGGTCAGCAAGGGTTGTGCACCTGATGTTCTTACTTATAACATCCTGATTAAAGGATACTGTAAGATTGATAGAATAGAAGAGGCAAAGCAACTTTTTGATGAAATGCCTCACAAAGGGTTAATTCCTAACTCTATTACTTATACTACTCTCATAAGGGGCTTATGCCAGGCAGGGAGGCCTCATACTGCAGAAGAGCTTTTCAGGAAAATGATTTCTCATGGCTGTCCTCCAGACATAATAACATACTCAACCTTGCTTGATGGCTTCTGCAAACAAGGGCATCTCGATGAGGCATTGACACTATATGAAGATATGAAAAGGAGCCAGATGAAGCCTAATCACGTGATCTATGATATCCTGATTGGTGGTATGTGCAAAGCTGGCAGGCTTGAAGCTGCAAAGGAACTTGTTTCTGGTCTTTCAGTTGAAGGGTTGCAGCCTGATTTTTGAACATATTATGATAATCAATAGCTTCTACTAAGAAGTATTACTAGATGAAGCAGACAAGGTCCTCTAAAATGGAAGAGGATGGCTGCACACTAAATAGTTGCCCTTATAATGTGATTATCCAAGGATTTCTTCACTACAATGGTGCGTCAAAAGGCAGCAGAATTCATTCATGATGGTTTGCAAGGGAACTTCTGCAAATGCAACCACAACAGGCTTGGTAGTGGAGCTTTTTCTAGTGATGATATTGTTGTGGAAAAGCTAGTAGGGTTTTCTCATGTTGAACAAGGTAGGTGAAGTGAGACATTCATATTTAACGCCTCTTCAACGAAAGCAACAAATTGCAAGGAGCTTCAATCTTCTGTAAGTTATTTTTTCTTCAATCTCTTTTAACATGAAAACAATGCTGCTAATTAGTTGATTTTGCTCTGTAGAGAAATTTGTTAGGACTAGCACACACACCTCATGTTAGAGGTTGTGCACACAATAGCACTGCAATGAATTAGTGTTTCCTAAATGCAAAGGGCCAATTGATATAGCATCCAAACTCTATTAATAGAAAAAGTTACTGAGCATTGTCTACATCTAATATCTTACTGTTTTCTCCCCGCTTTTTTTTTTAACAGCTTTTGCAAATTTATCAATAGAGATTCCTTTTCCCAAGATTTTGAGGCTTATCGATTTGTGGCATTGTGGCCATTTCATATGTGGAATATATGCCTGCATTATTTGGTATATTCCATATTTGTTGATTTGCATCAACGTCGACTCCTAATAAACAAGTTTCTCAAGTATTCCTATGCATATTCATTTAGTGCAGCAAAATGTCCAGGTAATCCACTGAGGCACAAATTCTGGGTAAAATGGCCAAATAATTTTATGGAATAATTCAATAACTTTGAATATTTATGACTTTTTTTATAACATTGGTACTGATAATATCTATGCTTGCACTTACCCTTAAAATCATTTTGTACAAGTTGACTTAGCTCAAATTTCCAGCATGCATAGAAATCTACAAAGGACATGGTGATTATCGTTAATTATTTTCTATGTGCGTCTCTTCTATACTTATTTTGGAATTTGAGTCTCTAATATAAAGTTTTGAACTTCTACCCAGTTTTCTTTGCTATTATGTCTTTAATTGATATGCGTGCAGGAACTCAAAACTAATGGAGGAAAAAAATTCCTTCTTAGCATGCCCTAACAGAGACCTGTTTAGGCCTTTATTGTTGCAGAACTTTCATGGAACTTTCATAAATAGTTTCTACAAGTTGATACTGATGGTTTTTCATGCACAAAACTCAACTCAACTCAACTCAACTAAGCCTTTATCCCAAAAATTTGGGGTCGGCTATATGGATTCGCTTTCTCCACTCTGAACAATTTTGAGTTAAATCCTCAGAAATGTGTAATGCTTCTAGGTCATGTTGTACTACTCTCTTCCAAGGCAATATAGGTCTACTCCTTTTTTTTCTTTTTATCCTCTAACCTAATGTGCTCTACATGTCTAACTGGAGTCTCTGTATGTCTACGCTTCACATGATCAAACCACCTCAATCTCCCTTCTCTCAACTTATCTTCAATTGGCACCACTCTTACCTTTTCTCTAATACTCTCATTACGGACTTTTCATGCACAAAAGTGTTTCAGAAAATTAAAGACAAGGTGACATAAATATTATTAATTTAAGTCAAAGAATGGGTTAGTATCTCTTCTGTTTGTTTCATTCCAACTCTTACTCATATCTCCTTTAGCAGCGTGAGTGCCAGTTTTCTACTTTCTGGATGGAGATCAAAGACAATGATCATAATAATGATATGATTTTAGTAGCTGCTCCGGCTTCAGCTTTGAGGAGCTTTCATTTTCAACAAGAAGTGGAAATGGGTATGATTTGCTTTCCTACCTTATTATTTATTTAGAATTACATGCCCTTCTATTAAAGATTGGTTTGACAAATTCGAGTTCCAGCCGTTGAAATGAATGGAATTGATAAGAACTGCATAATAATTATAGTCTTTACATCTTGATCGATTGGAAAACAAAAAGGATTTTATCTCTTCTCTTAAGGCGGAAGATACTTGCACTTTCTGGGCTTTGGATTCTCTGTACTGGGGAGAATCCTTTAAGCTCAACATTGTAATATTATTATTGGATATGTGTAAAGATCAAATTGCTCAAGCAATAGAATTATTTGATGGGACGGCGACCAGAGGATATCAAGTCTAATGTTTCTACCTATTCTGCAATTGTGAATGGTCTGTGGAAAATTGGGAAAACCAACATTGCTATTTGATTGTTGAAGAAAATGGTAGAGAGAGGAAGTGACAAGCAATGTCATCGACTGTATAACTGTGGACTTATTGTGTGATCCTCAAAGTGAAACCCCTAGTGGCATGGTTAACGTTGGCGGAAACGATGGTATCATTTCTATCACTGGTTTAGAATTCTTTGTTTAATTGTAACTTGTAACAGTTTCTATGAAAGCCGACTTTTATTGGTATAAATTTAACGATGACTGTGAATAGTGTACCTTTAGCATGAATCTCTTTTCTTATTTTTCTTAATTAATTACATGTTCCATTGTTTAAGGATCATATTTGTGAAGAACTAAAAGAACTAGAATTCTGAAGAGAATAAGTCCAAAGATTAGGCGAAACTGTAATTGGTAGGCTTCCCTTCTAGCTATCCTAATTTTGGAGATTATACCATGAACCTTTGACTCCCTGCAGGAATATTATGGCTTTATTTGGAAAAAATTATTTGTACAAAAAGAAATCAATTGAATTCTCACAAAATTTTATATTTTTTTCAAAATATTTTTTTTTTAAGTTAAAAAGAGAAATTATTTTATTTCAAATATAAAAATTGATAAAAAAAGAAATCAATTCAATAAAATTTTAGTTTTCAAATAGGCTGTAACAAATAAACAAATAAAGTCATTCAAAATTAGAAGAAAATAACAGTCATTGAGAGAGAAAAAAAAGTGGAGATGTTAAAACAATATTAAATTATAATTTCATATAAGTTATCCTAAATGAAATCATGACTTCGTTACATAATTTCTCCTTATTTAGAACTTTTCTGCGTATAATAAATAATAAAGAAATCACAAGACTTAGAAAATATATTTTTCCATGGCGCTTTCAGATAGATCGCGTGAAACTGTGAATGGTAGATCCTAAGTCAATGTGAATGGTATCAGGACTGCAAAATCAGCAGCCAAATTATTTTTTAGTTGATCACTTGCATTCCCTTTTCTTTCTTCTCTGGTTTTGTACATCCACTTGCGTTTAACAATGGCTAGTTGGGTACTCTCAACACTCAACAAGCACTAGAAAAGTATCATGCGCAACTTTACTAACATTTTCCAGGAAACCTTTCACGCTTGCAATATCTTGATCTGAGCTCAAACTTTATAGGTTCAATGAGATTGAACTAAATTGGCTGTCAAGTCTTTTGTCCTTGAAGTACTTAAATATGGGAAATATCAATCTTAGCAATGCCCAAGCTTATTGGCTTGAAGTTGTGAAACTTGCACCCTTCACTCTTAGAAATGCACTTGCCAACTTGTGGACTTTCCAATCTTCCTCTCTCTGTTCCACGTCACAACCTTACATCCCTTTTGGTTCTTGATCTCTCCAACAATGATATTAACTCCACAATACCTCCTTGGCTCTTCAACATGAGTAATCTAGTTTATCTAGATGTCAGCTCAAACAATCTCCAAGGTGAAATTGATGATTTTTCAAGACTAAACTCCCTTGAACATCTTGATTTGTCTGAGGATTCATTCATCTCAGGCAAGTTATCAGGAAAATTAGGAAAGCTCTGCAATTTGCATGTGCTTGATCTTTCTTTTAATAAGATTAGTGGAGAGATAAATGATTTCATCTTGAGCTTGGCTGAATGCACTAATTGTAGATCAGAGTCTATGCATTTGGGCTACAATAAGCTAGGTGGGTCTCTTCCTGATTCTTTGGGATACTTAAGGAGCTTAAAACTTCTTAAGCTTATGGGAAACTCCTTTTCTGGCTCCTTTCCAGAATCCATTGGTAACATGTCGTCCTTACAAGAATTCATCCTGTCTGAAAATCAGATGAAAGGTTCAATTCCTGTCAGTCTAGGACTACTCTCTTCATTGATTGTACTGGATATCTCAGACAATCAATGGGAAGGTGTCATAACAGAAGCTCATTTCTCAAATCTCACAGGCTTGAAGGAGTTAACAATAGTTCAGGAGGCAAAAAACATCACCTTGGTTTTCAATGTGAATCCTAATTGGATTCCTCCTTTTAAACTCATCTACCTTGACCTCCATGCATGCATGATTGGCCCCACCTTTCCCGAGTGGCTAAGGAATCAGAACATGCTAAGCTACATCGCTGTGTGGGATGCTAAGATTTCTGGCGCAATACCAAAATGGTTCTGGGAGTTGGATTTGTTCTTGGATGTACTAGACTTCAGCCATAATCTGTTAACTGGAGAAATGCCAAGCACAATAAGGTTCCGACAGCAAGCTATTGTCTTCTCGAATTATAACAACTTTACAGGTCCTCTGCCAGTGTTTTCATCAAATGTTAGTTCATATCATCTAGATAATAATTTCTTCTCCGGACCAATTCCTTGAGATTTTGGTGAAAGAATGCCCTTGTTGGGAGATTTAGACATCTCATATAATTCTCTTAATGGCACCATCCCCTTCTCGATGTCGAACTTAAGCTATTTGCTTACTTTTGTTCTCTCTAGCAACAATTTGTCTGGAAAACTTCCTGAAATCTGGAATGGTATGCCATATATATGCCTTCTAGACGTTTCAAACAACAGTTTATCAGGCAGCTTACCTATCAGTTTTGGTTCTCTTAGTGGACTAAGATTCTTAAGGCTAAGCAACAACAAGTTTTCCGGGGAACTCCCTTCTGCCTTGCAAAACTGTACACACATTGAAACTCTTGATCTTGGAGACAATGGATTTTCAGGAAAGATTCCTGCATGGATTGGAGAGAAGTTTCCATCTGTGTTGATTATAAGCTTCAGATCAAACTTGTTTACTGGAGAAATTCCGTTGAATTTATGCAGTCTTCCTTTACTTGACATACTGGACCTAGCGCAGAATAACTTCACCGGGCATATCCCCAACTGAGTTGGAAACTTGAGTGGGATGACTACAGTTCTTGACTCCAGCTGGTATGAGGGGCAATTGTGGTTAGTGGACAAAAACCGTGCATATTTCTATGAGGGTACCCTTTATCTTGTGAACAGCATAGATCTTTCAAGAAACAACCTTTGCGGAGAGATGCCTAATGGATTAACAAATCTTTCAAGATTGATCACCTTGAACCTGTCCATGAACCATTTGACTGGGATAATTCCGGCTGATATTGGCAACTTACAGAGACTGAAACTCTTGATCTCTCAAGTAACCATCTTTCTGGTGTAATCCCTAGAAGCATGGCCTCCATCACTTTTCTGAATCACTTGAACATCTCATATAACAATCTTTCTGGTCAAATCCCAAAAACTAACCAGTTTGAGACCTTCAATGATCCTTCCATTTACGAAGGTAACCCATTACTTTGTGGTCCGCCACTGCCCACCAAGTGCAAAGAGATGACAAAGATGAAACATCAACTGAGGAGCCTCTCTCTCCTGAGGAAAACAAAGATGAAGAAGAAGAAAGTATTGAAATGTTGTGGTTCTACATAGGCATAGGAATAGGAATAGGATTTCCTGTAGGGTTTTGGGTGGTCTGCGGAACTCTAATAGTGAAGAAGTCACGGAGGATTGCTTATTTCCAGTTCATTGATGAGAAGAAAGACGAGGTCATTGTGTTTTTCTGGGTCTCAATTGCTCGATTAAGAGGTTGTTGAAGCGAAAAGACAGTTGAGGGTGCATGGAGAGAACTTGAGAACGCATGCATGAAGGTGTTCCATAATATGTTAAAAGCTTTGGAGCTATCCATAGCTGTTATGAATCTCTTCATTAAATTGATTGTAATAAATCAGCGTTGCAAGACGTCTGCGTTAGATGATTGTCTAGCTTAGTTAAATTTTGAGTCGAGAAACCAATCTAAGCTGTAGATTAGCAGCACTAAACCCATCTCTATGTTATGAAATATCTAGTTTTATTGGGCATTTGAACTCGAAACTCATAACAAGTGAACTTATAAATACGCAAGCATTTGAATAAGATTAAATTTATCAAAGCAAAACTCTACATAATAGAATAATTTAAATAATTAAATAAAGAAAAAAAGTAATTGAGTAAAAAAAAATTAAATGGATAAAAATTTATAAAATTATTAACCTTATGTATATTTTTTTAAACTTATTATTTAATTTATGTATTTTAATGAAATTAATTATTTAATTCATCTATTTTAAAAATATATATATTATTTAATTCTTTTATTTTTTTAAGCCGGTGAATTATTGAGTCTTTTTATTATTTTAAAATAATTTTTTTCTAACTCAATTATTTAGTTTTTATAATTAAATAATATAACTATTTAATTCATGTAATCTTAAATTCATTAACTTTTCAATCATTGGGTATTATTATTCTTTCTCCTTTGATTAGCAGAAAAATTAACGGAATAAGTTAAAAAATTCACACACTAAAAATAAAAGAATTAAGTAAAATATTTTTAAAATAAATAAATTAAATAATTAATTTTAATAAAATATATAGAATAATTAGTAATTCTCTTTATTAGAAGATAGTGGTGGCAATTGCCTCTAGGCTAGGAAAGCGTGGATGAACTTCAGCACAGAGCCCAGCTTCCGTGGGTGTCTTCAAAAGGATTTGTCTCCACCTTTTCTTGTAAACTGCTTTTGTTTTGTATTCTTTAGTCCAATCTTCCAACAATCACCACTAAAGTTAAACAGAAAATTTGGGTTATAGATAAAATCTAAGATAAGTTAACATCCTGTTTGTTTCGAGAGAATCCAGGGAAGATAGAAAAAGAGAAGGAAAATTATTAAGTGTTTAGAATTTTTTTTTTTCAAAAATAAGTGTTTAAATGGAGAAAAAAATGAAATGAAATAAAAAATTTAAAATTTAACATTTTTTTTAAAAAATAAAAAATTATTTTTCTTAAAAAATAATTTAATTTTTCTTTTAATTGAAAAAATATTTTTTATTAATTTATTTTTTTTAATATTAAAAAATATAAATATATTTTTCATGAGACAGGTGGAGGCTTAGCAGAATGAAAAAGAAACCAGGAGAAGTGAAAAAGCTAATATCTTTCCAAAAACACTTTCTTTTGAGATCTCTCTCTTTCTCTTATAATTGACCAAACTTTTATTTATTTTTTTTTCTAAGAAAATTGACCAAATATTTCATGAACACCTAAAATGAAAAACTCATTGGATGGCCGTTTGGAAGTCTAAATTAAAATTCTTAGTTCAGGGGAATCAATCAAGGGTTGAAATTCACTTCACAAATTGCTTGGGCACCTAACTAATCCTAATGAAAAAGGGACCAAATCAAAGAGAAAAAATAGGTTGACAAAGTAATACCTCTATATTTTCTGACCAAATTGATTATGTTTTGTTGGAGAGTTGCTTTCATATTTTTCTATATAAAAAAAAATTATAATTAATTTTAATCAAAGTCTGACTTAACTGAAATTAAAATCCAAACTATAAAATCTCTCAGTTTGATTCTAATCTCTTTGCCATAGAACCAAACTGTGGCTAACTCTATTCTTTATATTTGATGAAAATTTATCATTTTCATCAAATTAAATTATCATGTTAATTTCTAATTTTAATATATATAAATTCATTAAAAAAATAAATGACTGTAAAATAAGTACAAAAAGTAACAAACTTTAAATATCAAATAGTACAATTTGACAAAAAAACTAACAACTGACAACTGGCTCCACCAAATAATTATTCATACAACTCCGCTTGGACTATATTTATATAATTTTATTTTTTATGCAACTAATTTTTTTTAATTTAAATATGAGACTTTATAATAAAAGGGATAAATATCATATGTAATATTAATTTATAATATAATTAATTACACTTATTATTTATATATTTTAAAGGTGTAATATTATATATTTAAAAATAATCAAGATAATTTTACCTATGTCATAATAAAATAATAGAAATTATATACATAAAGGGCTATGACTTCCACTTGTTTCTCTCCCTCAGCCCCTACTCACAGTCTTAAAATACAAAGTCAGTAGATATAATATTAATTTTATTAATAAATTTGCACTCATTACGTTTCATATTAATTTTATTAATAAATCAAAACCTTACATTAATTAAATTATTTACCTATTGTAATGAAATATTTATAATTAATAAATAAATAAGTTATTAATATTAAAATTATTTTTAAAACTATTAAATTCCAAGGAGACAATTAAATTTAATTGTACCGATTAATTGTACCGATTAATAAATTTTAATTTTATGATATTAAAGTTAATTTTTAAAAATATTTTTTAAATAAATTATTTATAAAAAATTTTAATTAAATCCTCATAAAATTATATTTAATTTTTATTTAATTGTAAAATTCTTGATTGTAAACAGGAAAAAGAGTTCTCGAATTTTCGAAGTGAAATGTACAAAAAAAAAAAAAAATGGTAACTAAAAAAAATTTATAAGGAATAGCAAATAAATTAATAGCCATCCAACATTGGGTTGGCGGAGACTTCCAAAGCTTCATATCCATATATCGAATAAAAACCAAAATAATAATAAAATAAAATAAAATGTCTCTCGCCTCTCGCCTTCTAAATACACCCACCACCACCAGGCTCTCCTCCAATCTTCCGTCCTCAGCTTCTCCTCGCTATTCTCACTTCCTCTCTTCCCATTTTGCTCCTCCCTCTCTCCTTCGATTCCCTCTCGCTCTTAAGCCTTCTTCTTCGTCTTCCTTCTCCAGGGTATTTTCGTCTCCTCCACCTGCAACCACCTCTACTTCCACCATGGGTGATGCTCCTGATACTGGCATGGATGCTGTCCAGAGACGCCTCATGTTTGAGGATGAGTCTGTTCCCTACTTCTCGTCTTCTCTTTACATGGTTTTTGCAGTTTCTGTTTGTTTAATTTGATGTGATACTTGTGGTTTTTCTGTTCATGTAGATTTATTGATTATTTTGTTTCTTTGTTTTTATTGATTTCAAAACTGATATGGAAAAAAGTTGGAATTTTGAGACTCTGTATCTCTTTATGTGCATTTTCTTTTGAACTCTTTTGTTTCCTTGTGTTTCACATGTTTCTCCTTGTGTTACAGTGTTGGTTTGACTTTGTATGTCGAAAGTTTGATTAGAGGTTTTGAGTTTTTAGTGAGAAAAAAATGTTTTTTTTTTATATCTTTAATTTTCATTCTTTTATTGTTTGCCAGTTATATTTTTCTATTTCATTTTCTGGGTTCAATTTGGTTTCTGAGTAGCACAAGTAAAAATGAAGGATCTTACCATCTGCAATTTTTTATTACTCAACAATAAAAAAAGAAAAAAAAAAGAAAAAGAAAAGAAAAGAAAAGAAAAATCTCTGGCTGAGTTTAGTTGAATGAATCTATGGCTCTTTTCAAAGGTTGATCTTTTATTGGATAACAGCAATAATAGAGGAATAAGATTTGAGATCTCTTGCCTCTTGTTATATTTTGCAAGCGGTTGATTTAGTTAGACAATAGAGTTTGTTAGACAGTTTGTTTTTTAAGTCCCGTGTTTTTGGATAAAATATGGATCCACTTTTACACATCTGGGCTCATGCCGTTCGTTAATTTAGTTTTCTAAATGTGTGATTCTTGTCATTTTACTGCGGTTGCAAGTTTAATGAAAGTAACAGAAAGGAAAAGGAAAAGGAAAAGGCCCTCAACCGTTTGTTATTTTGTCTGTTCACCACCCCCCCCCCCCCCCTCTTCTCAAACTGTACGACTTGTGGTTTGAGCCTCTGAAATCCTGTTTTAATTGTTTGCAGATGCATTTTAGTAGATGAGAACGATCGTGCTGTTGGTCATGCTTCCAAATATAGTTGTAAGTGAAATTTTCCTGTCATGGCTCTTTGTAAGTTATTTTTTTATGCCACAGTTTGTTGGGGATTTAATATCTAGTTATTTAGCTAACCTGTTTTTATATCTTGTTATTAGTTTGGATGTTCTGCTTAATGTAATAATACTACAGTTATCTTGCTAGTTAAAGCAATCCAAACAATCGATTTTCTTGAAAACAAAGAAAATCTTGAAGTTGAAATCTATTTAAATTTTCGAATTCCATTGTTTTGTTGCTCTATGTTCAAGTAATTCAAGGGGTTGCTACTCTTATTACCTCATATCTTTGGTTTGGAAGCATAAATTTGCTGTTTTGTACCATGTGTTATGGGTACCTTGGGCACAGACTAAAAAGCTGTTGTCACTTTGGTTTTGTCATGATTTGATGCTTTCTTAATTTGCAGGTCATTTATGGGAAAATATTTTGAAGGGGAACTCATTACACCGAGCTTTTAGCGTATTTCTCTTTAACTCAAAATATGAGCTACTCCTTCAGGTATGTGATCAATATGGAAGTTAAAATATAGTTGCTTGTGTATGAGGGTTCAGATTCTGGAACTTTTTTTTTGAACAATTGATTGAGAAACTGGAGGGGAAAAGGATATGCTGTTTAAGTGTGTTTTTCTGTATGGAAGAATTTGTGCAAACTGCATAAGCTATTTGACAACTTGAGACCTGAGGATTGGAACATCCACATGATAGAACTAAAAGAATTCAGGAATTCTTATGCTAAGAATCTGCTTTTGGTGCTGGAAGATTGTCCATATTTTGTAGTTATGTTTTGTTGGCAATTATTTTGTGAAAATCAATAAGATGTTGAGGTAATATACATTTTTCTTTGTTTTCTTGACAGCAACGCTCTGCTACAAAGGTAACATTCCCCCTTGTATGGACAAACACTTGCTGCAGTCATCCTCTGTATCGTGAATCTGAGCGTATTGATGAGGATGCTCTTGGTATATATTTCTATGTTTACATCCCTATGAAAAACCCACTCTACTTGCTTTTGATGGGAGGTCAGTAATAATTTTCATTTCCATTTTTTTCACGCCCTTTATCAGGTGTTAGAAATGCTGCACAAAGGAAGCTTTTGGATGAGCTTGGTATCCCTGCTGAAGATGTTCCAGTTGATCAGTTTACCCCACTGGGACGCATGCTATACAAGGCGCCTTCTGATGGAAAATGGGGAGAGCATGAACGTAATATTTTAAATTTGATTTATCTTACACCTGTTTGTTATTCTGCTTTTATTTTATCCTGCCATGTTTCAAGTTGTTTTATTTGATCTTTGATTTGGAAATCACATTGTGGTCCCTGAATTCCTACTGAAAATATGCAGGGGCTTTCACATCTTCATGTTGTAGGCTTTATATGATTAATGTGTCATAGCTTGTCTTCATTTATCAGGATAATACTTAAGAATGTAAGTTGCTACTGTTTTCATCCAGAATTTCATTGACTCTCTATTTTTCTCATTAATTTGCAGTTGATTATCTGCTCTTCATAGTTCGTGATGTTAATGTTAATCCAAACCCTGATGAGGTCGCTGATATAAAATATGTTAACCGGGATGAGTTGAAGGAGCTTTTGAAGAAAGCGGATGCTGGTGAGGAAGGTTTAAAGTTGTCACCTTGGTTTAGACTAGTTGTGGACAATTTCTTGTTCAAATGGTGGGAACACGTTGAAAAGGGGACACTCAAGGAAGCAGCTGACATGAAAACGATTCACAAGTTAACCTGAGATGTATAATCGACAAAATTTCATCGTGTCATCACCTGTAGCTTTTATCTAAATAAAAGTTCCAAGTTAGCATTTCTTTGCTGCTGCGGCATTCAGTATTCTTAGTCTGGTCATGTTAAATTTAGAGATGTCATCTGAAAGCAGCTGAACAGTTTGGATCTTTGTAATGTAGATTTTGCTTCTCCATGTTTTAAAATCTGAATAAGGAGCTTTGCACATCCTTTATATTCAGGATTTTCTTTTCTTGTCATATGGAAATCTTTTTTCAGGGTAAGGACATTGTTATTTGTGTTGATATGAATCAAGTTGGATTTGGCTATTCAATCAGGAATTGGCTTATTTTGAATACCAATGTCTATACTTTTGATTTTGTTTGTTTTCTTTCAGTGATTACCTCTCATTGGTGTACGAACTCGAGATTTCAGAAAAGCAAATACTTTTTTAAGTTATTGATTTTGATTAACAATTAATCAATGAATGACAAATATTTTTAAATGCTTTACACTTATGGTATGAGGTAATCATTTATTTATGTATTATGCCAATTTTTCTTTTAGATTACTCATTTATAATTTTTTTAAATGAAAATATTTAAAAATTAAATATATTTAAAAATTAAAATGTTAAAACATTTAAAGTTTTTAAAGTATAATTTAAGTTAAATAGTAATAAAGATTTATAATTAACAAATTTTATACATAAAAATAATCAAAATTAAACAACAAATATCCAAATTCATAAAGTTTCAGTAATTTACAATTTTTTACAATTCATAAAATAAATAAGTCCTTTTATTTATTTATTTTTTCCTCAAAAAATACCATCTTTTTTCGCTAATAAAAGAAAACTATCATTTTCCCCTCACGCGCTCTACCGCATTTTTTAATTCACTTCCCTTCTTGAGATCATCTCTCTCTCTCTCTCTCTCTCTAGACTCTCTCTCCATAATCCTTAGATTTACGGAGAAGACACACACACACACACACACAGAAAGAGAGAGAGAGCGCTTGGTGCTTCAATCGCTGGTAAAGTTTGAGCCTTTCGATCAGACTAGATTCAAGATACTAGCTAAATTCAATCGCTCTGTGATCGTTCTTTATTTTTATTTATTTTTTAAATGTAAATTATTATTTTTTTTAAACCATAACTAAAATCTTGCTCACATGAACAAATTGGATCTAATTAGTGAATTAGATTTGCGGGAATTTACTTTCCATGAGTTAGTGGGTTGATATCCTTTATGCTGTTGTGCTTCTTTGTGAATTAAATGAAGTGGGATTGAATGATTAGGTTGTCTTGTTTATGGCATAATTATGATTTCTTGTTTATATTCATATTTTACATTTCTTTTGTCTAATATTTTGGACTTGTAGTAATTAGATTTTTGAGTCATGGGTTGTTATAGCAAGTAGCAACTAGAACTTTAAGATTGAGCTGGCTTAGATAATTTGTCAAATGAAGCAGGATCAATGACGAAGTGAAAGGAAACTTTGACTTGTGGATTTTAATATATCTTGTGAAATATGGGAGTAAATCTTTGAAGAAGATTTGGTTCTTTTGCCTGCTTTGCTGCTTGATAGGATGCATTCATATCTTTTGGTATTTTTCTTGGATGTAGCTCCTTTCTGGAAGTAAGATCTATAATTTATATAGTGGATTTGCTATGATTGATGCTTTGGCACGAATTATTCAAATTAGTTCTTGGAGTGAGTGGTTACTTAAAACTATTTCTTCTCAATTGAAAATTAAGCTACTGAAAATGTGTACCAGTTTAATGTCTCTTTGTAAGCTTCATTCTCATGTTTTTGGGTTCTCCATTGAATAGATTGTTTTTTTGCTATGCCAGTTTCATTGTTAGAGTTGAGGCCAAAGCTTGTCTTTTTTTGTGTGTGGCATAGCAGCAGAGATTCTGAACTTATTTAACTAAAATTGTTTATTGGATGTATCAGGAAAGCACTAGAGGGTATAATTGCTCTAGATTCAGACTTCTGATTAGTGTCTTGGGGTTTAAGTACTGCACTTATGGTTGTAACTGAAAAAATTGTATTGATTTATTTGATAATATTTTTGATAATTCTTTGTTATCCTTTGGTTTAAGATGGTGAAATATGAATTTTCCCACTATCATTCTAATACATTTGATGCTTTCTATTATGGATGCATTGGGTATAGATGGCACTGGTCACAACTGCAGAAGTTTGTGATGCAAATCCACAACTAATTGTGAGTGGTGAGCTCCGGGCACTCCAGCCGATTTTCCAGATTTATGGTCGACGCCAAGTCTTCTCTGGTCCAGTAGTGACCCTTAAGGTGTTTGAAGACAATGTTCTGATCCGTGAATTTCTCGAGGAGAAAGGTAATGGCAGAGTTCTTGTTGTAGATGGTGGTGGCAGTCTGCGATGTGCAATATTGGGAGGAAATCCTGTTGTACAAGCTCAGAATAACGGGTGGGCAGGTATAGTGGTTAACGGCTGCATTAGGGACGTCGATGAGATTAATGGATGTGATATTGGAGTTAGGGCTCTAGCTTCTCATCCTATGAAAGCCAATAAGAAGGGGATGGGGGAGAAACATGTACCCATAGCCATTGAAGGGACAAGAATCTGTGATGGTGAATGGCTTTATGCAGACACGGATGGGATCCTTATTTCTCGAACTGAGCTATCTGTCTGAGTAAAGATAGCCATTCATGGCAACTAAGTTATATTATAATGGTTATTTGTAAGCTTGTCCTCTTGAGCTGGTGCTTGATTTTAGAAAATTGTGTAAAATGCTATAAATTTGCAAGAATGAAGTATGGTGTTCTGTTTGGCATTTCTAGACTAAATTGAAAGCTCTTTTTGGTGTCTACAAATGTGGCTCTTGATTTTGCAGAATGAAGGCCCTATTCTTCAATTAAATGAAGTTATCTGGAATGTCCCAAACACAAAAAAGAAATGTATTTTCTGTAAAATAAACAGTCTAAATACGAAAATTTCAGTAAATTTAAGTGTCTCTTTCAAAAGCATATCATTACTAGATAACAGCTCAAGTATCAGCAGTGCATCTCATATCTACCGTTTCATTAATGTCTTCTTGCCCCTGGTAAATCCATTTGCTGAAGAAACCTTGAGTAATCATATTATGACAATAATCAAAATGAGTGAAATGGAGATATGCTTTACTCTTTCAGGACAATTTTGCACTAAAACAAATCAATAATGTTAATGTACATTAAAATCTAATAATATGCCTTTTGTGACCAATTCTAAACAGTTTCTTGTATAGAGCAAAAACAACTAACAAGCAGCATTATAATTACACATATATTGAAATAGATTCAGATACCAATAGTATTTATGCTTTAATCCATCCAAGATTTTGAAGCTTTGCTACTTAAATGCATAGCCCCATAGTGAAAGTTAAAAAAAAAAAAAAAAAAAAAAATCCAAACACTGCTGCCTGCAGTATACATAAGCTATAAACAAAAAGCCAAACCTTTTACCACATAATCTGTACAATAATCAGACAATAACTAAACATTCGCTTTATAGATGATGGGTATTTAAGTCATAAAGATTCATGCTACATACTAATGGAATTCATGCCAGCCTATCAATATTACAATTACACAGAATTCCCATTTTCTATCATCAGCAGATGTAAAATCAGAGGCAGATCCTTGATAATAAATGGTAGAAGACGCATTTTCACCTGAAGCAGAAGTGCGAGATCCTGCATATAAAGAGGGAGAGCTATGAGGCCATGAAACAGAATAGGACACAGGTGATAACAGGCAAGAAGATACAGGAGGCACTTTTCCCTGAACATATAAATGTGGCTACTTTCATTCATTAATTTGAGATTCTATCAGGGCAACATTAGCCACTACTGAAATTGGTGCAAGGTATAAGATAACTAGGTTGATTGTGGATTTAATTCAAAGAGGAAATAGATAGAAATTCTAGAAAAGTATGCACACAAACTCATCCTAAAAAGCTAAGGAGCACTCAGCTGAAAAATATTTAATACTAAAAATGGAACTAAAGTCGTACACATGTGATGATGGTATATATATATATATATATATATATATATATATATCAACTTAAGTGCTTTTATCATTTCCAGCATGAATTTTTAATTTTGTCAAAAAAATAAAACGATTAACCAGAATTTCCCCACTCAGCCCCTCTCTCATGAAACCAATTCTCCCCAGCCCGTGGGTCATAATGTTGCATTGCAGAGAAATAATTTTCCAACAATTAGCTCGTAATGTAGTAGGAGCAAGATTCTCACTAGATAAAGTGAAAGGCACCTCTGTAGGCCAAAAAAAAAAAAAGGGCAAATCTTAAGTCGTTCATATGCTTACCAAATACTTCTACCCAAGAACCGTGAATAAAACTATCAATAAAAGTTAAAATATATATGAAATGATTACTAGGTGTCTTTGGATGTGGTTCCTCTGATAAATGGAAATTTTCATTACTTTGTAATATGAGGACGTCTGAAGGCTTCAGCCAATGTGTTTGAGCTTGTAGAAACTTCAAAGATGTGAAATCTTCAGACAAAAAAGAAAATAACTATCAAAACATCAACTGAAATTTTGTTCAGCTTGACAAAGCCAGCAACCAAAACATCTTACTAACGAATTGGAAACCTTTATGGAGGGTAGCCATTCTACTCACTATATATAGGAAACTGGAGTTACTTGACTCTTTCAAAATAACATAGCAATAAAACAAATTCATTAATGTTAACATGATGTTAGTACTACCAAACAATTTCTTGCAAAAAGCAAACACAACTGCAAGGACAATTGTAATTTTACTCGTGAAATAGATTCACGTACCAATAATTCGCAACATAACTAAGACCTCTGCATCTATTAGTTAGGTGATGATTGCCAAAATCTCACTTCACATTTACATCTTTCGAATCTTCAGAACAATTTTTTAATTTTCTCAAAATGAGATGGTTATTGCGCGATAAATGTAAATTAAATCAGTGGTGGTAGCATCTGCAAAGAATCCCTTATCAACCATCTCATCAATAAGTTGCAATGCTTTTGGTACATCCTTATGCCTGAGAGACCCTTGAATAATCACATTATAACAATAAGCATCTAATAAACATCCACCCTCTTCGATTCCTCTAAATACCTTGTATGCTTCGTCTGGCAACCCTTTTTGGCAAAATCCTTTGTTTATTGGTACATCCTTATCAACCATCTCATCAATAAGTTGCAATGCTTTTAGTACATCCTTATGACTGAGAAACCCTTGAATAATCACATTATAACAATAAGCGTCTAATAAACATCCACCCTCTCGATTCCTCTAAATGCCTTGTATGCTTCATCTAGCAACCCTTTTTGGCAAAATCCTTTGTTTATTGGTACATCCTTATCAACCATCTCATCAATAAGTTGCAATGCTTTTAGTACATCCTCATGCCTAAGAAACCCTTGAATAATCACATTATAACAATAAGCGTCTAATAAACATCCACCCTCTTCGATTCCTCTAAATACCTTGTATGCTTCATCTAGCAACCCTTTTTGGCAAAATCCTTTTATTATTGTAGTATATGTACAAATATCAGGCCACAAACCTTTTTCGAAAAGCTTAGAAAATAGTTCCTTAGCATCATTAAGCTTCCCAACCTAGCACATGCCATTGATAAGAATATTATAGGTCACACGATTAGGCTTCAATTGACTCTTTTCCATCGCTTTGAATATGGTAAGAGCCTCATCAACATCTCCCTGTTTGCACAAGCCATCGAGCAAAATTGAAAAAGTTATTATATCTGGCTGCTGACCATAAGAGCACATGTTCTTGAAAAAATCTAGTGCAGTACGAGGCCTCCCTGCTTCCCACAATCCCTTTATAAGAGTACTATACGTAACAGAGTTAGGAACTAAACCTTTTTGAGGCATTTCATTAAAAAGTTTCATCGCTTCATCAATCATTTTGCTCTTGCAATATCCATTAATCAAGCTGCTGTAGCTGATGACATCAGCTATGCCATTGCTTACCATCTGATCAAATACTTTTCTAGCTTCATCCATTTGGCAATGCAGACAATATCCACACATCAATGAATTATAAGTGACCAAATCAGGCTTTATGCCCCATTCAAGCATCATATCGAAAATGCCTTGAGCCTTTGAAACCATTCCTTCCTTGAAAAGATTGTTGATCAATATATTGAAGATATAAGCATCTGGTGATATATTCTGCCCCACCATTTCATTTAGCAAGGCAAGAGCTTGATTTATTTTGCCTAAATTGCAAAGACCACGAATTAGGCCTCTGTAAGTGACAACATTAGGTGAAATGCCTTTGTTCCTCATTTGAGAGAAGATGTCTAAAGCCTCAGAATCAAGCTCATCCTTGCAAAGGACATCGATGGCTCACAGCCTCTCTCAACCATTTTCTTTAGTAACCCAATAGCCACGTTTGTTTTCCCAAATCTACAAGGACAGCTTACTATCACATTATAAGAATAAACATTAGGTTGATAACCTGCTGCAACCATATCATTGAAAAAGTCTACTGCTCCATTGATTTTACCCTCTATACAGAGCCCGTTAATTAAGGTAGTAAATGTCACAATGTCGGGCTCCAATCCCAATTGGAGGATTTTCCCAAAAATGGAGAAGCCAAAATCCACACGGTGTAAGCGGCAAAAGCAATTAATCAAGATGTTAAGAGAATAAACATTGTGTGAGATTCCCAGCGATTCAATTTTTCTGTACAAGGAAAGGACTGTGTGGTATTGTTTCATTCTGACGAGCAGAAAAAAAATTGACCAAATTGAACAATAGAAGGCAGAGGATTCATAAGAATGATGTGATTAAAGGAAGCTAAGGCATCATCAACGTCCCCAAAAGAAGCATTTAGATCTGAAGCTTGCATCTTGATGCGTGTGAGAGGAAGTTGATATAGAACTAGAAGACGAATGGAAAGAATAAGTAAATAACAGGATTGGAGATTGAAAGGTAACCAATTGTTGAAAGTGGAAGCTCCTGAAAGCTGAAGCTAAACACATGGTTTTCATAGAACTTAGCTTCGCCGTTATCATCATCTTCGATCTCCGTAAAGTTGCAAACTTTCACTCGGAAGTGGCCACAGAGTGGAGGACAGTTCTGTTTTGGTCCAAAAATGGGGTCAGTAATGCAGGATCTATCTCCTCCTATGCTTACTCGCCTTGTTTTTCCCTTCAATTTCTATTGATATTTTAGTTCTTCAACTACATAAGTAACTATATATTCATATAAAAATTTAAATTTATTTTTATTTTTATTTTACTGTCATCTTGATTGTTTTCTAAATTTATTATTATTATTGTTACTACTCACATTAAAATTAATTTAAAAAATTAAAAAAAATGATAATTTTTTAAAAACCTGCAACTTGTATAAGTTTAAGTCCATTAGTAATATATAATTTTCATTTATCTCTTTTCTTTTTACAATTCATTTTACCAACTTCTCAAGTGCAATACTCAATTAATAATCTAACATTTATGTTTTAATTCATACATTATAATTAAACATTTAAAGAGCAATACCCAAATTCCATCACACCATCAATTTTTTTTAAAAAAAATATTTGACTTTTCTTTTGTTAGAAGAGGCAAGCCTTTGATGGGAAATTGCTGAAGTTTATGTTAGCAGGTTGCATTATGTCCTTATCATATTAAATCTGATAAAAGTAAGTAGTAGAAATTACTTATAATTCTTTGCATCATTTGGAGCAAATCTAAGTATTTTGTTCCATAACATATCATTAATAGACAACAGCTGATATCTGCCATTTCATTAATGTCTTGTTGCCTCTGGTAAACCCTTTTACGGCTTCCCATTATATAGGACCAGTAATGGATCAATCTCTGCAGACCTCCCAAGAACCAGAAATGAATTTAGGTTATAGTATTTAATTTTATCTAGAGGCATAATTGGATGATTAGTGCAAGTAAATATGCTAAAAATGTTGATAAAATCTTGAAATTAAGAGAGAACTCACTTAGCATGAATTGCTTTTCCTAACTAATTCAACAATCACATAGCCATGCGGTCGCAACTTCATCATTCTATAACAAGCAAACATCATATAATTTTCTTTCAGTTGTGTTCCAACCGTTAATGAAAGATAACGACATTAACTACTAAATACTAATTACAAAGGACATAGCACATGAGCTGCCATGCTCTGCCAGTTGCCATCTTTCATCTGGCCATAACACATCCTCTTTTCTCACATTGAGAGGCCTCTCAATTTTCCCTAATTACTGTATACCTCATGGGAGACTGGACATACCTTACGCAGAGAAAACAAAGAATTTCAACTGAGAATCACTTCTTTCATTACAGCAAATTGACCATTTACGTGAGGGCTGTACATCAAATTATACTTACTTTTACTGTTCACAATCAACCACCACTCTGGACTTACACATCCCACGTTTCTTTCCTAAATTTCTGGTTGAGTAGAACAAAATAGCAAAAATAAATATGATAACCAGAACTCAATATGACAGCTAACATGCCTGCGGTATCAAACCAAAAATTTCAGCAGCCCAACACTCCAAGGAAATTCAAGGCAAAGTTTTGGTAAATCTGTAAGCTAGCTAGTTTTCTAAGCAGTCATGAATAACAGTAACTTCTCCTTTCTCAACTTCCCTTATAAAAAGAAACTTCACCAGAGTATCCCTCGTTTTTCCATGAAATACTGGGTGTTTGGTATGATTAATGCACTGACACGAGTTTTCAACCAGCTTGCGGTTTTATTCATATTAGTTCTTGGAGTGAGCGGTTGCTTAAAAACTATTTCTTCTCGATTAAAAATTAAGCCACAGAAAAGGCGCACCAGTTTGATGTCTCTTTGTAAGCTTCATTCGCATGTTTTTGGTTTCTCCATTGAATAGAGTGTTACTATAAAGTTTGATGTGAGGTTACAATATTATTGTCATATTTAATAAAAAAATCCTTTACTTATCCCCCCCAAAAAAAGAACTTTGTCACTAATTATTTTTATACATAAGGAAATAATATTTAATTAAAAAAAATTAACAAATTCATTAATTTTAACATAACGTTAGCATTAATAAACAGTTTCTTGCAAAAAGCAAAAGTAACTGAACCTCTTGCATCTGTCGCCTTATCAACCATTTCATCAAATAAGTTGTTTATCAACCATAAGTTGTAATGCTTTGAGGCAAAGTCCTATAGTGAGACTTCATATATGGTAAAAGTTGTCCAATGCACACTTGCTTGGGTTGTTGCTTTTGTATGTGATGTATTAGGAATAACTGTCCATTTACTCAATATCCATAATTAAATATATGTTTTTGAGTTCTCACATTCCAATCAAACCCATATTAAAATTTCAACTAAACATCACCATACAGCAAAATATTAACAAAAAAAAAAAAAAAAAAAACTGCTGGCTGCAGGATACATAAGCTATAAATAAAAAAGCCTAACCTTTTACCACATAATCTGTACAATAATCAGACAATAATTAATTATTGGTTTAATCTATGATGGGTTTTTGAGTCATACAGATTCATGCTATATACTACTGGAATTCATGCCAGCCTATTCATTATTACAAATACACAGAATTCTCATTTTATATCATCAACAGATGTAAAATCTAAGGCAGATCCTTATATTAAATGGTAGAACAAGCACTTGCACCTGAAGCAGAAGAGCTAGATGCTGCAAATGAAGGGGGAAGGGCTATGAGGCCATGAAACAGAATAGGACACAGGTGATAACAGGCAAGAAGATACAGAAGGCACTTTTCCCTGAACACATAAATGTGGCTACTTTCATTAATTTGAAATTCTATCAATGCAACACCAGCCACTACCGAAATTGGTGCAAGGTATAAGATAACTAGGCTGAAAGTGGATTTAATTCAACGAGGAAATAGATAGAAATTCTGGAAAAGTTTGCACACAAGCTCATCCTAAGAAGCTAAGGAGCATTCAGCTGAAAAGTATATAATACTCAAAATAACAATGCAATAAAACAAATTCATCAACGTTAACATGATGTTAGTACTAATAAGCAGTTTCTTGTAAAAAGCAAAGGCAACTGACTAGGGGAATTGTAATTGTACTCATAAAATAGATTGATCATTAACGTACCAATAACTTGCAACATAACAAAGACCTCTCAAAATCTCACTTCACGTTCCCATCTTTAGAACCTTCAGATCGATTTTTTAGTTTTCTCAGAATGAGATCGCCATTGCGTGATATTTTTATTACCAATTTGCCAGTGGTGGCATCTGCAGAGAATCCCTTATCAACCATTTCATCAATAAGTTGCGATGCTTTTGGTACATCCTTATGCCTGAGAAACCCTTGAATAATCACATTATAACAAGAAGCATCTGGTAAATGTCCACCCTCTTTGATTCCCCTAAATACCTTGTATGCTTCATCTAGTAACCCTTTTTGGCAAAATCCTTTTATTATTGTAGTATATGTATAAACATTAGGCTGTAAACCTTTTTCGAAAAGCTTAGAAAATAGTTCCTTAGCATCATTAAGCTTCCCAACCTTGCACATTCCATTGATAAGAATATTATAGGTTACACGATTAGGCTTCAACTGACTCTTTTCCATCGCTTTGAAGATGGTAAGAGCCTCATCAACATCTCCCTGTTTGCACAAGCCATCGAGCAAAATTGATAAAGTTATTATATTTGGCTGCTGACCATGAGAGCACATGTTCTTGAAAAAATCTAGTGCAGTACAAGGCCTCCCTGCTCCCCACAATCCCTTTATAAGAGTACTATATGTAACAGAGTTAGGAACTAAACCTTTTTGAGGCATTTCATCAAAAAGTTTTATCGCTTCATCAATCATTTTGCTCTTGCAATACCCATTAATCAAGATGTTGCAGCCGATGACATTAGCTATGCCATTGCTTACCATCTGATCAAATACTTTTCTCGCTTCATCTTTTTGGATATGCCGAAAATATTCGTCCATCAATGAATTGTAAGTGACCAAATTAGGCTTTATGCCCCATTGAACCATCATATCAAAAATGCCTTGAACCTTTGAAACCATTCCTTCCTAGAAAAGATTGTCAATCAAAATATTGAAGATATAAACATCTGGTGATATGTTCTGCCCCACCATTTCACTCAGCAAGGCAAGAGCTTGATTCAATTTGCCTAAACTGCAAAGACCATGAATTAGGCATGTGTAAGTGACAACATTGGGATAAATACCTTTGTTCCTCATTTGAGAGAAGATGTCTAAAGCCTCAGCAACAAGCTCATCCTTGCAAAGGGCATCCATGATTGTAGTGTATGTCACCACATTTGGCTCACAACCTCTCTAAACCATTTTCTTTACTAACCCAATAGCCACGTTTGTTTTCCTAAATCTACAAAGACCGCTTAATATCGCATTATAAGAATAAACATTAGCTTGATAACCTGCTGCAACCATATCATTGAGAAAGTCTACTGCTCCATTGATTTTACCCTCTATACAAAGCCTGTTAATTAAGATAGTAAAAGTCACAATGTCGGGCTCCAATCCCAATTTGAGGATTTTCCCAAAAACTGAGAAGCCAAAATCCACACGGTGTAAGCGGCAAAAGCAACTAACCAAGATGGAAAGAGAATAAACATTGTGTGAGAATCCCAGCGATTCAATTTTTCTGGACAAGGAAAGGACGGTGTGGTATTGTTTCATTCTGACGAGCAGAAAAAAATTGACCAAATTGAACAATAGAAGGCAGAGGATTCATAAGAATGATGTGATTAAAGGTAGCGAAGGCATCATCAACGTCCCTAAAAGAAGCAGAATAGAATTTATGATGTGAACCTTCGAGTAATTGGTAACTTGAAAACCCACGTTCAAGAATTAAATGAACAATATGGAAAGCACCAAATCAACCAAATCAATATGTATGAATTTGAATCTTTGAACCAGCACAATCAGATTGTTGTCTAATTCAAAGAAAATATCAGAAATGGGATTCTTGACCTAATTCATATGGAGAATGAATAAACCAAGAATATTATGCACATTAAACCTTGTAAGATAGAATCTCCGCAAGTTAACGAGCTTCACAATAACAAAGGCAACAGTCAATTTACTCACTAGAGGAGCAGAAACAATCTCTCATTAATATTCAAGTGTGTCCTCCACTCTCTCATTACACTTATTTATAGCCTCTTGGCTTCAAAACTAAAGACAAAAATATCCCTACTTTAGTAACAGCCGTAAGGAGTTTTAAGTCCAAACAAAAATTAATCTATCAAAAGACTAAAAACTCCTTACAAAAAGCAAATTTAATGCAGCAGCAAATAAGGGCATTTAAGTCCAAAAGAGAAGTGGTTATAACAGATGGAATATTCCTTGAAAAATGTGCCAGCAGATACATGTACATGAGTTGGATTTGGATCTGGTGCATGCATGCCCACAGGTTATTCCATGTAATCTAATGCTCCACGTGACACCTGGTCACTTCTAAGCATAATTTTCATCAAATTTAATCCTTTACATTTTTCTTCATGCCATTCCAGCTTATAATCCTTGCTCCTTATGATTTCACAAATTAAATTCTGAAGTGATTTAACTCTAGCTCTAGTAATTGGACCTTGGATGAAATGACCTTGGATGAAATCCTTAATTGTGTATGTAGCTTGATTCTCGTCAATTTAGATATGAAGCTTGCATCTTGATGCGTGTGAGAGGAAGTAGATCTAGAACTAGAAGAAGAATGGAAAGAATAAGTAAATAATAGGATTGGAGATTGAATGGTACCCAATTGTCGAAAGTGGAAGCTCCTGAAAGCTGAAGCTAAACACATGGTTTTCATAGAACTTAGCTTCGCCGTCATCGTCATCTTCGATCTCCGTAAAGTTGTAAACTTTCACTCGGAAGTGGCCACAGAGTCGCGGGCAGTTCTATTTGCGTCATTTCTATTCATATTTTAATTCTTGAACTACATAAATAACTAATATATATTCATAAATTTATTTCTATTTGAAAAAAATTCTTAATTATTTCTAAATTATTTTTCTCATAAAATTTTTATTTAAATTCAATACAATATAAACTCAATATATATATTTAATTAGTTTTTTTTCATAATATATCATGTATCTTATATTTTATTTTTTTAAACAATTTTAAAAATAATTTCAAACAGAAGTTATGAATAATATGTAAAATATATTGTAATATATCATTAATTTACAAAAGATTTTAATAAAATATCATTTAAGTTAAATAAATTCTATTTAATAAAATTTTATTTCTTAAATACAATTTTAATTTCGTATAAAAAAAATTAAAAAGTTAAACATAATACTGAAATTGACCTACTTAATTACTTAATTAGGACTATCTCCCATTTGAAGTCGCAACTTCATCATTCTATAATTAATAAGCAAATATCATCATATAATTTTCTTTCAGTTATGTTCCAACCGTAACTGAAGATAACAACATTACCTACCAAATGCTAATTACAAAGGACAAAGCACATGAACTGCTGTAAACTTAACGGGGAAACTGGAGTTACCTTTTGTGACAGCTAAAAGGCTATCCTCACGAAGATAAGGGTAACACCACAACCACAGGTTCCCGCCACTACCTAAGCCAGTCTCAACTGCCATTAACGCCCCCTTGAGACATAGCAAAGAAGGAACCAGAAAATGCTTCTACGTGGCACAATTTCTAATCCTTTACCCTCTCTCCACCTCAAAACTCCCCTTCGGCTCCGCAGCTACGCCCCCACCGCCACCACCATTACTAACAAATGCTCCATCTCCGACGAGGACCTGGAGTCCCGAGGCTTCCTCCTCCGTCGCACCATCTCCAACCTTAATCTCGACCACCTCAACTCTGTATTCGTGGCAGTCGGGTTCCCCAAGCGTGACCCGGAGAAGATCAAACTGGCGTTGGAGAACACGAACTCGCTCCTCTGGGTGGAGCACAAGAAAACACAGAAGCCAGTTGCATTTGCTAGAGCTACAGGGGACAATGTTTTCAATGCCATCATCTGGGACGTGGTGGTGGATCCTTCGTACCAGGGGATTGGATTAGGGAAGGCTGTGATGGAGAGACTTGTACAGGAGCTGTTAAAGAAGGGGATTGTGAACATTGCTTTGTATTCAGAGCCCCGGGTTCTTGGCTTTTATAGACCCTTGGGTTTTGTGGCTGATCCGGATGGGATCCGAGGGATGGTGTATTCCAGAAAACAGAAAAAAAGAAAGTAACATTTGATTCTTGAGTTTTTTACCTAATCATTCTGTTATTTAGTGCTACAAATTGACACATTGGTTTATAAATTAAATATATAGCAGGCTGAAAAGAACAAGTTTGCATTGTATCCTCTATATTAATCAGAACAAAGTAAGAACATCTCTCTTTTTTGACTGTAGATAGATGATGATTGATATAGCAGAACTAGAGGTGAGGTTTGGATGGGAACAACAACTGATAAATCCATCTTCCTAATGGATTGCATTATTGATAATATCTGGCGTTCCCCATTGTTTATCATTCAAGATCAGGTCATTTCACGCTTTCCACAGCCTCCATGACTGGAAAAGCCAGTTGGAGAAGAGAGAGCTTTAAGATTTTCCATCAGTGCTTTCCAAGCCATCAGAATTTTCAGCTGCAGATTAGTGGGTGAAGACAACAGTATATGTGGTTTAATTTAAAGCATTATCCTTTTTTTTTTTTTGTATTAGCATAGGCCCTAAACAAATAATTTATAATTCATATTTGCAAAAGCCTGCTAGTAAAAGGACTTGTACTTCGAGAAGAGCAGCTAGATCCTGGAAAGTACTGGGAGGCCACAAAATAGAAGAGGACACAGGTGATAACTAGTCAGAAGATACAGGAGGAACTCTTCCCTGAACACATAAATGTGACTTATGCTGACATTAATTTGAAATTCAAACAATGCAACACTAGCCACTACTGAAACTGGGAAAAGGTGCAGGATAACTGATACAGGAAGTAAACCAGCTGACCGAAGGGACGAGCAAGGAAGCGAAAGATAGAAATCCTGGAAAGTTGGCACATACAAACTTGTTATAACATTGGCTGAAAAATATTATATTCACATAAGAGGGGCAGGTGATTAGCGCTTCTATGTACAATTTCCTATGAAAAATAATAAGCATATTAAATTTTAGCTTTCTTTTTTTTTTTTTCAGAATTTTACGTTCTTGTCCGTTAATTAGACACCCTATGTCTCCATTAATCATTGTAAATAGATTAATTACAATATCATTGCAAAATTAAGCCATGTAATTATTAACTAGGTCATGTTTATGTAGCATTTACATAGTGTTTTACATTATATTTTTATTTGTGAAATATCAATTTTTAACGTTGAGGGAAAATTAATAAGAGGTAGAAAGTTGATGGTATAATCTTTATAGTTTAATAAAATTGAATGATAGAATGGATGTCAATTAATTTAAAATTAAGCTTAATTTTTATTTTTCCTTTGTTTAACGTCCTTTATGTTATAGTCATTGTAGTGGATAGTTATTAGTAAATAATCCATGATTAGTGAGTGGTTAATGTTGATCTGTTATTGATGCTGTAACTGATTAGCAACCGATATTAGTTGAAGCATCAAATGAGCAGAAACTTCATTAACAAGCCTCCATAAACTCTAGCTTCTCTCTCTTTTTTCAAAATGACACTCCCATGGACCCATTCTACCACCGCTACAGCTTCCCTCCAAAACATCTCATAAGGACAACTTTACTAATGGAATTTTCACCATCAGTTCCGATGATGCGTCGGAGAATGCTATCAGAGGAAGCATTTCCCAGAGAAGAGCGGCCAAATGCGGGTTCAAAGCGGATAGGATTAATACTGCCAGGTTTCGGACCACTAGTCCCTTGGCTTCGCCGGCAATTGGGTCGCCTTCTATAACTACTCCGCCCGGGATTAGCCCCACTGAGCTACTCGATTCGCCGATTATGTTGCCTAATTCTCAGATAAAGTTCTCTTTTTTTTTTTTGGCCGATCATTTTGATTTGCAATTTTTCTTGGTAATGCAGTTAAATGGAAGATTTTTAATTGAAACGAAAACTTATTAATATAACCATTGGTATATCATTGTTTGAATTCTGACTCAATAACTTCATTATTAGCATTTCTGAGCTCAATTTTGAAGGTCTTTGGAAAAGGAGTGTTTGGTAAAAGAGTATTCTTTTTGATTGTTTATTACTTGTGTGCTTGCATGAGGGGAGAAATCTGAGGTCGCAATAATTTAACGTGTAAAACAATGTCATTTGAATCTGCTGGCTATGGTCGTAGTTGTTTTCCCCTTTGTTTTTTATCAGAGGGAAACTTCTTTGTATAAGCACCTGTGTGTTTAGTAAGTTATTTAGAGCAAGTGGGTTGTCTTACTAGTTGTGTGATTTAGGTTTTAGAATGAAGTTTTCCTGAGTAGTGTTGATAAAAGATTAACAGAAATTTATAAATTTAAAGGAGGAGGGTTGCGGTAGGTGACAACCAGCGTAAAAATTTCGTCACACCCTATGATCTATGATATGGATTCAAATGATATAAACGTTGGGGCGTCCTCTACTAACGACGCGCTACATCGGAGCCCGGGTGTAGTGATAAAAATATGCAAGGGTGTAGGGCGTTCACCGAAAGCGATGCGCCATGCCGGCGCCCGGGTGTGGTGTTAAGTGAGCAAGGGTTCCCACATCATGGACGGGTGTGGGTAAAGAAGTTAGTCCATAGGACATATAATAGAATAAATAGTGGAACAGAATACAAGATAGACATAGAAAATAATAGAAGATATCATAGAAGGAGACCAATTAGGAAGGAGCAGGATAGGAGGAGGATCAGGGTTGGTACTTGGAATGTTGGATCACTTACAGGAAAATTAATGGAGCTTGTGGATACCTTGGAAAGGAGAAGGGTGAATATTGCTTGCATTCAGGAGACTAAATGGGTAGGAGAGAAAAGTAAGGAAGTGGGTAATTCAGGGTACAAATTGTGGTTTACCGGAAAGGAGAGAAACAAGAACGGAGTGGGTATAATCATAGACAGGACATTGAAAGACGCAGTAGTAGCTGTGAAAAGAGTAGGAGATTTGAATGAAGAAAATATTTTCATTGGTGGAGATTTGAATGGACATGTAGGAAGTGATAGGCAAGGTTATAAGAATGTTCATGGAGGTTTTGGTTTTGGCAGTCGAAATGAGGAGGGAAAAAGCATCCTGGATTTTGCTATGGCATACGACCTAATACTAGCAAATACCTACTTTATAAAAAGAGAGTCACATTTAGTGACTTTCAAAAGTGGGCAACATAGAAGCCAAATCGACTTCCTCTTAACCAGGAAGACAAATAGAGCTCTATGCAAGGATTGCAAGGTCATTCCAGGAGAGGCTTTAACAAGTCAACATAGGTTGGTGGTCTTGGATGTCAAGTTTAGGAACAATTCAAGTAAGGTCAGAAGAAATAGTGTAGCTCGAACAAAGTGGTGGGAGTTCAAAGGAGTAAAGCAAGTGAAGTTCAAAAATGAGCTTCTTGAGTCCGAAGTATGAAAGCTAGATATGGAGGCCAATGATATGTGGATACAGATGGCATCAAAGATTAGAGAAGTAGCTAGAAAAGTACTTGAGGAGTCTAAAGGACATGGACTACCCTCAAAAGAGAGATGGTGGTGGAATGAGGAAGTACAAAAGGCAGTGAAGAGAAAAAGGGAATGGTATAAGAAATTACCTAAATGTGATAATAATGAGGCATATGAACAGTACAAGATAGCAAAGAAAGAGGCAAAAAAGGCAGTTAGCCAAGCAAGAGCACAGGCCTTTGAAAAGTTATATGAGAAACTTGGAACTAAAGAAGGGGAGAAAGATATTTATAGATTAGCAAGGAGTAGAGAAAGGAAATGTCAAGATCTCAATCAAGTTAGGTGCATTAAGGATAAAGAAGGAAAAGTGTTGGTGAAAGATGAGGACATTAAAGAAAGATGGAGAAATTATTTTAATGATCTCTTTAATAATATTCAAAATGGAAATAGCGTGAATATAGATTATAGAACAATAGAAAAGAATGTAAATTATACTAGAAGGATTAGATCTTTAGAAGTAAAGGAAGCACTTAAGAGAATGAAAGTAGGTAAAGCCTGTGGACCCGATGAAATACCAATTGAAGTGTGGAAGTATTTGGGAGATATGGGAGTGGCATGGTTAACTAAATTATTTAATAAGATTCTAAACTCAAAGAAAATGACTGATGAATGGAGGAAGAGTATTTTAGTACCTATTTTTAAAAATAAGGGAGACATACAGAGTTGCTCAAACTATAGGGGAATTAAACTCATGAGCCATACTATGAAGTTGTGGGAGAGAGTTGTGGAGCATTGACTACGTCATGATACTTCTATCTCTCTCAATCAATTTGGTTTCATGCCTGGTCGTTCAACTATGGAAGCGATCTTTCTCATTAGAAGCTTGATGGAGAAATATAGAGATGGGAAGAAAGATCTACACATGGTTTTTATTGATTTGGAGAAGGCTTATGATAGTGTTCCAAGAGAGGTCTTATGGAATGCGTTAGAACAAAAGAGGGTATCTATTAGGTACATACAAGTATTGAAAGATATGTATGAAGGAGCAACTACTATTGTGCGCACAGTGGGAGGGGACACAAGAGATTTTCCGATTTCAATTGGATTACACCAAGGATCAGCCATAAGCCCTTACCTTTTTACATTAGTTTTAGATGAACTGACGAAACATATACAAGAGAGTATTCCTTGGTGCATGATGTTTGCGGATGATATTGTTCTGATAGATGAGACACGAGAAGGAGTCAATAGGAAGCTAGAACTTTGGAGAAGTACTCTAGAGTCAAAGAGTTTTAAGTTAAGTAGAACGAAGACAGAATACATGCATTGCAAGTTCAGTGAAGGCCAAACTGGTGATAGGGAAGGAGTTAGTTTGAATGGAGTGGCACTGTCTCAAAGTAATCACTTTAAATATCTAGGCTCAGTCCTTCAAGTAGATGGGGGATGTGAGGAGGATGTTAGTCATAGGATTAAAGCCGGATGGTTGAAGTGGAGACGTGCCACGGGAGTTCTATGTGATCGTAAGATTCCCAATAAATTAAAAGGAAAATTTTACCGTACAGCCATACGACCGGCTATGCTATATGGTAGTGAGTGTTGGGCACTGAAAGAGTCGTATGCATCTAAGATAAGAGTTGCAGAGATGAGAATGTTAAGGTGGATGAGTGGCCATACTAGACTAGATAAAGTCCGTAATGAAAGTATTAGAGAAAAGGTAGGAGTGGTGCCAATTGAAGATAAGTTGAGAGAAGGGAGATTGAGGTGGTTTGGTCATGTGAAGCGTAGACATACGGAGGCTCCAGTTAGACAAGTAGAGCACATTAGGCTAGAGGATAGAAAGAAAAAAAGGGGTAGACCTAAATTGACTTGGAGGAGAGTAGTACAACATGACTTAGAAGCATTACACATTTCTGAGGATTTAACTCAAAATCGTTCAGAGTGGAAAAAGCGAATCCATATAGCCGACCTCAAATTTTTGGGATAAAGGCTTAGTTGAGTTGAGTTGAGTTGTATAAATTTAAAACTACTGTCTAAATGGCGTGCATCGTGTCTAAATAAAATCCACGTTTCTGTTGCTTATTGTGGTTTTTGGTTGCTTTGAAACCAAAGGCTACCGGGCAAGGGCTAGCTGAAACTTATCTATGAGAAGTTCTAGGTTTGCAATTCATCAATGCCTACTTCATTTTACGTCATATGAATTATTGTTTCATGCCCCAGTTCTAGTTTTCATTCCTGAACCCACAACTGTTTGGTGGTGCTTATCTGTGCTGCCTCTGATCCTTTTGTAGAATCCAGAATGAGTTACAATTGTCGGCCATCAATCATTAACTTTCATTTTTCAGTTTTAATTTTCTGAGTTCGTGGTGAAATGTGGTCAGTCTACATGGTATGTTGAAAATACACTTCCAGCTTATTGACAAGTGAATTTTAAGCAGTCCTTCATGCATATATAGATTTGAAATAGCAGTTGACTAGGATTTAGTGTTTCATTATGTAGTTTAGCATAGCAAAACAACAAATAGAGCAGTGGTGAATGACTTTAACGGTTGATAATAACTGAATATATTGTTTCCGGTGGACTTTTTGTTTTCTAAGGAATTCAGTTTGTTTATGACATAGATTTAGTTCTGTCATCATTCATTCCAATTACCAAATTATTGCCCATTTTATTGATGACCCTATGTTGTTCATTCCAGTTCCATCTTATGTGTGGTTGATATAAATTCTTGTGGTTTTTTTTTGGGGGGTGGGGGTTGGGAGGAACAGCCTTCTCCCACCACTGGAACTTTTCTGTTATTACATCTCAATTATGAAAGTTCAATTCTGAATACAGTGATTCCTGCTGATGTGGACAAGGGCAGCAGTGCTAGTTCCTTCAGATTCAAGCCTCACAAGGGTCCTGGTCCTGTGCCAGATTTTACTATATTAGAAAATCAGGTTCTTGTTAACTTCGACAAGTATTTTGGTTCAGCATTGTGGATTTTGAATTTGTGCTGTCAGAACACCAACTTAACAAGATCAATGATTTACAGCCATATTATGGTTATTACCTTAAGCTTTTCACATTGTGACTTATATTTCCAGTGGACATTTATGAATCCACATGCTTTAGAGATTTTGATTGTTGCTACATGAAGTAGCCTTGCCTATTATAGCATCATGGGCACGATTTTATTATGCTAGGTTATTTCATATGATGTAATCAATGTTTTAATTGAGATTTATGTGTCGCTTTTTCCCCCTTATTGACAGGAAAATAATATTGATTGTCAAGCAGTTGTTGCAGTAGAATCATCAATGGCTTTTGAATTCCCATTTGAGTTCTTAAAGGACACTACCACAAAAATTTGTGCTGGAGATTCTGCCACTGACATGAAAGTGTAAAATGGCATGATTGCAAATGCCAACTTCAGTGATGTTCAGATGGATCATGCTGATGTGGCTAGCAATCAAACGTCTCTACAAATGGAACTCGTCCCCAGGGAAAACGTTGGGACCCACGATCCTCAGGAGGAAGAGAAAGGGACATTCCCTGCTAGAGGAATTGGAAGGAATTTAGAGGATGGATACAATTGGAGAAAATATGGGCAGAAGCAGGCGAAATGCAGTGAAAATCCAAGAAGCTACTCTAAGTGTACTCATCCATATTGTCAGGTAAGGAAAAAGATAGAGCGTTCCCCTGATGATCAAATAATGGAAGTCATCTACAAAGGTGCCCATAATCACCCTAAGCCTCAACCTAATCACCGTGCACAAGTTGGAACAACTTCTTCTTTTGATGAGATGCCAGAGATGGATCTGTGCCTGAGATGAAGGCAGTGAAACCTGCATCAAAGTTGAAGTTGGATCTGTGTTGAAAAATTCATCACCAGGGCCTAAGGATGTTAAAGTTGGTTCTGATCGGAGGGCTGATGGTATGGAAAGGACATCTTCAACATCTGTTGTAAATAAGCTTTCTGATCTGCTATCAACCACCCAAGGCAAATCTATGGGCACATTTGAATAGGCAGAAACTTCAGAGCTTTCTTCCACACTTGTTAGCAATGATGATGATGATGATAGGGCCACTCAGGGAAGCATATCAATTGGAGTTGATGCTGATATCGAGGAATCTGAGTAAAAAAGAAGGTACTTATCTGTGTGCTGTGGTGATTATTGCTGTGCAAAACAACATGATAAATTCTTTATATTTTATTTATTTCTTTTTTCACATTTCAGGAAGATAGAGAGCTGCTTGGTGGAAACAAGTTTCGCATCCAGAACTGTCCATGAACCAAGAGTAGTTGTCCAGATAGAAAGTGAAGTCGACATGCTTCACGATGGGCACCGCCAGAGCAAGTATGTATGGTCAAAAAGTCGTCAAGGGGAATCCAAACCCTAGGTATTGATATTTTATACTGTTTTGTCTTTGTGCATTCATCTAGCATGTTTTCTCAATTAAAATGGATGGCACTGACTGGAGTAGAGATTCTTGTGTGGACCTCTATTGAATTTGGGTCATTGGTGAGGTGCAAATATGGTTACTATTGGATACATATAGGACTTTTGAGAGTGGAAATTTTGGTATATTTCATCTAAGAATATGGTTATGTTATATTATTGTTGTTGTTGTTATTATTATTATTATTATTATTGGGGGCCGTTATTTTTAAATTTTTTTTAAACGTCTCTTATTTCCTGAAAGGAGTTATTACAAATGCACAAGTGCTGGATGTTCAGTGAGGAAACATGTGGAGAGAGCCTCCCACAATCTGAAATATGTAATAACAACATACGAGGGGAAACACGATCATAAAGTGCCAGCAGCCAGAAACAACTCTGTGAACTCAGGCAGTACCAATTTAACCCAGGTTATTGTCAATTCATAGCCTGCCCTGGCATTAACCCGAAACACCAAACCTGAGACGCAAATTAAAGATTTTGCACCTGGTTTTGATAGAAAAACAGCATTTAACAATGACTATTTGAGACCCAGTTTTCCTGGAAATTTCAGTAATGAAACGAAGCTTGGAGCTGCATCCATTTATCCACTGAAGTTCCCAACCTTTAAACACACCATACCTTATAGCTCTTTTGAGTTCAATCGTAGTACTACCCATCACTCTGGCTCTATTGCCTCACTTGTTCAAAATTTCATTGCCATCAAGTATCCATGCATCTGTTAATCTTTCTCTGGCATGCCAGAGTCAACCCTTCCGCTCAAGGCAGCCGTTGGTCAAGCCCAAAATAGAGCAAAGGGAAGATGATGTTTATGATACTGGACAGTCCAGAACTGATCATGTAAATGCATCTCAGTCATCATCATCACTATATCAACACATCACGGATAACTTCCCATCATAGAACTTGCGCTTTGCCTGCCTTCTCATAGAGTAGTGTCAAAGGGTAAAAGGAAAATAAAAAAGAATTGAAAGATTCAATGATTAAAGGTTTTTCTCTTGCAGTTCTGTTCTTATGGTAAACTTATTTCTCATATATATAGTATAGAAAATGAATATAGGTATTTCTATTTATTTACGTAGTTTTCAATTTTAAAAATGGACCTTATGTTATAGTAAAATCTATAATTTACCATTTCTTCATTTCTTATGCATTTTTTCCTCAAATTCAACAATAGTATTACAGGTGGGTTTCCTAAATATTTAATTACTCAAGGTATATCATAGAAAATCAATAAATAAATATCACGTGTGAATAAATATAAAATATCAACAGTAATTGATGTAATGTAAATCTCACTTATATTAATGAGTATAAAACATAGAAATTTATTTACTCGATGAATTAAATTACCTAAATAATCAAAGAAAGACATGGAATATCAAATCATTGTCTTGTACTTGAGTTTAAAAAACTTCAAGTTGTCTCCCACCACCACGTCTTTGAGTGAAGCAACGTTTGGATTATTGGGAACAATTAAATCAAGTCTTTTTCCATCAAAATGCAATTGAACCTCTTGAGGAATATCCAGTCTTGTGTACTTGTTGTTCCCACGGTTATATAGAACGAAATCAAACCCATTATACAACAATAAGTCCCCATTTTCCAAAGCCTTTATTACCTCAAGATGAAAGAAACTACCGCAGTCCCGATGGTATTTTAACACAAGCAATTTAGCCCATGATTCCTTCACGCCATATTCTTTCATCAACCATATCTCTAAGACATAATCGTCATCATATTTACCATACTTGCATGCATAGATTGAGTCTCCAAAATCTCCAATGCCTTCCCATATATCCACACAAGGCAATGAGAGAGATCCAAATTTCTCCCTTTCAAAATCAAAACTCAATACTTCACCAAACCTTTCACGGGAGTTGTCAAGCCAATACAAATATCCATTAGCAAATACCTTTGAAAAATCTCTTCTATAGATACCTTCATATGAAGGAGCAGCCCCAATGCTTCTCCAAAAATCAGCAGTCCCAAGAGTGTATACGTATGCTTCCCAATATCTTCCAGATTTACCAAATCTGCAAGAAATCTCAATAGCCTTATATCGTTTACTCTTGAGACAGAACCCGAGTACACCATCGGTCAAGTCCCAACACCATCTGTTTCTACATGGAAGAGTTACGCACTCACCTTTCGATGGATTTATTATGAGAATACCTGGAAATTGTTGTCTAAGACAAAGCAAGCCATTGCATGAATTGACGAACAATAAGGGTCCAAGCCACGGTAGGGAACCCAAGTGGCAAGAACCTGCAAGAAATTCAAGGCAGAAGAGTTCCATCTTCTTGGTTTGTTGAAAGATTTCATCGGTTGAAGTACGGATCGTCAGCCCTTTGGTGACGGTCTCCATCAAGAGAAGGAGGCTAAAACAAGAAGAGGAATGAAGTTTAATAAAATCAGGGTCTGAGATAATGTTGCGCCATGACTTGCAGACCGCCCTGCACTGTGACAGAGCTGCGGTTGGGAGCTTGAAGAAGATACTTTCGACGATGTCGTTTGAGAGTTTTGAAATATAGCAATCCATGGTTTCTGCTTTCAGCTTCTGGCTACAGATCGTTTTAGCTCGATGAGTGTCTTCTACAAAGTTTTATAAGGATCAGAATTTCACTCCCATTATAATTCTCAACATTGAATGAATAGAAATTACAGAGTCCCAATATGATTAGGAGTTGGAAGAGACGTTGAAAAGAAATCTTTCGGGAAGAAAGAATTTATCTAATAAATATGCATTAGTTAGTATTTTACTAATGAAAATTAGTATAGTCAACTCTTACCGATGCAATTGCTCCGTCGCTAAAAATATATCAAGTCCCAGAAGTACGCTTAGCGGAAACAATATTCATTAGCTACGTTGTTTATTGTCACTAAATGTAATATTAGCGTCGCTAATTCTTGCAGTTTTATCTATTTTACAACTACAATAATTGGGAGTCTTTGCCATAATTTTTTTATAAAGTTTATTTTATCTATAAAACAAATAAAAATAAGAAGAGGAAACAATAGAATTATCAAAATATCCTTAATCTTTTTTATTATTTACAATGTTACAAATTCTACTAAAATTTTAATTATAACAAAAATTATATATTATTGCCACTAAAATTCTAAATATTTAGAGTTTTCATGCATTTAAAATTCTTAGATTACTCCTTTTCAACGTAATTTTTTAAATAAAAATATAAATTTCCGCTTAAATAGAAAATAGCAGCTTAATTTAACTTTGATTAGATGAATGTTATTATTTAAGAGCTCATAAATATGGGAAGTGGGGAATATTGGAATTGTCAAAAATATTCATGATAATTTAATATTATAATAATAAATGATTAAATTTAATTGGTTCTTGATAATTAATATATTTTTAAATAGGCTAAATGATAAAAAAATTAAAACTTTTATATCAATTATCAATTTTAACCAAACATTTTATTTTTTTCAATTTAATCATAAACTTTTTATATTGTTATTTAATTAAAAATAATTAAATTTGTCACGACCCAACCTATGGGCCGGACCGGCACTAGGACCTGGGCCAGCCTAAAGCCCCCGAGGCCTGTAGTAAGCCTAACTATTCCTTAACCCAACTCTAAGGCCCATTTGTGCCCAATTTCAATAAATCAACCGGACAGAGTCCGGCCATAAAATGGACCTTTCAACGGGGAGTTTTTGACTCACCCGACCTGTAAACACAATAAATAATCAATTGGGGAGCTCAGCTCACCCTCCACATACTCAAATGTCATAAAATATAAATGGGAGCTCAGCTCCCTCATCCAATCCATCAAACATGCATAAAATAATATGTTTATAGGTCCAAATTGACAATTTATATTACAGACCCAAATCAGATAAATACTTCTAACACATGCGGAAATTCTAGGAGTTAATAAAATTACACAAATATTAATAAACAACCTGCGAAGGAGAAAAGTAGGTTAACCTCAAAAATATCCTCTTGTGACCTGGAAAAATATTGAACAGGAGTGAGCGTTCGACTCAGAGAGTAAAATATCAATTTTAACTATAATCTCTATAACTATCTAAAGCTAATGCACCCTGTAGAGTGAAATGCAACATCAGCAATAAGTTCACATCATAACAGCAAAAAGGCAATTTGGAGCACTCACACACTCAGTAATATCAATCATAATATATGGGAGCTGATCCCCTATATAGCTCTCTTAAATCCAACTTTGTGCAACAAGAACTCACTGCACTTCCACTTAATAACCAAATCAGGGTCCCAGTGAAGAACTCAAGCCGTGTCTACCCCGAAGGACCGGGTCCCAGCGAAGATCTCAAGCCGTGTCTACCCGTCCTATCCATATAGTCCACACCACATCACACGCACGCCAACGCACGCACACTACTCCAAATTACCACAACAACATACATGGCGCTTTCACAGTTATGAATGCAACATAAATCGTGCCTAGAGTTTATCTACATAGATATATGCATATAAGTGATGCATGGGCATGCTTGAACATATAATAATATCGAAATTACAATTAAAATTAATATTTTACTCATACTCACAGACTTAAGAATCAATGTGGCGGTGGGCGGAGGAAGAAAGGCATCGGCTCACGACAATTACATTACAATTATTTAATACAATTGACTCAATACAAATCAATAAAAGACCAAATACGTCCTAAGTCCCCGAAAATCCGGCAGAGTCTCCCCTATACCTAGGACCTACCCAACCTGCAAAAGGCTCAAAACACACTTCTATATTCACAACCCATATATCCACAACTCAATCACATCACACAGCCCCTCCTGGGCCCATCAAATCAGTCATCCATCACAATATGTAAAATTTCAATTTAGTCCTTATAATTAATCATTTTTGCAAAAAACTGCCCAAAAAAGCTCTAAAAATTCTAAAACTTTGCTCCGCGGTCCTTAGCAATATTACTAGGCTATTGCAAAAAGAATCATAATTTTCTGAGCTACCACGAATATTTTATGGATTTTTAATCCTATTTAAGCACTAGAAAATTACGAAAAAGCGAGGTTCGGGTTTACCTTTACCGATTCTGACTCCGGGGACGCGCTCGGGACGTCTGACAATGGTGGGGTAGCCAAAACCTCAATCCAATTCAGAGACTTTTCTGGTAGCCAGTCTGTCTGGCCGAAAATTCACAGACCTGGACAACTATCGAATTTCCGCGAATTGAAGATACCTACACGAAGCCCACAATACGGGGGTTAGTACATAAATTTTACGAAATTTTCTAAGCTCGTTTAATGCTCGGAAAAACACTGCGAAGTTCCGTGGGACCCACCGAAAAACGGTGTCGGAAAAATTTGAAATTTATATCGCCGCGAAGCTCTCGACGAGTGGAGCGCTCTGGTACTCTCGGTTTTCTCTTGGGGTTCACGGTTTGCAAGAAATCTAGCCCAAAAGTCAAAATGGGCTAAAACTTCCCGGGCAAAAATTGGACAAATCGCTCTATGGATTTCGGTGGTCTTGGTATCTATGGAAAGCTCTCGACGAGTAGATGGATTTAGACACAAGCCCCGGTCCGATTGGTGGCCGGATCGGCCGGATTTCAGCCGGGAAGACGAAGAGTCGCGCGCGTTTTCGGGCGCTCGAGCTCGTTTTCCGGCCGCCTGGGGCGTCGGCTGGTCACGGGGAAGGGGTGGGGCGGCACGCCGGCGAGCTGGGGTGGCTGGGGAGGCGGCGACGTGGCAAGGGGAGGAGGGAGGAGAGAGAAAACGGGAGAGGAAGAGAGGAGGAAAAACGCGCGCGGGAGAGGAAGAAAAAGGAAGGAGAAAGGCCGGTCTGATCCGGTCCAGTTCGATTCGGTCGGTTCGATTTAGAATACAAAATTTTGAATTTTTACTCTGCCTCGGGACCGAAAACGAGGTCCAAAAATTTTGAAAAAATTTCAGAAAACTCAGAAAAATTCGTAGACTCCAAATATATTTTTAGTTTTGCCACGTGGTATTTAAATTAATTTTTAAAAATCATCAAAGTTTATATTTTCGGAAAATCGAACCCAATTTTTAAAATCCAAAAAAAATCTTAAATAATTTCTTAAAATTTAAATAAAATTAAAATATCAATATTACTCATGAAATAATAAATTTAAAATTTTTGGGGTGTTATATTCTTCCCCCCTTACAGAAAATTCGTCCTCGAATTTTACACAAGGCAGAATAAAGTACATGATTACACATTAAACAGATAATGGTACTTGCTACGCATGTCCCGTTCTGACTCCTAGGTGCACTCTTCCACTGACTGGCTCCTCCACAAAATCTTAACCATAGAGATCTGTTTTGATCTTAGCTGTCTCACTTGGTAGTCCACTATGGCTACAGGTTGCTCTTCAAATGTCAAGTTTTCTTTTAGCTCTATTACATCCTGTTGTAGTACATGAGAAGAGAAGGATCTGGAATGTATTTTCTGAGCATGGAGATGTGAAATACGGGATGAACGTGAGAAAGGTTGAGTGGTAGCTCCAACCGGTAGGCAACTGCTCCAACTCTATCAGTAACCTCAAAAGGTCCAATATACCTAGGTGCCAACTTGCCCTTCTTTCCAAATCTCATGACTCCCTTCATTGGAGAAACCTTCAGGAATACATAGTCGCCTACTGCAAACTCCACATCCCTCCGTCTACGGTCTGCATAACTCTTCTGCCTACTGAAAGCTGTTTTCAGTCGTTCCCTGATTAAGGGAACCATCTCTGAAGTGTACTGCACTAGGTCTACATCATGCACCTTTGCTTCTCCCATTTCCGTCCAACACAGAGGAGACCTACACTTTCTTCCATATAGTGCCTCATAGGGTGCCATCCCTATGCTGGAGTGATAACTGTTGTTGTAGGCAAACTCCACCAAAGCTAGCTGATCATCCCATTGACCTCCAAAATCCAAAACACTCATGCGAAGCATGTCTTCCAGTGTTTGGATTGTCCTTTCGGACTATCCGTCTATCTGAGGGTGAAAAGCAGTACTAAAGTTCAACTGTGTGCCAAGTGCCTCCTGCAACTTTCTCCAAAACCGAGAAGTGAACTGGGGTTCTCTGTCAGATATTATGGAAGCAGGAACTCCATCCAATCTAACTATTTCTCGAATGTAGAGTCGGGCGTACTGTGCAACAGAATATGTGATCTTCACTGGCAAAAAGTGAGCTGATTTAGTTAAGCGGTCTACAATTAACCATATGGAATCATATCCTCGCGTGGTACAAGGCAACCCAGTCACAAAATCCATAGTAATCATTTCCCACTTCCATTCTGGGATAGGGAGCTCTTGCAGCTTCCCTGACAGTCTTTGGTGTTCAAACTTCACCTTCTGACAAGTCAAGCACTTGGATACAAAACCTGCTATGTCTCTTTTCATGCCATTCCACCAATAGCTATCTTTCACATCATGGTACATCTTGGTGGAACTTGAGTGGACACTGTACAGTGTATAGTGTGCCTCTCACATGATTTCATTCCTGAGGTTGTCCACATCGGGCATACATATCCTAAAACCTTGCACTAGGGCGCCATCATTGGCAAATCCAAACTCACCACCTTCACCCTGCTGTACTCTTTCTATGATCTTCATCAATTGTTGGTCTCTTTGCTGGGAAACTCTAACTCTGTCTCGCAAGTCTGGCCTCACTGAAAAATGAGCCAACAATACCCCCTTATCTGAAAGATCTAGGATTAAACCTTGATCCATCAACTCCTGTACTTCATGAATCAACGGTCTCTTCTCTACTAAAATGTGCGCCAAACTGCCAGAAGATTTTCTGCTCAAAGCATCTGCTACAACATTGGCCTTCCTAGGGTGGTACTGGATGGTGCAATCATAGTCTTTCAGAAGCTCCATCCATCTCCTCTGTCTCAAGTTTAAATCCCTCTGTTGAAAGATGTACTTCAAACTCTTATGGTCGGTGTATATCTCGCACACTTCACCATACAGGTAGTGTCTCCAGATTTTTAGTGCAAAGACTACAGCCGCCATTTCCAAATCATGGGTGAGGTAGTTCTGCTCATGCCTCTTTAGTTGCCTTGAAGCATAAGCCACTACTTTTCCATTCTGCATCAAAACACACCCTTAGCCAACTCTGGAGGCGTCACAGTACACGGTGTATCCTTCACCACTCATAGGTAGTGTCAACACAGGGGGGGGTGGTTAGACACTCCTTAAGCTTCTGGAAAGTCTCCTCACAGTCATCTGTCCAAATGAATGGAACATTCTTCCGGGTTAACTTAGTTAGGGGAGCCGCTATCCTGGAAAAATCTTGCACAAAACGCCTATAGTAGCCAGCTAGACCCAGAACACTTCGCACCTTAGTGACTGTTGTAGGCCTAAGCCAATCAGTTACAGCTTCAATTTTCTTGGGATCCACTTGAATGCCATCACTAGAAACCACATGTCCCAAGAATGAGATGCTTTTTAGCCAAAATTCACATTTTGAAAATTTGGCGTATAGCTGGTGCTCCCTCAAAGTCTGCAACACCATCCTCAAGTGCCACACGTGCTCTTCCTCGGTCCGAGAGTATACAAAAATGTCATCTATGAATACGATGACAAAACGGTCCAAAAATGGCTTGAACACCCGGTTCATCAAGTCCATGAAGGCTGCTGGTGCATTAGTGAGTCCAAATGACATCACCAAGAACTCATAATGACCATATCTTGTCCTGAATGCCGTTTTGGACACGTCCTCATTCCTGATTCTCAACTAATGGTAGCCTGATCGCAGGTCTATCTTGGAAAAGAATCTAGCCCCTTGGAGCTGATCAAAAAGATCATCGATCCGAGGAAGTAGATATTTGTTCTTCACAGTCACCTTGTTCAGCTGTCTATAGTCAATACACAACCTCAATGACCCATCTTTCTTTCTCACAAATAGAACAGGAGCACCCCAGGGTGAAGTGCTCGGACGTATGAAACCCTTGTCCAAAAGCTTCTGTAATTGCTCCTTTAGCTCTTTCAATTCTGCCGGTGCCATCCTGTAAGGTGGCATTGAAATGGGGTTCGTACCCGGCACAACATCAATGCAAAACTCTATTTCCCTTCCTGGTGGCAACCCTGGAAGCTCCTCAGGGAAGACATCCATGAATTCTCTGACAACAGGAACATTTTCTATGTTGACACCTTCTACAGATGTATCTCTCACCAATGCCAAATACCCTTGACATCCACGCCTCAACATTTTTCTGGCACTAATTGCTGACACCAAGTTATATGGAGCCACGCTCCTATCACCATCAAAGCTAAACTCTTCCACACCAGGTATGTGGAAATACACCTTTTTGTTCCTGCAGTCTAAAGTGGCATAGTGAGTTGCCAACCAATCCATTCCCAGAATTACATCGAAATCTATCACTGGTAGAGGAACCAAGTCTGCTGGGAGGATCTTTCCATTCACTACTACTGGGCTACCCAGAAAAACCATATCTACATCTATATTGTCACTAAGTGGGGTAGCTACCGACAAAGGACATTCTAAGGTTATAGGGTTTCTACCCAATCTCATGGCAAACACAGGGAGACAAATGAGTGCGTAGCACCCGGATCTATTAAAACACGAGCCTCATAGGAACAGGCCAGAAGAATACCTGCCACAACTGCATTTGAAGCCTGAGCATCCTGATGGGTCAGGGTGAAAACCCGAGCTTGACCCCTACCCTGAGTGGCAGAACCCTGATACTGACTTCTACCTTCTGATCTGCCTCCAAATCCACGTCCCTTTGTCCTCGGCCCTGTTGGCCACTGAACTGACTGCCTGCCATGCTGGAAGCACCCGGATACAACTGACGAGGAACATTTGTAACAGAACCCTGTGACCCCATCTGTGACTTGTTGAACACGGGGCATTCCCTAGCAAAGTGACCTGATTGGCCACACCTGAAGCATACTCCTGAACCCATCATACAAGGTCCTGAATGTCCTCTTCTACACTGTGCACAAGGTGCTAAGGAAGATCCTGAACCAGACCCAGAACTGCTATACTCTGAACTATGACCACTGCTGGATCCGTACCCTGGTCTGAACCCTCGGGATTTGTGTCTAAAACCACTTCTCTTATTCCTGCTTCTTCCTCTGTAATTAGTTTGGCCACCACTATCCGTAGTACCCATGTGGGGAACACCTGAAGAACCCTCTGCTCTGTTTTTCTTTGCTCTTCCGCTGTCATCCACAGCATAGCTAATCTCAATCTGTCTGGCTCGATCAACCACCACATCAAAAGACTGATCAGACATCATGGCCAAGTTTGCATACCTCCTGTCAAGCCCCTTTAGGAACCTCTTCACCTTCATAGTTTCTGTAGCTACTGCTGTAGGGGCATATCTGCTTAATTCCAGAAATTCTGTAGCATATTCATCTACAGACCTGCCATTCTGTCTTAAGGCCTCAAAGGCCCACTGCTTTTGATCTCTGAAGCTTTCTGGCACAAACCGATTAATGAACAGTTCCACAAATTGAGTCTACGACAAACCCTCCATCCGAGATAATATGTAGTCATTCATCCATTGTCTAGGCATAGGGCCCATGATATGCTGCATACACTCTATAAGTCTTCTATCAGTCAACTGCAACTTTGTTCCTGCCTGTCTGCAGGAATCCAAAAATCGATATGCATCGTCTGACACATCATAAGTACCAAGCACCAACTTCTTAAAATTGATTATCTGTTTGTAAGGTTCTCCTCTTGGTGCTGTGGACTACTGCTGCCGTGAAGGGTGGACCATATACTGTGCCATCATATCGATGGTTCTCTGCAACCCAGCTAGAGTAGCTGCCATGGGGTCCATGGGACCTTGTGCCATAAAAGACTGATCCTGAACTGGTGGCAGCTGCTCTTCTACTTGAGCAGCTCCAGGCCTCCTACCCCGCCTCCTCGGGGCAGGCGGCTCATCTTGTGCTGACACCTCGTTAGGCACATCTGGTTCTGGTGCAGTGGCAGCTCTTCTGCTTCTACGCATTTTCCTGAAATTCAGCAGCATTAGCCCACAAAATTCAAAACTGCACATTACACAGCTCTATAGACTCATATTTATACACAATATATGAAGCAGAGACTAGAAGCAAAGATGACAATGCAAGACGAATGTGGACCCTATTTTTCCGCATGTGACTCCTAGTAGACCCTTCCCAACACTTTGGACAATTATTCCCTATGAATCTGGAACCTAAGCTCTGATACCACATTTGTCACGACCCAACCTATGGGCCGGACCGGCACTAGGACCTGGGCCAGCCTAAAGCCCCCGAGGCCCGTAGTAAGCCTAACTATTCCTTAACCCAACTCTAAGGCCCATTTGGGCCCAATTTCAAGAAATCAACCGGACAGAGTCCGGCCATAAAATGGACCTTTCAATGAAGAGTTTTTGACTCACCCGACCTGTAAACACAATAAATAATCAATTGGGGAGCTCAACTCACCCTTCACATACTCAAATGTCATAAAATATAAATGGGAGCTCAGCTCCCTCATCCAATCCATCAAACATGCATAAAATAATATGTTTACAGGTCCAAATTGACAATTTATATTACAGACCCAAATCAGATAAATACTTCTAACACATGCGGAAATTCTAGGAGTTAATAAAATTACACAAATATTAATAAACAATCTGTGAAGGAGAAAAGCAGGTTAACCTCAAAAATATCCTCCTGTGGCCTGGAAAAATATAGAACATGAGTGAGCGTTCGACTCAGAGAGTAAAATATCAATTTTAACCATAATCTCTATAACTATCTAAAGCTAATGCACCCTGTAGAGTGAAATGCAGCATCAGCAATAAGTTCACATCATAACAGCAAAAAGGCAATTTGGAGCACTCACACACCCAGTAATATCAATCATAATATATGGGAGCTGATCTTCTATACAGCTCTCTTAAATCCAACCTGTGCCAGCGAAGAACTCAGCTCGGACTTCCACTTAATAACCAAATCGGGGTCCCAGCGAAGAACTCAAGCCGTGTCTACCCTGAAGGATCAGGTCCCAGCGAAGATTTCAAGCCGTGTCTACCCGTCTTATCCATATAGTCCACACCACATCACACGCACGCCAACGCACGCACACTGCTCCAAATTACCACAACAACATACATGGCACTTTCACAGTTATTAATGCAACATAAATCGTGCCTAGAGTTTATTTACATAGATATATGTATATAAGTGATGCATGGGCATGCTTGAACATATAATAATATTGAAATTACAATTAAAATTAATATTTTACTCACAGACTTGACAGCAATCACTGTGGTGGCTGGGCGAAGGAAGAAGGCTGTCCCGGCTCACCTGATAATTACATTACAATTATTTAATACAATTGACTCAATACAAATCAAGAAAAGACCAAATACGTCCTAAGTCGTGCCTAAAATTCGGCAGAGTCTCCCCTATACCTAGGACCTACCCAACCTGCAAAAGGCTCAAAACACACTTCTATATTCATAACCCATATATCCACAACTCAATCACATCACATAGCCCCTCCTGGGCCCATCAAATCAGTCATCCATCACAATATGTAAAATTTCAATTTAGTCCTTATAATTGATCATTTTTGCAAAAAACTGCCCAAACAAGCTCTAAAAATTCTAAAACTTTGCCCCGCGGTCCTTAGCAATATTACTAGGCTATTGCAAAAAGAATCATAATTTTCTGAGCTACCACGAATATTTTATGGATTTTTAATCCTATTTAAGCACTAGAAAATTACGAAAAAGCGAGGTTCGGGTTTACCTTTGCCGATTCTGACTCCAGGGACGCGCTCGGGACGTCTGACAATGGTGGGGTAGCTAAAACCTCGATCCAATTCGGAGACTTTTCCGGTAGCCGGTCTGTCTGGCCGGAAATTCACAGACCCGGACAACTGTCGAATTTCCTCGAATTGAAGATACCTACATGAAGCCCACAACACGGGAGTTAGTACATAAATTTTACAAAATTTTCTAAGCTCGTTTATTGCTCAGAAAAACACTGCGAAGTTCCGTGGGACCCACCAAAAAACGGTGTCGGAAAAATTTAAAATTTATATCGCCGCGAAGCTCTTGATGAGTGGAGCGCTCTGGTACTCTCGGTTTTCTTGTAGGGTTCACGGTTTGCGAGAAATCTAGCCCAAAAATCAAAATGGGCTAAAACTTCCTGGGCAAAAATTGGACAAACCACTTGATGGATTTCGGTGTTCTTGGTGTCTATGGAAAGCTCTCGATGAGTAGATGGATTTAGATATAAGACCCGGTCCGATTGGTGGCCGGATCGGCCGGATTTCGGCCGGGAAGACGAGGAGTCGCGCGCGCGCAAGGGGGCGTTCGCGCGCGTTTTCATGCAGCCTGGGGCGTCGGCCTGCCGTGGGGAAGGGGTGGAGCGGCGTTCCGGCGAGCTGGGGTGGCTGGGGAGGCGGCGGCACGGCAAGGGGAGAAGGGAGGACAGAGAAAAAGGGAGAGGAAGAGAGGAGGAAAAACGCGCGCGGGAGAGAAAGAAAAAGGAAGGAGAAAGGCCGGTCCGATTCGACCGGTCCGATCCGATCCGATCGGTTCGATTCGGCCGGTTCCATTCAGAATACAAAATTTTAAATTTTTACTCTGCTTCGGGACTGAAAACGAGGTCCAAAAATTCCAAAAAAATTTCAAAAAACTCAGAAAAATTCGTAGACTTCAAATATATTTTTAGTTTTGCCACGTGGTCTTTAAATTAATTTTTAAAAATCATCAAAGTTTATATTTTCGGAAATCAAACCTAATTTTTAAAATCCAAAAAAAATCTCAAATAATTTCTTAAAATTTAAATAAAATTAAAATATCAATATTACTCATAAAATAATAAATTTAAAATTTTTGGAGTGTTACAAAATTCATCCATTGATAAATTATTAAAATCTTTTCATTTATATATCGTTAGTTTTAGCCAATTTTGTACAATAATTTAAATATTTTCATTAATTTCAATAAACCTTCTCCTGATAAAAAAATATAATAACCGAGTCATATATATAAAATTGTTATCTTAATTTAATTTTTTTTTTTCTCTCTCTTTCTATTATATTTTTAATTTAAATTTTTTTTCATTATTTTAGCTTCATTAATAGTAAATTACAGGTATTTATTAGCCTACTAGTTAGGCCTGCTCATCACTTACGTGATTTTTAAATAACTTGATAAGGCAACAATCAATTGATAAGGTTTGTTCTCCTTAATTTTAAAAAATTAAAAAAAAAAATAGCGTTAGACCACGACATTTGACTCATTTTATTTGTAGAGTGAAATAACAGATATATAATTTATTATTTAAAAACAACTCTAATAAGCTGATTGACTTGTTTTGAGTCTGTCATATCTTGGGCTGTACATTGTCTTGATTCTAAACGGTGTTCATGCAAACTGTCAAAAGGCTTTCCATAGAAAACAAAATATCCTCATTATTAATCTTTTTCCAGTAAATCTGAAATATATGTTGTCTGTGATGATTTAATCAACTGATAAAACTAACTAAAATTGAAACTCTGAATTCAACAAGTCAATATAAAAGCACGTTATTTACTTGCTTCCATGCTTCTCTGCACTTGCGTTGGTGGGTTTCTTCTGTTGGAATTTTTGCTGGGTCAGATGGATGTTCTTGCAACACGTTACACATTTTATGCTATGTTCATACACCATAATGCAATTAAATTTTCTATTCAATCTACCAAATAAATTTGATTGGCTAATTAATTCTGTATAGAATGAGCTACATTGCAGTTCAAACATGTTTAGGCACAAGATAAAACCAGCACAATATAGATTATAAACAGAGACATTGAAGATCAAATACTCTGTATCATCCAAATAACTTGTAAAGAAACAAGCTATAAAGAGAGGTAAATCAAACTTTATATCATCAACATGGATAAAATACTCCATATTCAAACTTAAAAATGATGCATGCAGTTACACCATTTAGTGTAAAGTCTTCAGGGGAATAAAAAGTCAAAAACAAACTAATGAACAATAGCCAAAAGGAAATCAAATAAATAATATCATCATCCTCATTCCCTAAACATAAAATCTACAAAGGAATAGGTAAAGTCAGAGAAACAATTCTACACGAATAAACCTAGCTCTTACTAGCATAGTCTCAACAATAAAATTCAATGCATTTTCTGCACTTGGGCTTTAATCTTTTATTCATCATTTTCTAGGATTATGATCTCAATCCTTCAATCTTGGTTTGCAGCTTAGCTAGCTGACCACAAAACTTAGTATGATCATTCCCATAGGACTATTTCGATGTACATCCAGGTTCCAGGAGAACCAAATTATCTCAATTTACAAAACAAAATCAAATATCAAGCAGATTCCACCATAGCAGTTAGAAGAGAGCTATGAAAAATCATTGTTGTACATTGCCAGCAATACAATATCACCATACTTGAAACCAAAATCAAGAAGAAAACCATGTTCCACCATCAATGGATAAAGCGCATCCAACATAAAAATAATCCAGATAGCACATAGAAAAACAAATCCACAGCAAAGCTTAGACAAATAAGTAACTCATTAGCATTAGTTTATTTACTCTGAAATCTAAGATTCAACTTTGAAAAATATGTTCTCACCCTATTGCATACTCAATTTGCTTAAAATAATCTCTTAATTGAATCGGAAATTTGGTATTATACAAATTACCCAATTAGGTTTCTTTGGCCACTTAAACACTCGATGGCTATAAATAAAAATTTGATCTTTTCATATCAGTTCAGCCTGTAAAAATCTGCTCTGCCAAGTACACACTCCTCGTCTACCAGCCAGAAGATTAATGCAGATCGTCACTTCATCCCAAAACCTATTAGTTCGCATGGGTAAGATCCATAGTAGAGTAAGCATATTCTAACTCCACGCAGAAAATCAATATTGAAGATCAAACCATAATCCACTTTGCCTACCACAAAGAATAATTATAGGCATACACAACCAAATTACAAACAAAATACTTCAATTGCAACAACCATTAATTTCAACAAAATTAACCATAGGGAATAAGCGCTTCATAAATATCATAATAATATATGTAATATACATTGCACGATCAGAGCAGAAGCTAGAAACTTCCTTGAGAATTAATATCATCATAGCTTCCCAACAACACAAAGCAAGACAAAAACACAAACACAATAGTACCCAGAAAAAAAAGAAACCAGAAAACATGGGAAGTTGTAATCTTTATAACCTTCGTCCTCACCCTTCACTTTTTGAAGCTACCCCTAACACCAGGACGCGACGTAGAGGAATCGGCGACATGATTAGCATGTAAATTCACGAGCTTATCTTCCTCGAAAGGGGTCTTCGGGTGGCGAGCATCGTGATGGATCTGCATAGATTTCACATCCGGCGCAGTGGTTTTGCAGTGAGGACACTCAAACTTAGCGTGACCTCCTTTGTCTTGGCCAGTCCTGTCCTTTTGCCCCGCCTTCCCTCCGCCCCGGTTCGTCGTCGCCGCGTCGACCTTTGACGCGATCTCCTTTGCCGTATGCTTCTTTGGCTTCGCCTTTCCTGTCATGGTTGACTGGTGATCGGAAAAACGACGGTTGACGAATTTGGGTGAAAGCGAAAACCCTAGGAGGGAAAAACCCTAGCTATTTGGGCAATCGATTGAGCGTGAATGATTAGGGGGAAGAGAGAGAGTTTGGTTGTAGGACTATATATAGCCTTATCTGTTATATTGGTGAATTATATGTAGGGCTTAGTTCAGGTGAATTTGACCACGTGGAGAGTTTTAATTGGCTTCTTTTTTTTTTTGGTCATAGGCCATGGAAATAAGAACCCTGATTTTGCTAAATCAGGTGGATTAACAAATCAAAACTTTAATTTAGGAAAAGATAAATAAAGGAAAAATTACTATATAATTCATATATATTAGTAAAATTTATTATTTAGATTTTATATTTTATTTTCATTAAATTTTTTCATTTAAAAAAAAATAATCAAAAATCTATTTAGAATGTCTCTAATGAAATCTTTCGACGCTTAGTTAAAGAGTAATATTAAGGTATATGATATAGCTTAGAGATAACAACAGATAGGGTACTCGCGAAAATCATATTATCTGAGTCCGAACCCGATTAATATTATCAAAACTTGAATTCGTCCTAAATCTGATTAAAATTTATTCTCAATTATCCAAATCTGTCCCAAATCCAATTATTATTACCAGAAAAAAAAAAAACTCGAATCCGTTTAATTTTATATTTTTAATTAATATTTTACATAAAAAAATTATTTTGATTAATAATTTATATTTTAAAAATTAAATAATTTCATAAAATATTTAAATTCTATTTTATATAAAATAAAAAATATAAAAATTTATAAATATTATTATAAAAAATATATATTTTATATTTAATTAAGTATTTATATAAACGGATTCGGGTAACGGATATTCAATATGTAAAACCCGAATCCGTCACATGTATTATTTTTTAAATTCGAACCCGTTCCAGACCCATTATATAATATTCAAATCCATCCTATTAGGGCTCGATCGGATTAAATACCCATAAAAATTAGATCAGTTGTCAATCCTAGTATAGCTACAGTAGAGAGAGAGAGAGAGAGAGAGAGAAGAGAAGAGGTAGAGTAGAGATAGAGAAGAGGAGATTCTCTTTCATCCTTAACTGAGCCTATTTACAGGGAAAAGGAGAGTATTTTCTTTAGCATGTCTTAAAAAAAATTCATTGAGAAGACATATTCTTAACTAAAAAGGAGTATATATTTTGTGTGATTATTTTATATTATATCATTAAGTATTTCTATCATTAAGTACTTCATTTACTTTCTTAGATATTATTTTTGTTTCTTCTACTGCAAAACAATTTTTCTCAATTACTTATATATATAGAGAGGGGATATAGGGAACTCATATAAAATAGAAAGATAATGAGGAAGGAAAGGGTGTGGATAGGGGTGTGCAAATGGTCGGTTCGGTTCCGAACCGAACAGAACCGATAAAACCGAAAATTAAAAATAAAAAATTTTAAAAACAGAACCGATAAAACCTAAAATTAAAAATAAAAAATTTTAAAAACCGAACCGATCGATAAGAGAAAATCGAACCGAATCGAACCGATAAATATTGGTTCGGTTCGGTTTTAAACCAATCAAACCGAAATTTATAAAATTTCATATTTTTAACATTAAATTTAAATAATAAAAACATAAAAACAAAAAAAATTAGAAATCAAAACTCAAAAATCTTAAGGTTCGGTTCGGTTTTCTTTGATTTCGGTTCGGTTCGATTCGGTTCGATTCAATTTGATTCGATTTTTTTGATTTTCTATATATATTAATAATTTTGATTCGGTTCGATTTTTTTGATTTTTTTATGAAAATAACCGAACCGAACCGATTAACCGAAATTATCAAAATTATAAACCGAACCAAACCGATTTAATTTTAAAACCGAACTGATTAAACCAAATTAATCGGTTCGGTTCGGTTTTTCGGTTTAAACCGAAAACTGCTCTCCCCTAGGTGTGGATAGAAAAGAAGAGAAATCAAGGAGGATAGGATAAAAATAAGGGAATAAGAATTAAAATAAGTTTAAAATTAATTATAGGATAAAATAGTTAATTAAACTAAATTATATAAATTAATTGATGTATTTTTTAAAATATAAATACTAACAAATTAATTCACTGAAACAGAAAAATTAAATAGTAATTTAACTGACCGTTAACTCCACTCGATTAAAAAAAAAATCAAGGTTTAGAACTCAAATTCAACTTGTTAAAGTAAATATTTAGATATTCAAAATATTGGCGCTGGACTTGACTAAGTTTTTTTTTTTTTTTTTTTAGGCATCCCACCATTGTGGTCAACAAACAGCATTAACAGAAGGAAAAATGAAAAAAAATTTTGGGCTACACAATTGTGAAACTAATATTTAAGAGTGTAAAATCCATAAAAAAAAATGGAGATTAAATCCTAACTTAAAAATCTGTATTATAATACAGAACTTTTGGTTAACTAGATCTCTGTCATCGCCAATTTGGCAATGCCTCTCCTTGTGTGTAACAAAAATAAATAAATAAATAAAAATTAAGGGGCATGAAACAAAGAGATAAGATTGTATATAAATGCAATTAGATTCTAAAACATGCCACAGATTATCTATGACGTAACAGAATGGTTGCGTATGGTTAGGAACCAAACTAAAATGCAGTTCCTAATTTGACTTAATTTGCTTCTGTTTATTCTCTTCCTTGTAAAGCAAACGCCTCTTGTTTGAACCATATCCATGGTACTGGTAGATAATGCTGTAAAGACACTGTCTAAGGTATGTGACATCGAAGGCCTCGATAAATTTTAGATCATTAACTCTTGATTTCGCACCAGCAAAATGTCGGTATTCCTCAACCACAGAAGGCAAGCACCAATTTTGTAGTTTTCTAAAGCAACCAACAAGACAACCCGTCCGATGCTGCAGGAAAGGAAATGAAAATAGAACGTATAACGTCAGAACATCCTTTTATAAAGATCATATCATAAACAAACTGTAAGCAATCCATACGATGATAGATTGCAACTCAGGGAAGAGTTTCACAAGAAAAATATACGATGATATATCAACCATACAGTGTTGACAATAGATAAAAGGCCAAACAAATATATGAAATAAATGATCTGATACCTCTGTTATGCCTAATAAAATATTTAAATTAGATAGAGTTAGTAGGTATTATTAGTTTAGGCCAATGAACAAATTCCTGAGGCATATGGGTAACTGGGCCTAGAGAGGTCTTCAATCATGGTAACATGATACAAATGAAACTGGTTGTACATTATCTGAATGCCACAATGTCATATTACCAGATGTTAATGAATTTATTTCAATACCCTGTAAGAAGAGGTTCCTGTTCTTCCTGAAGTTAGCACTTCTCCAACTAGCACCGTTTAGGAAAATCATTGGTTGTAGGGGTATCAAGATATAGTTATATAACTGAACTTCCTTCAGGTTTAATTCATAAGTTGAAGAACAATACAGAAGCATGTATCACAATGATACGAAAAGCATATAATGATTAATCACAAGCTGATAAGTGATAATATTTTACATATTGATCCTGAAAGCAGCAATGTTGCATATAGCTAGGCTACTTTTACAAGGATCAAGCACATACAGAAGTAAAAAACGAGAAAAAGGTCACAAAACACAAATTTGAATTGAACATACCTTTCCACGTTTGCAATGAATCAGAACTGGATGATTCCTCACATCTGAAAACACCAAGAAACATAATTAAGAAACATAACAAGCAAAGAGATGTTGAAAAAAAATTTTTGAAAAAAAAAAAAGAAAGATAAAGAAAACTAAACAGCTGATAGTTGAAAATTGAAAATAATTTTTTTTTTAATATTTTTCAGTACCAATTAAGACTTTCAGAGCCTCCATTATAGTATCCCTCAGAATAGATACAGAAGGCTCCTGCAGATACAAATGATTATAGACAACAGTATGAGTAACAGAGGGCAAAAAAACAACAGACTCCATATGACATAATCACTGTTAGTACAGTATTATACAATCAGCACAAAGAATAAAGAAATCATGACCAAACTACCATAGAAGTTATAATAAAGAATACCCAAGTGACCAAAAATTTTTTCAAGGAGGCATTTAAGTAGCACAAAATTTCTGATATGGCTTCTGTTTAGCAGCAAAATGCTACGTATGTAGCATTGATACTCTATTACCAAATGCATAGTACACAATAGAGGCATGCTGGAGTGGAGATCATAACATATATTATGTGTTTTCAACCCTGAAGAATTGAAGAAAAGAAAAAAAATTACCGTCTTCCCCTCAATTCCAAACTGGAATAGTTTAATATTATAAGCACGAAGAAACTCCATATTCTCTTGTGGATAGGGCTCAAAGCACAAGTATCTGCTCCAAATTCCAACCACAAACAAGTCATATTGGTCAACTGAAACATTCAGTAAAGAGAGAAAAAAAAAAGTATATACACATGGAATCAAGCCCTTATTTTAATTCTTTCAAACTTTTTCCAATCAGTATCAACCAAAAGAAAATTTGAACTTTCTCGAAAACCAAACACAGTAACTTTTTTCTTTTTCAAAAAAAATAAAAATAAAATATAAAAGACAATAAACTACAAAAACTCCAAATTTTTGCTCTTGCTTTTTTCTCTCACCGATCTCACGAACCAAAAGGAATTCATTAAAAAACAATTAAAATTTTTTTTTTAAAAGCCTATCTTTAGTTGATGAATGCAAGAAATTACTTACATGATGGATCGAAGATTTAGAGTTTCAAGGAAAGAGAAATTGGGGGGTTGAGGAAAGGCCGATCTGAAAATGCCGTCTTCCACCCTAGAAAAATTCGCCGGCGGAACCAAAACGACGCCGTCATTATCATCATCTCTTTCAAAAATCAAACCCATTTTCGTTTTTTCTCCTCTTTCTTCAGGCCAAGAACGAAAAACAAACAAGTCTTCTCTTTGATCCAAAAACTATATAAAATCAAAAAGAAGACTTGCCCTCGAAAAAACGACAAAAGAAAATCAGAAACAATGAGACGAGAAGAAGCCAATTGTTGGAGAGAAGGTGGAGAAGGTTTTAATAGAGGGAGAAAGTGAATGAAACGAGGTCGTTTTTACAGTTGGGATTCCGAATCCAAGTCGAAGATGTATTAAGTTTCAGTGTTGGAAGAGGAAAGGGATGGTTTTTAAGAAGAGATTTGAGAAACGGCTCATCGGATGGGATGGGAGTGATTACGTGACGTAGGTCCCGTTTTAAGAATGTTCTTTACATCCTTTGTGATTTTGACACGTGTTATCCGTTATCCTTTTCTTTTAATTTTACCTTTCCTTCTTTGAGTAATTATACAATTCCATACAAATTAAACACCAATACATCATCCAATCCTACTAAAATATAACTATTAAGTAATTATCGGGTAATTTTTAATTCTTAAAATTTAATAATTAAATTTATTGTACTTAATTAAATTCACATCTTTTAATAATATTCCATAATCTCGTTAAAGCATTCAAAATATTAAAGAAAGAAATCTTTTTTATATTATTTACTCTAATTTATTTACTGACTTTATCCCATAAAAATATATTTATTTTTTATTTATTTTAAATTATATGTTATTTTTTAAAATAATAATTTATTTATTAACTTATTAATATGTCTATATTTAATATAAATTAAAAAGATAAAATTTATTAATTTTAAAAATAATTTATAATATAAATTATTTAATTTTTAATTAAATAATATAAGTGAAGAATATATTGAAAAAAATACTAAATTGTAACACCCCTATATGCATAGCCTGATATATTTTACTGTTCCGGTGACCAGTGTCGGTCCGGACAATTAAGAGGATTAGAACCATGTTAAGACACCTAGAAAAGCCCTGAATGAAAATAAATAGCGTTGACTAGAAGGTTAAGTATAAATAAGAAAAATAATGCATAAAAAGTTAAATGAGCTGATGGTCACAGCGATGGTTGACTTTACTGAGAAATAACTGTGAGGTCAGTCCTAACTCTAATTTTGAACAGGAAATTGTGACATCGCTGTCCTAAAGACTATTACGATCCCAGTGGAAAAAAGAAAATCACAGAAAAGAGCTGATAAGTAGGTCAAATAATTAGGTCAGGGCTCCAGGAAAAACATCGAATTATTTATAAACCGGATCAAATCGGCGAGGGACAAATTGGTGAACTCACCCTAGAGGTGACTTCTGACCTAGTTGTCCAATAAAATCTGAGAAATGAAAATTTTGAAGTATAAATTTAAATTGAAAAAGTATGAAGAAAACAAAGGAAAAGAAAAAGAAATTAAAATAAGAATTATGACATCACTAGTGTGACCTAAGTATGACTTAATAATTTTATATTTTCTAATTATGACAATTATGGGATAATGACATAAAATGATAAGAAAAGAAAAAAAAAATTTACATCTCCATTTCTTCTTCCTAGTGCCGTCTCCCACATCTCTCTCTTCTCTCCCATCTTTCTCTCACAAACCATCATTAAAGCTCATTTGGAGCTTGATTAAACACCAAATTTAGCCATAATTTCCCAACTCACTTAATTAAACCTTGCCCTTGCAACTTGAAAAGAAGATTGAAGAAGGAAAAGGAAGAAGAAATTGAAAAAATTAGAGCTTGAGAAATTGAAGAAAGAGGTTAGTAGTGAATTTCAATTTCTCTCTTTAAATTTATGCACATATAATTGAATTAACTTAGGAATTGTGTAAAAATCAAACAAAAATATAGGATTAAGGGACTAATGGAATTTCAGCCAACATTAGAAAGGGCAGGGTTTGATGGATTTTGAGGGAATTAAAAGTGTAATTAAACTTAATTTAGTGTTTAGATGGTATTTATACACTTCAATTGCAAGAATTTAATCAAGTAGAAAAATTAGGGTTCTTGACCCTTAGGGTTTGGGGGGGAAAAATTGAGAATTTCATAAATTAATTTACTTTGACCTAAGTGAGATTTAAAATGGTTAAATGGTGTAATTTAGAATGTGTTGAATGGTGAGAAGTTAAGTCAAATTTGAATTGGTGAGGGGTCACTACTAGATAGCCTGACCTAGGTCCCTTTCAGGGACCAAAACTGAAATTTTACCAACCCAATTGGTGTGAGGTCAATTGAGAATGAAATTAGACACATAAAAAATAATTTTCATTTAGAAACCATGCCCAGAAAATGACATTTAGATAGTGAACAATTAAGTCAAATCCGGGTAATGTGCACTACCACTGTACAAAAATGACCAAATAAACAGTGTTTATTCATTTGGCCATAACTTGGCCTAGGCAGGTTCAAATGACCTGATTTTTGTGGCATTGGAAAGGTATGACATAACACTGCAACTTTCATGAAGAATACCAACTCAAATTCTGCCCATAACCAAATGCAATTGCCACTCAAAATTAGTTGTCCAAAACTGCCAGAACCTAAACAAGCCCAGAAATTCTGGGTAACAACAATCTAGCCGACCTTAGTAAAATGACTATATCTTGGCCTACAAAACTCCAAATGGAGTGATTCAAAAAGAGAATTAAAGATAAGACAATAAGGAACAACTTTGATGAGGGACACTTAGCCAAATTTCTACAATAACCAGACCAATAGAATAATGCAAAACATGGGATCAAAACTGAAAAATGGCAATTTCTCTTAGAAGAGTTAGAAATTGAAATGACAACCAAGACCAACAAATTTGACACTCAAAATGTGGTATGTGGGCGTAATTGGAATTCACATACCTATGAAGCATGAGAAAGTCAATATTTTGACTTGAATAGTGCCATGAATAGCAATCCCGAAATGCAAATTTTAAAGAACGTTAATTTAAGTATATTAGGGCTAGAATTCAATAGACATGAATTATTTATTGGATTTATTATAAGTTATGATACTGAAATACTGTAAATTGTGTGTTTCAGTTGAAAAAGATACTGGAAATGGATTTTCAAGAAAAAAAATCGATATTTGGAGTAAACTAGTCAACAAAGAGGTTTGTGCACAACTAGTATTTTTATTGGTTATTGTAACACCCCAAATTTTTAAATTTATTATTTTGTGGGTAAATATTAATATTTTATTTTATTTAAATTTTAGGAAATTATTTGAAATTTTTCAGATTTTAGAAATGGGTTCGATTTTCTAAAAATATAAAACTTTGATGATTTTTAAAAATTAATTTAAGGACCACGTGGTAAAACTAAAAATATATTTAGATTCTATGAATTTTTTTGAGTTTTTTAGAATTTTTTTGGAACTTTTGGGCCTCGTTTTTGGTCCCAAGGCAGAGTAAAAATTTAAAATTTTGTATCCTGAATCGGACCGACCTAATCGAACCGGACTGGATCGGACCGATCGATCGGACCGGCCTTCTTCTTCTTTTTCTTCCTCCCCGGGCGTTCCCGTCCCTCTTCCTCTCTCTCCCATTTTCTCTCTCCTCCTTCCTCCCCACGCCGCGCCGCCATCACCCCAGCCTTCCCACCTCGCTAGCGCGCCGCCCGAGCTCTTCCCTGCAGCCGGCCGATGCTCCAGGCGGCCGGAAATGACGCGCGAAGCTCCCCCTGCGCACGCATGCCGTTTAGGCTTTCCGGCCAAAATTCGGCCGATCCGGCCACTGTTTAGGTCGGATCTTGTGTCAAAACATATCTACACCTCGAGAGTTTTTCATAGACACCAAGAACACAAAAATTCATCTAGCAGTTTGTCCAATTTTTGTCCGAGAAGTTTTAGCCCATTTCGACTTTTGGGCTAGATTTCTCGCAAACCGTGAACTCCACGAGAAAACCGAGAGTACTGGAGCGCTCCACTCGTCGAGAGCTTCGCGGCAATATAAATTTCAAAATTTTCCGACACCGTTTTTCGGTGGGTCTCACGAAACTTCGTAATATTTTTCTGAGCACTAAATGAGCTTAGAAAATTCCGTAAAAATTATATACTAACTCTCGTGTTGTGGACTTCGTGTAGGTACCTTCAATTCGCGAAAATTCGACGGTTGCCCAGGTTTGTGAATTTCCGACTAGACAGACAGGCTACCGAAAAAGTCTCGAAATTGGATCGAGATTTTGGCTACCCTACCATTGTCAGAGGTCCCAAACGCATTCCCGAGGTCGGAATCGGCATAGGTAAACCCGAACCTTACTTTTTCTTAATTGTTTAGTGCTTGAATTGGATTAAAAATCCATAAAATATTCATGGTAGCTCAGAAAATTATGATTTCTTTTGCATTAGTTTAGTAATATTGCTAAGGACCGCTGGGCAAAGTTTTAGAATTTTTAGAGCTCATTTGAGTAGTTTTTACAAAAGGGTCAATTATAAGGACTAAATTATAATTTTACATATTGTGATTGATGACTGTTTGGATGGGCCCAGGAGGGACTGTGTGATGTGATTGATTTGTGGGTGTATGGTTTGTGGATATAGAAGTGCGTTTTAAGCCCTTTTGCAGGTTAGGTAGGTCCTAGGTATAGGGGAGACTCTGTCGAATTTTCGGCATGACTTAGGACATCTTTGGTATTTTCTTAGTTTGTATTGAGTCAAATGTATTAAATAATTGTAATAAAATTATCAGGTGAACCGGGACAGCCTTCCTCCTCCGCCCAGCCGCCACAGTGACTGCGGTTAAGTCTGTGAGTAAAATATTAATTTTAATTATAATTTAGATATTATTATATGTTCAAGCATGCCCATGCATCACTTATATGTATATATCTATGTAGTTAAACACTAGGCACGTTTTATATTGCATTCTAAATTGATGATTGCCATAGGTATTGTTTGTGATAATTTGGAGCAGTGTGCGTGCGTTGTCGTGCGTGTGGTATGGTGTTGGATATGAACAGGACGGGTAGACATGGCTTGAGATCTTCGCTGGGACCCGGTCTTTCGAGGTAGACACGGCTTGAGATCTTCGCTGGAACCTCGTATTTGGTTTATTAAGCGAAAGTCCGGCTTGAGATCTTCGCTGGCAGAGGTTGGATTAAGAGGCTATATAGGGAATCAGCTCCCATATATGTATTATTTGACAGTGTTGGATGTGTGATGCTCCAAATTGCCTTTTTGCTGTTATGATGTGAAAATATTGATGATTTTGCATTTCACTCCACAGGATGCATTAGCTTTAAATAGCTATAGAGATTATGGTTAAAATTAATATTTTACTCTCTGAGTCGAACGCTCACTCCTGTTCATTATTTTTCTAAGCTACAGGAGGATTATTGTTGTGGTTAACCTGCTTTTCTTCTTCGCAAGTCGTTTAAATGTTTGTATAATTCTGTTAACTCGTAGAATTCCGCATGTGTTAGAAATATTTATTTAATTGGGTCTGTAATATAATTGTTATGTTGGACATGTAAAATTATTATTTAGCATGCATGATGGGATTGGATAAGGGAGCTGAGCTCCCATTTGAATTATGATAATTTGATTATGAGGAGGGTGAGCTGAGCTCCCCAATTTATTATATATTGTGTTTACCGGTCGGGCGAGTCAAAAAACTCTCCGTTAAATGGTCCATGTTATGGTCGGACTCTATCCGGTTGAATTCTTGAAATTGGGCCCAAATGGACCTTAGAGTTGGGTTGATGAATAGTTAGGCTTACTACGAGTCTCGGGAGCTTTAGGCTGGCCCAGGTCCTAATGCCGGTCCGGCCCATAGGTTGGGTCGTGACAGTTATGTTTCTTCATATGTCTTTTGACTAAATGATTTCATTTCTTATTGTATTATATTTATCAAATATTGAATTTATCTCAACAATTATTGAAATGTGTTATGGTATGAATGAGTTTAGTTTTAGAAAATGAAATTAGTTATGATTTTATTTTGTCATGAATTGAATAAAGTTAGCTTTGGAAAAATTTTGATTGAAACATACTTAACATGGGAATAGATAAAATTTGTTTTGAATTGTGATGAGCATAAAAATTTTTGGATATTGGAATTGACATTGAATTGAATTGTGTTGTGATTTATGCTCACAAAAAGGATAAAGAGATTCATGATATTATTTTATATCTCACTATAGATGCTTGACTAGGTTATTACCCGTCTCTCTCATTTGTTGAGGAGACAATGGAGTTAGCTTTGTTTTGTTTTGAATACCATGGTATGTGCACAGGCTTAGATTCTCCTTTTATTAGAGGTTAGATATAAGTTTTTCATTGACCCTTTCGGAAGTTGTATTATTGTGGTGTGTACTGTGCACAATAATTCAAACTCCCCGACATAGGGAGTTAGAATATCGATTTGACCTCCTCGACTATAGGGAGTTAGAATCGCCCCGAAGATGGCCCTTATGGATTAGTCTTGCATAGTTAGTGAGATAAAGAATTGGTTTTGAACAGTAAGAATTGTGATTTCAAATGAGATTTATGCATAATTGATTTTATTGAAATTAAGATTTGTTTCCATAAATTACTGGAATTACTTTAAATGTTCAGTTATGATTTGATAAATTAAAATTCTTGAGCAGTCACGACCCAACCTATGGGCCGGACCGGCACTAGGACCTGGGCCAGCCTAAAGCCCCCGAGGCCCGTAGTAAGCCTTAACTGTTCATTTACCCAATTCTGAGGCCCATTGGGCCCAAATTCAAGAAACCAAACGGACAGAGTCCGGCCATAAAATGGACTTTCCAACGGGGAGTTTTTGACTCACCCGACCTGTAAACACAATAAATACTCAATTGGGGAGCTCAGCTCACCCTCCACATACTCATCAACATAAAATAAATGGGAGCTCAGCTCCCTCATCCAATCCATCAAACATACATAACATATTTAAGTTTACAGGTCCAACATGATAAAAGTATTACAGACCAAATTCAAATAAATACTGCTAACACATGCGGAAATTCTAGGAGTAATTAAAATTACACAAACATGGATAAACAACCTGCGAAGGATAAAAGCAGGTTAACCCAGAACAAAATATCCTCCTGTGGCCTGTAAAAATTTTTGAACAGGAGTGAGCGTTCGACTCAGAGAGTAAAATATCAATCTTAACTATAATCTCTATAACTATCTGAAACTAATGCAACCTGTAGAGTGAAATGCAACATTAACATCATATTCACATCATAGCATCAAAAAGGTAATTTGGAGCACTCACACACCCTGTAACATCATTCATAGTATATGGGGTGATCCCTATCTGACTCTCTTAAATCCAATCTGTGCCGTGAAGAACTCAATCGGACTTCCACTTAAATACCAAATCGGGGTCCCGAAGAACTCAAGCCGTGTCTACCCCGAAGGACCGGGTCCCAGCGAAGAACTCAAGCCGTGTCTACCCGTCCTATCCATAGTCCACACCACATCACACGCACGCCAACGCACGCACACTGCTCCAAATTACCACAACAACACTCATGGCACATTAACAGTTATCAATGCAACATAATTCGTGCCTAGAGTTTAACTACATAAATATATGCATATAAGTGATGCATGGGCATGCTGAACATATAATAATATCGAAATTACAGTTAAAATTAATATTTTACTCACAAACTTGACGACAAATTACCGTGGACGGTGGGCGGAGGAAGAAGGTCATCGCTCACGACAATTATATTACAATTATTTAATACAATCGACTCAATACAAACAAAGAAAAAGATCAAATACGTCCTAAGTCGTGCAGAAAATCCCGTGAGTCTCCCTATACCTAGGACCTACCCAACTGAAAAAGGCTAAAAACGCACTTCTATATTCACAATCCATATATCAACAGTTCAATCATATCACACAGCCCCTCCCGCCCATCAAATCAATCATCCATCACAATCTGAAAAATTTCAATTTAGTCCTTATTATTGATCATTTTTGCAAAAAGCCCAAACAAGCTCTAAAAATTATAAAACTTTGCCCACGGTCCTTAGCAATATTACTAAGCTATTGCACAAAGAATCGTAATTTTCTAAGCTACCACGAATATTTTATGGATTTTTAATCCTATTTAAGCACTAGAAAATTACGAAAAAGCAAGGTTCGGGTTTACCTTTGCCGATTCCGACTTCGGGAACGCGCTCGGGACGTCTGACAATGGGGGGCTAGCCAAAACCTCGGTCCAATTCGGAGACTTTTTCCGTGCAGTGCATGCGGCCCGAAATTTGCGAACGGTCAATCGCCGAATTTCCGAATCGAGGATACCTACACGAAGCCCATAACACGGGGGTTAGTACATAAATTTTTCAGAATTTTCTAAGCTCATTTAATGCTCGAAATTACACTGCGAAGTTCCGTGGGACCCACCGAAAAACGTTGTCGGAAAATTTTGAAATTAATATCCCGCGAAGCTCGTCGAGTGGAGCGTGCTGGTAGCCTCGGTTTTCTCGTGGGATTCACGGTTTTCGAGAAATCTAGCCCAAAAGTCGAAATGGGCGAAAATCTTCCCGAGCAAAAATCGGACAATCCGCTCGATGGATTTCGGCGTTCTTGGTGTCTATGGAAAGCTCTCGCCGAGTAGATGATTTTAGACACAAGACCCGGTCCAATCGGTGGCCGGATCGGCCGGATTTGGCGAGAACTGGAGCGGCAGCGCGAGGAGAGGAGGAGAGAGATAAGAAAGAGTATAGAGAGAGACGCGAGCGGGAGAATAAAAAGGAACGGGTGCCGGTTCGTTTCGACCGGTCCGATCCGGTCCGGTTCGATTCGGCGGTTCGATTCGAAATACAAAATTTTGAATTTTACTGCCTCGGGACCGAAAACGAGGTCCAAAAATTCCGAAAAAATTTCAGAAAATTCAGAAAAATACGTAGACTCCAAATATATTTTTAGTTTTGCCACGTGGTCTTTAAATTAATTTTTAAAAATCATCAAAGTTTATATTTTCGGAAAATCGAACCCGATTTTTAAAATCCGAAAAATCTCAAAAAAATTCCTAAAATTTAAATAAAATTTAAATATCAAAAATACTCATAATTAATAAAATTTTGGGGTGTTACATTCTTCCCCCCTTACAGAAAATTCGTCCTCGAATTTTTACACAAGGCAGAATAAAGTACATGATTATACATTGAACAAATAAGAGTACTTGCTACGCATGTCCCGTTCTGACTCCCAGGTGCACTCTTCCACTGACTGACTCCTCCACAAAACCTTAACCATAGGGATCTGTTTAGATCTCAGCTGTCTCACTTGGTAGTCCACTATGGCTACAGGCTGCTCCTCAAATGTCAAATTTTCCTTTAGTTCTATCACATCCGGCTGCAGTACATGAGAAGGATCGGGAATGTATTTCCTGAGCATGGAGATGTGAAACACGGGATGAACGTGAGAGAGGTTGGGTGGTAGCTCCAACCGGTAGGCAACTGCTCCAACTCTATCAGTAACCTCAAAAGGTCCGATATACCGAGGTGCCAACTTGCCTTTCTTTCCAAACCTCATGACTCCCTTCATTGGAGAAACCTTCAGGAATACATAGTCGCCCACTGCAAACTCCACATCCCTCCGTCTGGGGTCTGCATAACTCTTCTGTCTACTGAAAGCTGTCCTCAGTCGTTCCCTGATTAAAGGAACTACCTCTGAAGTGTACTGCACTAGGTCTACATCATGCACTTTCGCTTCCCCCATTTCTGTCCAACATAGAGGAGACCTACACTTTCTTCCATATAGTGCCTCATAGGGTGCCATCCCTATGCTGGAGTGATAACTGTTGTTGTAGGCAAACTCCACTAAAGCTAGCTGCTCATCCCATTGACCTCCAAAATCCAAGACACTCATGCGAAGCATGTCTTCCAGTGTTTGGATTGTCCTTTCGGACTGTCCGTCTGTTTGAGGGTGGAAAGCTGTACTGAAGTTCAATTGTGTGCCAAGTGCCTCCTGCAACTTTCTCCAAAATCGAGAAGTGAACTGGGGCCCTCTGTCAGATATTATGGAAGCCGGAACTCCATGCAATCTGACTATTTCTCGAATGTAGAGCCGGGCATACTGTGCCACAGAGTAGGTAATCTTTACAGGTAAGAAGTGAGCTGATTTGGTCAAGCGGTCCACAATTACCCATATCGAATCATATCCTCGCGTGGTACGAGGCAACCCAGTCACAAAATCCATAGTGATCATTTCCCACTTCCATTCTGGGATAGGGAGCTCTTGCAGCTTCCCTGACGGTCTCTGGTGTTCAAACTTCACCTTCTGACAAGTCAAGCACTTGGACACAAAGTCTGCTATGTCTCTCTTCATGCCATTCCACCAGTAGCTATCTTTCACATCATGGTACATCTTGGTGGAACACAGGTGAATCTTGTCTGATGTGTAGTGTGCCTCTTGCATGATTTCATTCCTGAGTTTGTCCACATCGGGGACACATATTCTAGAACCTTGCACTAGGACGCCATCATTGGCAAATCCAAACTCTCCACCCTCACCCTGCTGTACTCTTACAATGATCTTCATCAATTGTTGGTCTCTGTGCTTGGAAACTCTAACTCTGTCCCTCAAGACTGTCCTCACTGAACAGTGAGCTAACAGATGCCCCTCATCCGATGATCTAGGATTAAACCTTGATCCATCAACTCATGTACCTCTGAATCGGTGGTCTCTTCTCTCTTGAAATGTGCCAAGCGCGCGGAAGATTTTCTGCTCAAAGCATCTGCTACAACATTGGCCTTCCCAGGGTGGTACTGGATGGTGCAATCATAGTCTTTCAGAAGCTCCATCCATCTCCTCTGTCTCAAGTTTAAATCCCTCTGTTGGAAGATGTACTTCAAACTCTTGTGGTCGGTGTATATCTCGCACACTTCACCATACAGGTAGTGTCTCCAGATTTTTAGTGCAAAGACTACAGCCGCCATTTCCAAATCATGGGTGGGGTAGTTCTGCTCATGCCTCTTCAGCTGCCTTGAAGCATAAGCTACTACCTTTCCATTCTGCATCAAAACACACCCTAGGCCAACTCTGGAGGCGTCACAATACACGGTGTATCCTTCACCACTCACAGGTAGTGTCAACACAGGGGCAGTGGTTAGACACTCCTTGAGCCTCTGGAAACTCACCTCACAGTCATCTGTCCAAATGAATGGAACATTCTTCCTGGTCAACTTAGTTAGGGGAGCCGCTATCCTGGAGAAATCTTGCACAAATCGCCTGTAGTAGCCAGCTAAACCCAGAAAACTTCGCACCTCAGTGACTGTTGTAGGCCTAAGCCAATCAGTTACAGCTTCAATTTTCTTGGGATCCACTTGAATACCGTCACTAGAAACCACGTGTCCCAAGAATGAGATGCTTTCTAGCCAAAATTCACATTTTGAAAATTTGGCGTATAGCTGGTGCTCCCTCAAGGTTTGCAACACCATCCTCAAGTGCCACACGTGTTCTTCCTCGGTCCGAGAGTATACCAGAATGTCATCTATGAATACGATGACAAAACGGTCCAAAAATGACTTGAACACCCTGTTCATCAAGTCCATGAAGGCTGCTGGTGCATTAGTGAGTCCAAAAGACATCACCAAGGACTCATAATGACCATATCTTGTCCTGAAAGCCGTTTTGGACACGTCCTCATTCCTGATTCTCAATTGATGGTAGCCTGACCGCAGGTCTATCTTGGAAAAGAATCTAGCTCCTTGGAGCTGATCAAACAAATCATCGATCCGAGGAAGTGGATACTTATTCTTCACAGTCACCTTGTTCACTGCGTAGTCAATACACAACCTCAATGACCCATCCTTCTTTCTCACGAATAGAACAGGAGCACCCCAGGGTGAAGTGCTCGGACGTATGAAACCCTTGTCCAAAAGCTCCTGTAGTTGCTCCTTCAGCTCTTTCAGTTCTGCTGGTGCCATCCTGTAAGGTGGCATTGAAATGGGGTTTGTACCCGACACAACATCGATGCAAAACTCTATCTCCCTTCCTGGTGGCAACCCTGGAAGCTCCTCTGGGAAGACATCCATATATTCTCTGACAACAGGAACATTTTCCTTGCTGACACCTTCCACAGAGGTATCTCTCACCAATGCCAAATACCCTTGGCATCCACGCCTCAACATTTTCCTAGCACTAATTGCCGACACCAAGTTATATGGAGCCACGCTCCTGTCACCATCAAAGCTAAACTCTTCCACACCAGGTATGTGGAAGTACACCTTTTTGTTCCTGCAGTCTAAGGTGGCGTAATGAGTTGCCAACCAATCCATCCCCAAGATTACATCAAAATCCATTACTGGTAAAGGAACCAAGTCTGCTGGGAGGATCTTTCCATCCACTACTACTGGGCTACCCGGAAATACCATGTCTACTTCTCTGTTGTCACTAAGTGGGGTAGCTACTGACAAAGGGCACTCTAAAGTTGTAGGGTTTCTACCCAATCTCATGGCAAACACAGGGGAGACAAATGAGTGCGTAGCACCCGGATCTATTAAAACACGAGCCTCATAAGAACAGACCAGAAGAATACCGCTGGCGCATTTGAAGCTCGAGCATCTGGTGGGTCGGGGTGAAAACGAGCTTGACCCCTACCCGAGTGGCGTACCACGATCGACTTCTACCTCTGATCGCCTCCAAATCCACGTCCCCTTGTCCTCGGCCTGTGTACTTGGCGATCACTGCCATGTTGGAAGCACCCGGATACAATTGTCGAGGAACATTTGCAACAGAACCCTGTGACCCCATCTGTGGCTCAGCAAAGGCGATCTCTAGCAAAGTGGCCGGTTGGCCACACTGACATACTCTCGACCCCATCAAACAAGGTCCTGAATGTCCTCTTCCACACCTTGTGCACAGTGCAAAGAGGATCTGAACTGAGCAGAATCGCCTTGCACTGAGTATTTTGCTGGATCATACCACAGTGCAGACCCTCGGGATTTGTGTCTAAAACCACTCCTCTTATTTCTGCTTCTTCCTCTGTAAGTAGTTTGACCACCACTGTCTGTAGTAGCCATGGGTGGGACACCTGAGGAACCCTCTGCTTTGTTCTTCTTTGCTCTTCCGCTGTCATCCACAGCGTAACTGATCTCTATCTGTCTGGCTCGGTCAACCACCACATCAAAAGTGATCGGACATCATGGCTGTGTTCGCATACCTCTGTCAAGCCCTTTAGGAATCTTTTCACCTTCATCTTTTTACGCAGCTACTGCTGCAGGGGCATATCTGCTCAATTCCAGAAATTCTGTAGCATATTCATCTACAGACCTGCCGTTCTGTCTTAAGGCCTCAAAGGCCCACTGTTTCTGATCTCTGAAGCTTTCTGGCACGAACCGATTGATGAAAAGTTCCACAAACTGAGCCCATGTCAAACCCTCCATCCGAGGTAACACGTAGTCATTCATCCATTGTCTAGGCATGGGCCCCATGACGTGCTGCATACACTCTATCAGTCTTATCACCAATCGTAATTACATTCTGCACATCTGCGAGAATCCAAAAACCGATATGCATCGTCGACACATCATAGGTACGTGCACCAACTTCTTGAAGTTGATGATCCATTTGTAAGATTCCTCTTGGTGCGGTGGGATCGCTGCTGTGGAGGATGGACCATATCTTGAGCCATCATGTCGATGGTTCTCTGCGAGACCAGCTAAATGCGCCATGGGGTCCATGGGACCTGTGCCATAAGGACTGCTCTGTCTTGGGGTTGGCTGCTCCTCTACTTGAGCGACTCTAGGCCTCCTACGCCTCCTCGGCGGGCGCTCATCTGTCGACACCTCGTCAGCACATCAGTTCAGTGCGATGGCGGCTCTCACCTTCTACGCATTTTCCTGAAATTCAGCGAGATTAGCCACAACATTCAAAGCGCACATTATACTGACTCTATAGACTCATATTTATACATAACATATGGAGCGTAAACTAGAAGCAAAGATGACAATGCAAGACGAATGTGGACCCTATATTTCCGCATGTGACTCCTATTAGACTCTTCCCAACACTTTAGACAACATTCCCTAAGAATCGGCCTAAGCTCGATACCACATTTGTCACGACCCAACCTATGGTAGGACCGGACTAGGACACAGGCGACCTAAAGCCCCGAGGCCCGTAGTAAGCCTTAAGCTGCTCATTTACCCAATTCGAGGCCCATTGGGCCCAAATTCAGAAACCAAGCGGATGATCAGAGCCATAAAATGGACTTTCCAACGGGAGTTTTGACTCACCCGACTGTAAACACAATAAATACTCAATTGGGAGCTCACCACCCTCCACATACTCATCAACATAAAATAAATGGGAGCTCGGCTCCTCATCCAATCCATCAAACATACATAACATATTTAAGTTTACAGTCCAACATGATAAAAGTATTACGGACCAAATTCAAATAAATCGCTAACACATGCGGAAATTCTAGAAGTAATTAAAATTACACAAACATGGATAAACAACTGCGAAGGATAAAAGCAGTTAACCTGAACAAAATATCCTCCTGTGGCTGTAAAATTTTGAACAGGAGTGAGCGTTCGACTCGAGAGTAAAATATCAATCTTAACTATAATCTCTATAACTATCTCAAACTAATGCAACTTTGTAGAGTGAAATGCAACATTAACATCATATTCACATCATAGCATCAAAAGGTAATTTGGAGCACTCACACCTGTAACATCATTCATAGTATATGGGAGCCGATCCTATCTGACTCTCTTAAATCCAATGGTGCCGTGAAGAACTCATTTCGGACTTCCACTTAAATACCAAATCGGGGTCCTGAAGAACTCAAGCCGTGTCTACCCCAAGGACCGGGTCCAATGAAGAACTCAGCCGTGTCTACCGTCCTATCCATAGTCCACACCACATCACCACGCGCATGCGCACGCTGCTTGCTCCAAATTACCACAACAACACTCATGGCACATTACGATTATCAATGCAACATAATTCGTGCCTAGAGTTTAACTACATAAATATATGCATATAAGTGATGCATGGGCATCTGAACATATAATAATATCGAAATTACGATTAAAATTAATATTTTACTCACAAACTTGACGACAAATTACTTCGTGGTGGGCGGAGGAGGAAGAAAGGCATCGGCTCACACGACAATTATATTACAATTATTTAATACGATCGACTCAATACAAACAAAGAAAAAGATCAAATCGTCCTAAGTCGTGCGAAAATCCCAGTGAGTCTCCCTATACCTAGGACCTACCCAACTGAAAAGGGCTAAAAGCACTTCTATATTCACAATCCATATATCAACAGTTCAATCATATCACACACAGCCCCTCTGCCCATCAAATCAATCATCCATCACAATACGAAAATTTCAATTTAGTCCTTATTATTGATAATATTTGCACAAACTGCCCAAACAAGCTCTAAAAAATATAAAACTTTGCCACACGGTCCTTAGCAATAGTAAAAAGCTATAGCATAATGAATCGTACTATTCTAAGATAACAAGAATATTTTAAGGAATTTTAATCCTATTTAAGCACTAGAAAATTATGAAAAAGCAAGGTTGGGTTTACCTTTGCCGATTCGACTTGAGGCGCGCTCGGGGCGTCGACAATGGGGGCTAGCCAAAACCTCGGTCATTCGGAGACTTTTCCAGAACGCAGTCATGCGGCCCGAAATTTGCGAACGGTCAGCTGTCGAATTCCGCGAATCGAGGATACCTACGAAGCCCATAACACGGGGTTAGTACATAAATTTTTCAGAATTTTCTAAGCTCATTTAATGCTCGAAATTACACTGCGAAGTTCCGTGGGACCAAAAACGTTGTCGGAAAATTTTGAAATTAATATCCCGAAGCTCGTCGAGTGGAGCGTGCTGGTAGCCTCGGTTTTCGTGGGATTCACGGTTTTTGAAATCTAGCCCAAAAGTCGAAATGGCGAAAATCTTCCAGAGCAAAAATCGGACAATCGCTCGATGGATTTCGGCGTTCTTGGTGTCTATGGAAAGCTCTCCGAGTAGATGATTTTAGACACAAGACCGGTCAATCGGTGGCGATCGGCGGATTTGGCGGAGAACTGGAAGCGGCAGCGAGGAGAGGAGGAGAGAAAAGAAAGAGGAAAGAGAGAGACGGCGGGAGAAGAAAAAGGAAAGGGGCAGTTCGATTCGACCGGTCCGATCGGTCGGTTCGATTCGGCCGGTTCGATTCGAAATACAAAATTTTGAATTTTACTGCGCCTCGGGACCAAAAGCGAGGTCAAAAATTCAAAAATTCGGAAAATTCAGAAAAATACGTAGACTCCAAATATATTTTTAGTTTTGCCACGTGGTCTTTAAATTAATTTTTAAAAATCATCAAAGTTTATATTTTCGGAAAATCGAACCCGATTTTTAAAATCCGAAAAATCTCAAAAAAATTCCTAAAATTTAAATAAAATTTAAATATCAAAAATACTCATAATTAATAAAATTTTGGGGTGTTACAAGAGTCATTTTAACAAATGATTTATTTTATTGGCAATGAATATTTTGGTTTTTGAAATTTTGATTGAATTTCAAGATTTCCAAATTCTTTGCTAAAATTTTGGTAAAGTATTGTATATTATGTTTTAAATCATGGTTGTGCATTACTGAGTTCACCACTCAACGATAGTTTTGTATGCTGTCGTAGGTGAAAGTAAAGATAGAGCAGCCAAGTGAGATTTCCGGTAGCTGCGCCTTGAAGACTCATTGGGATTAACTTCGGGTATATTAGAGGTATACCCTTGTACATTAGATTTTGATGTATGCATGTAATTATATGTATGTAAATTAGTTGAGCAGTTGTACAATAACTTTTGTAATATTATTTTGGGTATGTAATTAAAATGCAAATTATTGTAATATTTAAATTTATTTTTGAGTTTTGTAATCAATGTAAATAATTAAATTTTTGTATTTTGTGAATGAGAAATTATTCTTTTTTTTGAAATGAGATGCTTCGAATTGCGGTTGATTTTGAGTTGAGCTTCTTGTATGAGATTGTGAGATGAAATGGATTTGTATTGGAGTTATGGTTGAGTAAAAATATTGGAAGTGTGTTTCTTTTCAGGTTTTGAAGAACTATTTTCTCAAAATACAGCTGGTACTCTACTAAAATTTTTGTAAAAATTACGGTAGTTTTAAATATCTAAAAATTTAATTTGTGACTTAATGTCAATTAAATTTTTAATATTTGTGAAAAAAATTTACCCACCAACTTAAAAATGTATAGAAATTGTTTTAAAATCCCTTGTAGTATATTTAATAGGTTGCCGGTAGGCGAAGTACGGTAATTCGTTAGATATACTACGGGATCATGTTATACCTTACGAAGGAGTATGGTGTGACATAAATAAATTTTATTTCTTTAACTATATTGATTATACTAATTGAATTTTCCCACTAGTGTGAATAATTATAAAATTATATTAATACATTATTTAATTAATATTTTAATAAAAATTAATTTTATCTTATATTTTAGAGAATGTATGTGATTAATGTTCAACATGTCGTAAGATTATATATAGATACTTTCATTAAAATAGAAATATAGTTCTTTTATTAGTTATTTTATTCTCTCTCCATTTACTTTGAAATATTTGCAAAACGCTTGCCTCTTAATTTTTTTTTATATATTTTAAGTTTATCTTTTATTATACATTTTTTTATTCTCATTAATAAACATGTTTAATCTATTTATTTATATATTTATATGAGGGAATCACTGGAATTTTCAAAAATATTCTTATTTTTTATATTATTTAAAATTTATCTTCTTATTATTTAAATTAATTTTGAATTTTATATAAATTTAAAATTTAAAATTTTATTTATATTTAATTTGCATTTAATTAATTAAGTTTATGGTGCTTTTAAATTGCATTTGTATTATATTGTTTGTCTGTTGCAACTCTTTGTTTAATTTTTTTAATTTAAAGTATGAAAATAAAATGATTTTTTCATGCCACTAATATGACTTCACGTTATTCCTTTAGCAACAAAAAGCACAAGATTAAGATTGGGAAATATATTGAAATTTGATATAATTTTTTTTTTAAAGTTTAAATATAAAACCATCATGTATATGCATCATTATCATCGTCATCATCATAGGCATATCTCTTATCGACTAGTAATCATAAACAGAGGAAGGCCTAATTAACAAGAGTAGGTTAAGAATCAGGCTGTGAAACCATGGAAAGCTCAAATTGCCTTAGAGAAGCAGGAGGTTGAAGAGAGAGCTAACTCTGAAGAAATGAGATTGTCCCACCCCTGAAGTGGGTTATTATTTTCTGAGCCATCCCACCCTATATGTGTCACGTGCTTCACATCTGTTGGGACCCCTATTTCCATTTCCAGTTCTTCTTCATCCACTGCGAATTTTAGTTAACAAAAATCTTTTTAAGTTCTCATTATATAATGAATAATGCTATAATAACTACAGAAAATAAATGAATAAATATAAAAATAATAAAAATTTTGTAATTTCAAATAGAATTTATGAATTTTATAATAAAAATAAAAAAATAAATGAAAAATATAGAAATTATGCTAATTGATATTAATTAATTATTAATATAATTAATTTCAAGTGGAATTCAAACTTGAGGTTACATATTTTTGAAGACGACTTTATTACCATGGGGCAAAATTCTAAATTAATTAGGTAGAAAGGCTGATTACCAAATAATTGAGAGAAGGTCTTGAAACCCTTGACAAGCCTATGAAACCGATCTGATGTATTAGGCTTTGAAACAGCAAGAAATTTCAGTTCATTCTTCATACTCTCAGTGCTTGATAAGCTTTCCTCATCGTCTTCTTTTTTTCCTATATATTTCCAAAAAAAAAAAAAGAAAAATAAGCATACGAAAAGAATAAGATCAATGCCACAATTAATGATATTGATGGGTTGTTAGAGATAGAGAGAGAGAGACAGAGAGAGAGAGACTTATTAGAGGTGGGTTAGTGCGATGAGGAGCTGGTGGCTGCTTGGTTCTTCTGGGGTGGTGCACACCAATTGCCACACTTGATTCAGAGACGCAACCAATGGAGAAAGGAAGGAGAACAAGCTTTTCCATTCTATCTCGCATATTTGTTTATCAACAACCAAGCAAAAGGAAAGAAAATTATAGGGATTAAAGCAAATGCGAAGTGGACTGACATATAAGAAAAAAAAAATTATGGGGTGGTTGAGGAAAGACAACTACTAGACAAACCTTTGAACTAGGATTTGGGTTTGTTATATTTGTCCATTTGGGTGATGGTCAAGGTGCTGGTAGTGGTGTTGCTGGCTTGGCAACCAAGTTATTATAATTTCACATACAACAGGTCAAGCTACAAATCGAGTTTAGTTGGGTAGAGAGATGGAGATGGGTTTGTTTTGAACGTATAATGTTATTTTCAATAATTAAAAGGTTTAATTGTATTGGAGTTTAACCTAAATAACAGAGACCAAACATACACGTATGTGCTTCAGAGACATGAAATAATCCAATGTAGGTGGAAATGCTATCTTCAGTACCCTATTAATCGAGTATTTTTCAGAAAAAAAATTACTATCTTTTTGTTTAAGTTGTCTATCTATACTTGCTTCTTTTGTAGTATAAGCCATAACTTTTGATGTATTATCTCTCTAGTATTTATTTCTTTTCTTTTCTTTAATTTTGTTTCTTGGGATTACTTGGTTTGGACTCTATACCAAACTTGAAGCAGTGAGTGGAATACAAGCAATCTTTACTGTTAAATCTATTAGAGTTCAATTGGATGCGAAGGAGGAGGACCAAACTGCACTTTCTTGATCTTAAAGAAGAAAAACATGATTGATTCTCAGAATAGAATGACAAACAACAGAAAATTTGTTGGAAAAAATAATGTCCTTGTAATGGGGATCACTCCTATAATCATTAGGATAAAGATAAAAAGCTTCAGGAAATTAAGACCTAAACCAAAACCACAAGGAAATAAACTAAGTGGAGATCAAATGATTACAATACTCAATTGGTCCAAAATCCAATTTGCCTTGAATTACAGCTGATAGCTGCAAAAACTGGTGGTAACAGCCATTGCAGGATTTAGCAATAGCATATCATATTCTTAATCACCTTGTCTTTTGATATAAATGATGATCTGCATATACTCTTGCAGCTTATATATTGTAATTACTTCTCACTATATCTTAGACAGCAATTATTGCCCTAAAACAAAATCCCAGCTGAAGCAGAACCTGACTACTATATTAACCTGCAATGATCAGGTCTACTAAAGTAACAGTAATTTGTAGGTAAGTTTCTTGAGTCAGGGATCCAGAAAATTCTTGCATTTGTGGTAAAATTTTCAACTAATGACCTTAGTATCTGCCAATGCCTTTGCTAATTCTTGATCAGTGCAAATCAGACCTGCATTACATCTCCACAAATAACCCTTTTCTTCCCATATTCTTATTTTCTATTGATAAAAATGATGATCTACATCTACTTGTTTTTGGATATTTCATAATAAATAATAGAAGAACAGTATCTCTGTTTCTGTATATTGTATGCCTCTTTGTAATCAGATTATGGTTTCCACGCAGCGAACATAGTCTGCTATAATGTTGGATTTTCTTCTCTGACTGTTAGATATGAAGGTTCTAAAAGCATAAATGTGAAGTGAGATTTTAACAATCAATGTCTGATTAACAGATGCAAGAGGTCTTTGTTATGTTGTGTGTTATTGGCACTCTAATCTATTGCAATATGTATATAAATACTATGCCGCTAGTTAGTTGCTTTTGCTCTATGCAAGAAACTGTTTAGGATTAGGCACAAGAGTATTGTTTTTATGTTGTACATGCACGTTGACATTAATGATATGTATTAGTGCAACATTGTCCTAAATGAGTGAAGTATATATCCATTTCACTCATTTTGGTATTTGAGTTCTTCATTGTAACTATTTGGTTCTTTTACCTATTTTTGTTATGTATCAGATCATTCATTGCCATACCCATGCATGCAAAAAATCAGAAATGACAAAAGCAACAATATTTTTTCATTGCCATGTCTCAATTAGAAACATTTTCTCCTTTATTACTACACTATATGAGGCATACAAGGTCCTTAGAAAAGTGGGAAAGGATGGCTGTTTACTAAATGATTGTTGTTATAATGTGATTACTCAAGGTTTTCTGCAGCAAAAGGATTTTCCAGGGCCAATAAGACGTTAATGAAATGGTAGATATGGATTATGGAATGCTTTAGTGATGTGCTGATAGTATAGTTGTCGTCTGCTAACATATGTTTTGAAAAAGACACTTAGATTTGCCGAAGGTCACTGAGGTGGAATGTGTAGTGAAATTTTCGTATTTAATGTTGCTCTTAAGGATGGAAGGAAATGGAAGTAATTTGTATTCCACCTGTAAGCTATTCTTACTTTGATCAGATAGAATGATGTGGACATAATGCAACCTACTTCCTGCTTTTGCTTGATATGGATACCCATTAATAAGAAATCCTCCAATTCAAAACCCATATGATATAGTTGACTGTTGTAATTTTGTAAGAAAATTCAACAGGTAAGGTTAGTGATAGAAGGACCTGCCTGGCAGAACCACCTATAGGTGATGTTGGAATGATTCAAGAGGCTGATATGGAGGTATGCAGATCAGTAAAGTATCTGATTTCTGCATGAAGCATCTATAAGAATAGCAATTTGACTTTTTCTTTCCCCTACTTCTCTTTCCTTTCCACGCACATTTAGCAGCTAAGAATTCCGCTTCTGTTATTCACTCGGCCCAGTAGTGCCTGTCCGTATAAAGTGGTTAGTTTTTGCAGTGCCATTTTTCTTCTTATCTTCTTATGATTGAATTGAAAATGAAATCAAATACCTCAGTAAGATGTTATGCAATTTCAAGTACAAGGAATTATCCATTTCTAGTAGCATTTTTTTTTAGTTTTCTGATGTAAAAATAGAGATGTTGATTCTAACAAAATGTCCATAAATTAGTGCATTGTGAGACCATATTCGTTGCGTGATTGAAATGGCCGATGGCCTGCTGCTTGGCTTCTTGCTAATGGCCATCGTTAGCTTTTTGCTAAAAAAGGGATAATGGCAGTCACTTTAGTTGCAGTCCTGGTATTAAGCGAGTTGCGAAAGAAGGATTGCATTGCCACCTGATAGAACAATCTACCCCCTATTCACACAGAAGTGTGCAGATCCCTCAGTAGTTCCAATGTCAGGGTTGTCTTATGTTATGCTTGCAGATCCAAATATGCATCTCAGGTAAGGCCTCTATTTTGCGGTTCCAGTAAACCAGTTTATGCAAGCATCATTGTTGTTATCTTTAAATGTATAGCACCTATGCACAAATCAGACAATCAAACAATACAAGCAAATTGATGTCCAAAATTCGGCTATATCTTTTGTGACGTTGATGGTAATATAATCAAATTTCATTTTTGCAATTGTGTAGATTCATGGTTTGTTGCATCTTTAGGGATTAGATCATCAGATTAGTGAAGAGGCTGAAGCTAAAATGGAGGAACTGTAGAGAGCCTTGGTGCTGGAGAAATTGCAGAAGACTAATAGGAAAAGATACTTCTTTTGTCATCCAAAGCTGCACAAACTTTTTCCAGATGGACATGTTTGATTCTTTAATGTTTCTTGGGCACCAAAATTTGATTTAGGTGAGACGTTAGAGATCAAAACATATAATGTCTTCAATCTACTGAGACTATTTAGAATTAAAAGGATGCTATTATGTATGGATAAAATGCAATGATTCAATTCGATTGTTCATACTGTATAGTTCAATTCATGGTTCAGTTGACTGCATGATGCTTCTCATAATGCTCATCTGATGCTGTAGAAATTTGAGTATGAAAGAAATGATAGAGACAAGGAAGGAAATGAGGGATGAAAGAGAAGTTCCAGACTTGCTGAGAAAATGGCAACGTTTCTGCAAAGAGATTCAGCAGAAACAGAAGGGTCATGTAACTATTTGCTTTTCCAACTTGCCAATTGCAGTTGCATCAAACAATGAACATACAACTTCCAAGTTATACTCTAATTAATAACTCAGTATAACTGCCTGCCTGGCTTTGGTCCAGTGGCAAGAGCATAATGAACTTGGGGCCACGTCTTCGGTTTGATTCCCCCCTCCCCCTTAAGATATAATTTTACGCGTATAATAGATTCCAACAGCTCTATCATTTTCTTTTCAGACAGAGGCTCTCCATTAGAAGACCTGCTGCTGATGTTGTCCTACATTTTCAAACGAAGTGTCGTTTAATAAAATTGCTTTTTTCTTTTCGTTTTTGCCTTAAAACGATCTCTCTCTGTCTCTCCTCTCTGTGTAGAGGGTAAAATGTACCCGACACAACATCGATGCAAAACTCTATCTCCCTTCCTGGTGGCAACCCTGGAAGCTCCTCTGGGAAGACATCCATATATTCTCTGACAACAGGAACATTTTCCTTGCTGACACCTTCCACAGAGGTATCTCTCACCAATGCCAAATACCCTTGGCATCCACGCCTCAACATTTTCCTAGCACTAATTGCCGACACCAAGTTATATGGAGCCACGCTCCTGTCACCATCAAAGCTAAACTCTTCCACACCAGGTATGTGGAAGTACACCTTTTTGTTCCTGCAGTCTAAGGTGGCGTAATGAGTTGCCAACCAATCCATCCCCAAGATTACATCAAAATCCATTACTGGTAAAGGAACCAAGTCTGCTGGGAGGATCTTTCCATCCACTACTACTGGGCTACCCGGAAATACCATGTCTACTTCTATGTTGTCACTAAGTGGGGTAGCTACTGACAAAGGGCACTCTAAAGTTGTAGGGTTTCTACCCAATCTCATGGCAAACACAGGGGAGACAAATGAGTGCGTAGCACCCGGATCTATTAAAACACGAGCCTCATAATAAGAATGTAAGAATACCGCCACAATCGTGCATTTGAAGCCTGAGCATCTGGTGGGTCGAGGTGAAAACCCGAGCTTGACCCCTACCCTGAGTGGCGTAACCACGACATCGACTTCTACCTCTGACCGCCTCCAAATCCACGCCCTTGTCCTCGGCCTTGTAATCGATCGCCGCCATGTTGGAAGCACGGATACTATTGTCGAGGAACATTTGCAATGAACCATGTGACCCATCTGGCTCATCAAAACGCGATTCTAGCAAAGTGGCGGTTGGCCACACTGGCATACTCGACCCCATCAAACAAGGTACTGAATGTCCTCTTCACACCTTGTACACGGTGCCAAAGAGGATCTGAACGAGCGAATCGCCTTGCCTGAATTACCCTTCTTTGATCCGTACTCGGTGCGAACCCTCGGATTTGTGTCTAACACCACTCCTCTTATTTACGCTTCTTCCTTCGTAGTAGTTTGACCACCACTGCTCAGTAGTAGCCATGGGTGGGACACACGAGAACCCTCTGCTGTTCTTCTTTGCTCTTCCATTGTCATCCACAGCAGAATCGATCTCTATCTGTCTCGCTCGGCCAACCACCACATCAAAAGATCGGACATCATGGCCGTGTTCGCATACCTCTGTCAAGCCCCTTTAGGAATCTTTTCACCTTCATCTTTTCTCAGTAGCTGCGAGGGCATATCTGCTCAATTCCGTAAATTCAGAGCATATTCATCTCTGCACTGCCGTTTCGCCTTAAGGCCTCAAAGCCCATCGCTTTACGATCTCAAGCTTTACGCACGAACCGATTGATGAAAAGTTCCACAAACTGAGCCCATGTCAAACCCTCAAGCCGAGGAAACACGTAGACATTCATCCATTGTCTATGCATGGGCCCCATGACGTCCTGCATAAACTCTATCAATCTTCTATCACCAATCTGTAATTACATTTCGCCGCTGCAGGAATCCAAAACCGATATGCATCGTCGACACATCATAGGTACCTGCACCAACTTCAAGTTGATGATCCTGCTTGTAAGATTCCTCTTGGTGCGGTGGATCGCCATGCTGTGGAGGATGTACAATATACTGAGCCATCAAGTCGATGGTTCTCTGTGAACCAGAGTAGCTGCCATGGGGTCCATGGGACCACTGTGCCATAAGGACTGCTCAGATCAGGTTGGCCTCCTCTACTTGAGCGACTCTAGGCCTCCTACCCGCCTCCTGGCAAAGGCCATCCTCGCCGACACCTCGTCAGCACATCTGGTTCGTGCTGGCTCTCCTGCTTCTACGCATTTTCCTGAAATTCAGCAGCATTAGCCCACAACATTCAAAACTGCACATTATACAGCTCTATAGACTCATATTTATACATAACATATGGAGCAGAAACTAGAAGCAAAGATGACAATGCAAGACGAATGTGGACCCTATATTTCCGCATGTGACTCCTATTAGACTCTTCCCAACACTTTAGACAACATTCCCTAAGAATCTGGAGCCTAAGCTCTGATACCACATTTGTCACGACCCAACCTATGGCCGGACTCAAGACTAGGACTCAGCCACCTAAAGCCCCCGAGGCCCGTAGTAAGCCTTAACTGCTCATTTACTCCACTCGAGGCACATTGGGCCCAAATTAAAGAAACCAAACGGACAGAGTCCTGCCATAAAATGGACTTTCCAACGGGGAGTTTTTGACTCACCCGACCTGTAAACACAATAAATACTCAATTGGGGAGCTCAGCTCACCCTCCACATACTCATCAACATAAAATAAATGGGAGCTCAGCTCCCTCATCCAATCCATCAAACATACATAACATATTTAAGTTTACAGGTCCAACATGATAAAAGTATTACAGACCAAATTCAAATAAATACTGCTAACACATGCGGAAATTCTAGGAGTAATTAAAATTACACAAACATGGATAAACAACCTGCGAAGGATAAAAGCAGGTTAACCCAGAACAAAATATCCTCCTGTGGCCTGTAAAAATTTTTGAACAGGAGTGAGCGTTCGACTCAGAGAGTAAAATATCAATCTTAACTATAATCTCTATAACTATCTGAAACTAATGCAACCTGTAGAGTGAAATGCAACATTAACATCATATTCACATCATAGCATCAAAAAGGTAATTTGGAGCACTCACACACCCTGTAACATCATTCATAGTATATGGGAGCTGATCCCCTATACAGCTCTCTTAAATCCAATCTGGTGCCAGCGAAGAACTCAGCTCGGACTTCCACTTAAATACCAAATCGGGGTCCCAGCGAAGAACTCAAGCCGTGTACCCCAGCGACCGTCCCAATAAGAACTCAAGCCGTGTCTACCCGTCCTATCGATAGTCCTCACCACATCACACGCACGCCAACGCACGCACACTGCTCCAAATTACCACAACAACACTCATGGCACATTAACAGTTATCAATGCAACATAATTCGTGCCTAGAGTTTAACTACATAAATATATGCATATAAGTGATGCATGGGCATGCTGAACATATAATAATATCGAAATTACAGTTAAAATTAATATTTTACTCACAAACTTGACGACAAATTACCGTGGACGGCCAAGGAGGAAGAAGGTCATCGCTCACCCGACAATTATATTACAATTATTTAATACAATACTCAATACAAAAAAAAGATCAAGTACGCCCTAAGTCGCGTTTAAAATCCAGAGTCTCCCTATACCTAGGACCTACCCAACTCAAAAGGGCTAAAAACGCACTTCTATATTCACAATCCATATATCAGTTCAATCATATCACACACCTCTCCGGCCCATCAAATCAATCATCCATCACAATACGAAAAATTTCAATTTAGTCCTTATTATTGATCATTTTTGCAAAAACTGCCCAAACAAGCTCTAAAAATTATAAAACTTTGCCCCACGGTCCTTAGCAATATTACTAAGCTATTGCAAAAAGAATCGTAATTTTCTAAGCTACCACGAATATTTTATGGATTTTTAATCCTATTTAAGCACTAGAAAATTACCAAAAAGCAAGGTTCGGGTTTACCTTTGCCGATTCCGACTTCGAGAACGCGCCGACGCTCGACAATGGGGGCTAGCCAAAACCTCGGTCCAATTCGAGACTTTTCCGTGAACGTCCGTTCGCCCAAATTTGCGCATCGGTCAATCGCCGAATTTCCGCGAATCGAGGATACCTACACGGGCCCATAACACGGGGTTAGTACATAAATTTTTCAGAATTTTCTAAGCTCATTTAATGCTCAAATTACATCGCGGTTCCGTGGGACCCACCAAAAACGTTGTCGGAAAATTTTGAAATTAATATCCCGCTAAGCTCGTCGAGTGGAGCGTGCTGGTAGCCTCGGTTTTCGTGGATTCACGCTTTCGAGAAATCTAGCCCAAAAGTCGAAATGGGCGAAAATCTTCCCGAGCAAAAATCGGACAATCCGCTCGATGGATTTCGGCGTTCTTGGTGTCTATGGAAAGCTCTCGCCGAGTAGATGATTTTAGACACAAGACCCGTCCAATCGGTGGACGGACGGATTTGCGGAGAAAGGAGCTGACGCGCGGCAGGAGAGGAGGAGAGAGAAGAAAGAGGAAAGAGAGACGCGCGGAGAAGAAAAAGGAAAGGAGCCGGTTCGATTCGACCGTCCGATCCGGTCCGGTTCGATTCGGCCGTTCGATTCAAATACAAAATTTTGAATTTTTACTCGCCGGACCAAAACGAGGTCCAAATATTCCGAAAAAATTTCAGAAAATTCAGAAAAATACGTAGACTCAATATATATTTTTAGTTTTGCCACGTGGTCTTTAAATTAATTTTTAAAAATCATCAAAGTTTATATTTTCGGAAAATCGAACCCGATTTTTAAAATCCGAAAAATCTCAAAAAAATTCCTAAAATTTAAATAAAATTTAAATATCAAAAATACTCATAATTAATAAAATTTTGGGGTGTTACAAGAGTCATTTTAACAAATGATTTATTTTATTGGCAATGAATATTTTGGTTTTTGAAATTTTGATTGAATTTCAAGATTTCCAAATTCTTTGCTAAAATTTTGGTAAAGTATTGTATATTATGTTTTAAATCATGGTTGTGCATTACTGAGTTCACCACTCAACGATAGTTTTGTATCGTCATAGGTGAAAGTAAAGATAGAGCAACAAGTGAGATTTCCAGAGTGCGCCTTGAAGACTCATTGGGATTAACTTCGGGTATATTAGAGGTATACCCTTGTACATTAGATTTTGATGTATGCATGTAATTATATGTATGTAAATTAGTTGAGCAGTTGTACAATAACTTTTGTAATATTATTTTGGGTATGTAATTAAAATGCAAATTATTGTAATATTTAAATTTATTTTTGAGTTTTGTAATCAATGTAAATAATTAAATTTTTGTATTTTGTGAATGAGAAATTATTCTTTTTTTTGAAATGAGATGCTTCGAATTGCGGTTGATTTTGAGTTGAGCTTCTTGTATGAGATTGTGAGATGAAATGGATTTGTATTGGAGTTATGGTTGAGTAAAAATATTGGAAGTGTGTTTCTTTTCAGGTTTTGAAGAACTATTTTCTCAAAATACAGCTGGTACTCTACTAAAATTTTTGTAAAAATTACGGTAGTTTTAAATATCTAAAAATTTAATTTGTGACTTAATGTCAATTAAATTTTTAATATTTGTGAAAAAAATTTACCCACCAACTTAAAAATGTATAGAAATTGTTTTAAAATCCCTTGTAGTATATTTAATAGGTTGCCGGTAGGCGAAGTACGGTAATTCGTTAGATATACTACGGGATCATGTTATACCTTACGAAGGAGTATGGTGTGACATAAATAAATTTTATTTCTTTAACTATATTGATTATACTAATTGAATTTTCCCACTAGTGTGAATAATTATAAAATTATATTAATACATTATTTAATTAATATTTTAATAAAAATTAATTTTATCTTATATTTTAGAGAATGTATGTGATTAATGTTCAACATGTCGTAAGATTATATATAGATACTTTCATTAAAATAGAAATATAGTTCTTTTATTAGTTATTTTATTCTCTCTCCATTTACTTTGAAATATTTGCAAAACGCTTGCCTCTTAATTTTTTTTTATATATTTTAAGTTTATCTTTTATTATACATTTTTTTATTCTCATTAATAAACATGTTTAATCTATTTATTTATATATTTATATGAGGGAATCACTGGAATTTTCAAAAATATTCTTATTTTTTATATTATTTAAAATTTATCTTCTTATTATTTAAATTAATTTTGAATTTTATATAAATTTAAAATTTAAAATTTTATTTATATTTAATTTGCATTTAATTAATTAAGTTTATGGTGCTTTTAAATTGCATTTGTATTATATTGTTTGTCTGTTGCAACTCTTTGTTTAATTTTTTTAATTTAAAGTATGAAAATAAAATGATTTTTTCATGCCACTAATATGACTTCACGTTATTCCTTTAGCAACAAAAAGCACAAGATTAAGATTGGGAAATATATTGAAATTTGATATAATTTTTTTTTTAAAGTTTAAATATAAAACCATCATGTATATGCATCATTATCATCGTCATCATCATAGGCATATCTCTTATCGACTAGTAATCATAAACAGAGGAAGGCCTAATTAACAAGAGTAGGTTAAGAATCAGGCTGTGAAACCATGGAAAGCTCAAATTGCCTTAGAGAAGCAGGAGGTTGAAGAGAGAGCTAACTCTGAAGAAATGAGATTGTCCCACCCCTGAAGTGGGTTATTATTTTCTGAGCCATCCCACCCTATATGTGTCACGTGCTTCACATCTGTTGGGACCCCTATTTCCATTTCCAGTTCTTCTTCATCCACTGCGAATTTTAGTTAACAAAAATCTTTTTAAGTTCTCATTATATAATGAATAATGCTATAATAACTACAGAAAATAAATGAATAAATATAAAAATAATAAAAATTTTGTAATTTCAAATAGAATTTATGAATTTTATAATAAAAATAAAAAAATAAATGAAAAATATAGAAATTATGCTAATTGATATTAATTAATTATTAATATAATTAATTTCAAGTGGAATTCAAACTTGAGGTTACATATTTTGAAGACGACTTTATTACCATGGGGCAAAATTCTAAATTAATTAGGTAGAAAGGCTGATTACCAAATAATTGAGAGAAGGTCTTGAAACCCTTGACAAGCCTATGAAACCGATCTGATGTATTAGGCTTTGAAACAGCAAGAAATTTCAGTTCATTCTTCATACTCTCAGTGCTTGATAAGCTTTCCTCATCGTCTTCTTTTTTTCCTATATATTTCCAAAAAAAAAAAAAGAAAAATAAGCATACGAAAAGAATAAGATCAATGCCACAATTAATGATATTGATGGGTTGTTAGAGATAGAGAGAGAGAGACAGAGAGAGAGACTTATTAGAGGTGGGTTAGTGCGATGAGGAGCTGGTGGCTGCTTGGTTCTTCTGGGGTGGTGCACACCAATTGCCACACTTGATTCAGAGACGCAACCAATGGAGAAAGGAAGGAGAACAAGCTTTTCCATTCTATCTCGCATATTTGTTTATCAACAACCAAGCAAAAGGAAAGAAAATTATAGGGATTAAAGCAAATGCGAAGTGGACTGACATATAAGAAAAAAAAAATTATGGGGTGGTTGAGGAAAGACAACTACTAGACAAACCTTTGAACTAGGATTTGGGTTTGTTATATTTGTCCATTTGGGTGATGGTCAAGGTGCTGGTAGTGGTGTTGCTGGCTTGGCAACCAAGTTATTATAATTTCACATACAACAGGTCAAGCTACAAATCGAGTTTAGTTGGGTAGAGAGATGGAGATGGGTTTGTTTTGAACGTATAATGTTATTTTCAATAATTAAAAGGTTTAATTGTATTGGAGTTTAACCTAAATAACAGAGACCAAACATACACGTATGTGCTTCAGAGACATGAAATAATCCAATGTAGGTGGAAATGCTATCTTCAGTACCCTATTAATCGAGTATTTTTCAGAAAAAAAATTACTATCTTTTTGTTTAAGTTGTCTATCTATACTTGCTTCTTTTGTAGTATAAGCCATAACTTTTGATGTATTATCTCTCTAGTATTTATTTCTTTTCTTTTCTTTAATTTTGTTTCTTGGGATTACTTGGTTTGGACTCTATACCAAACTTGAAGCAGTGAGTGGAATACAAGCAATCTTTACTGTTAAATCTATTAGAGTTCAATTGGATGCGAAGGAGGAGGACCAAACTGCACTTTCTTGATCTTAAAGAAGAAAAACATGATTGATTCTCAGAATAGAATGACAAACAACAGAAAATTTGTTGGAAAAAATAATGTCCTTGTAATGGGGATCACTCCTATAATCATTAGGATAAAGAATAAAAGCTTCAGGAAATTAAGACCTAAACCAAAACCACAAGGAAATAAACTAAGTGGAGATCAAATGATTACAATACTCAATTGGTCCAAAATCCAATTTGCCTTGAATTACAGCTGATAGCTGCAAAAACTGGTGGTAACAGCCATTGCAGGATTTAGCAATAGCATATCATATTCTTAATCACCTTGTCTTTTGATATAAATGATGATCTGCATATACTCTTGCAGCTTATATATTGTAATTACTTCTCACTATATCTTAGACAGCAATTATTGCCCTAAAACAAAATCCCAGCTGAAGCAGAACCTGACTACTATATTAACCTGCAATGATCAGGTCTACTAAAGTAACAGTAATTTGTAGGTAAGTTTCTTGAGTCAGGGATCCAGAAAATTCTTGCATTTGTGGTAAAATTTTCAACTAATGACCTTAGTATCTGCCAATGCCTTTGCTAATTCTTGATCAGTGCAAATCAGACCTGCATTACATCTCCACAAATAACCCTTTTCTTCCCATATTCTTATTTTCTATTGATAAAAATGATGATCTACATCTACTTGTTTTTGGATATTTCATAATAAATAATAGAAGAACAGTATCTCTGTTTCTGTATATTGTATGCCTCTTTGTAATCAGATTATGGTTTCCACGCAGCGAACATAGTCTGCTATAATGTTGGATTTTCTTCTCTGACTGTTAGATATGAAGGTTCTAAAAGCATAAATGTGAAGTGAGATTTTAACAATCAATGTCTGATTAACAGATGCAAGAGGTCTTTGTTATGTTGTGTGTTATTGGCACTCTAATCTATTGCAATATGTATATAAATACTATGCCGCTAGTTAGTTGCTTTTGCTCTATGCAAGAAACTGTTTAGGATTAGGCACAAGAGTATTGTTTTTATGTTGTACATGCACGTTGACATTAATGATATGTATTAGTGCAACATTGTCCTAAATGAGTGAAGTATATATCCATTTCACTCATTTTGGTATTTGAGTTCTTCATTGTAACTATTTGGTTCTTTTACCTATTTTTGTTATGTATCAGATCATTCATTGCCATACCCATGCATGCAAAAAATCAGAAATGACAAAAGCAACAATATTTTTTTTCATTGCCATGTCTCAATTAGAAACATTTTCTCCTTTATTACTACACTATATGAGGCATACAAGGTCCTTAGAAAAGTGGGAAAGGATGGCTGTTTACTAAATGATTGTTGTTATAATGTGATTACTCAAGGTTTTCTGCAGCAAAAGGATTTTCCAGGGCCAATAAGACGTTAATGAAATGGTAGATATGGATTATGGAATGCTTTAGTGATGTGCTGATAGTATAGTTGTCGTCTGCTAACATATGTTTTTGAAAAAGACACTTAGATTTGCCGAAGGTCACTGAGGTGGAATGTGTAGTGAAATTTTCGTATTTAATGTTGCTCTTAAGGATGGAAGGAAATGGAAGTAATTTGTATTCCACCTGTAAGCTATTCTTACTTTGATCAGATAGAATGATGTGGACATAATGCAACCTACTTCCTGCTTTTGCTTGATATGGATACCCATTAATAAGAAATCCTCCAATTCAAAACCCATATGATATAGTTGACTGTTGTAATTTTGTAAGAAAATTCAACAGGTAAGGTTAGTGATAGAAGGACCTGCCTGGCAGAACCACCTATAGGTGATGTTGGAATGATTCAAGAGGCTGATATGGAGGTATGCAGATCAGTAAAGTATCTGATTTCTGCATGAAGCATCTATAAGAATAGCAATTTGACCTTTTCTTTCCCCTACTTCTCTTTCCTTTCCACGCACATTTAGCAGCTAAGAATTCCGCTTCTGTTATTCACTCGGCCCAGTAGTGCCTGTCCGTATAAAGTGGTTAGTTTTTGCAGTGCCATTTTTCTTCTTATCTTCTTATGATTGAATTGAAAATGAAATCAAATACCTCAGTAAGATGTTATGCAATTTCAAGTACAAGGAATTATCCATTTCTAGTAGCATTTTTTTTTAGTTTTCTGATGTAAAAATAGAGATGTTGATTCTAACAAAATGTCCATAAATTAGTGCATTGTGAGACCATATTCGTTGCGTGATTGAAATGGCCGATGGCCTGCTGCTTGGCTTCTTGCTAATGGCCATCGTTAGCTTTTTGCTAAAAAAGGGATAATGGCAGTCACTTTAGTTGCAGTCCTGGTATTAAGCGAGTTGCGAAAGAAGGATTGCATTGCCACCTGATAGAACAATCTACCCCCTATTCACACAGAAGTGTGCAGATCCCTCAGTAGTTCCAATGTCAGGGTTGTCTTATGTTATGCTTGCAGATCCAAATATGCATCTCAGGTAAGGCCTCTATTTTGCGGTTCCAGTAAACCAGTTTATGCAAGCATCATTGTTGTTATCTTTAAATGTATAGCACCTATGCACAAATCAGACAATCAAACAATACAAGCAAATTGATGTCCAAAATTCGGCTATATCTTTTGTGACGTTGATGGTAATATAATCAAATTTCATTTTTGCAATTGTGTAGATTCATGGTTTGTTGCATCTTTAGGGATTAGATCATCAGATTAGTGAAGAGGCTGAAGCTAAAATGGAGGAACTGTAGAGAGCCTTGGTGCTGGAGAAATTGCAGAAGACTAATAGGAAAAGATACTTCTTTTGTCATCCAAAGCTGCACAAACTTTTTCCAGATGGACATGTTTGATTCTTTAATGTTTCTTGGGCACCAAAATTTGATTTAGGTGAGACGTTAGAGATCAAAACATATAATGTCTTCAATCTACTGAGACTATTTAGAATTAAAAGGATGCTATTATGTATGGATAAAATGCAATGATTCAATTCGATTGTTCATACTGTATAGTTCAATTCATGGTTCAGTTGACTGCATGATGCTTCTCATAATGCTCATCTGATGCTGTAGAAATTTGAGTATGAAAGAAATGATAGAGACAAGGAAGGAAATGAGGGATGAAAGAGAAGTTCCAGACTTGCTGAGAAAATGGCAACGTTTCTGCAAAGAGATTCAGCAGAAACAGAAGGGTCATGTAACTATTTGCTTTTCCAACTTGCCAATTGCAGTTGCATCAAACAATGAACATACAACTTCCAAGTTATACTCTAATTAATAACTCAGTATAACTGCCTGCCTGGCTTTGGTCCAGTGGCAAGAGCATAATGAACTTGGGGCCACGTCTTCGGTTTGATTCCCCCCTCCCCCTTAAGATATAATTTTACGCGTATAATAGATTCCAACAGCTCTATCATTTTCTTTTCAGACAGAGGCTCTCCATTAGAAGACCTGCTGCTGATGTTGTCCTACATTTTCAAACGAAGTGTCGTTTAATAAAATTGCTTTTTTCTTTTCGTGGCTTTTTGCCTTAAAACGATCTCTCTCTGTCTCTCCCTCTCTGTGTAGAGGGTAAAATCAATGGAGCAGTAGACTTTTTCAATGTTATGGTTGCAGCAGGTCATCAACCTAATGTTCGTACTTACAATGTGATAGTAAACGCTCTGTGTTAATGTGGGAAAATAAATGTGGCTGTTGGGTTGTTGAAGAAAATTGTTGAGAGAGGTTGTGAGCCAAATGTGGTGACATACAATGCAATCATCGATGCCCTTCACAAGGATAACCTAGTTGCAGAGGCTGTAAACCTCTTATCTCAGATGAGGGATAAAGGCATTTCACCTGATGTTATCACTTACACTTGCTTAATTCATGGTCTTTTTAATCTAGGCAAATATAATCAAGCTTTGGCCTTGTTTAATGAAATGGCGGGACAGAGCATATCACCGGATGTTTATACCTTCGGTGTATTGATTGACGCTCATTTTAAGGAAGGAATGGTTTCAAAGGTTCAAGATATCCTCAATATGATGGTTCAAAGGGGCATAAAACCTAATGTGGTCACTCACAATTCATTGATGGACGGATATTGTTTGCATAACCAGATGAATGAGGCTAGAAAAGTATTTAATTTGATGCTAAGCAACAACATAGCTGATGTCGTTAGTTATAACATCTTAATTAATGGATACTCCAAGAGTAAAATGATAGATGAAGCAATAGAACTTTTTGATGAAATGCCTAGAAAAGATTTAGCTCCTAACTCTGTTACTTATAATACTCTTAGAAAGGGCTTGTGGGAATCAGGGAGGCCTCAGATTGCACTAGAGTTTTTCAAGAACATGTGCTCTCATGGTCAGCAGCCAAATAGAATAACTTTATCAATTTTGCTCAGTGGCTTGTGCAAACAGGGAGATCTTGAAGAGGCACTCACACTGTCTGAAGCGATGGAAAGGAGTCGGTAGAAGCCTGATTGTGTGATCTATACCATTTTGATTGATGGTATGTGCAAAGCTGGGAAACTTAATGATGCCAAGCAGCTATTTTCTAGACTTTCTGAAAACGGTTTGCAGCCTAATGTTTATACATATAGTACAACAATAAAAGGATTTTGCAAAGAAGGATTTCTAGAAGAAGCATTCAAGGTCTTTAGAGGAATGGAAGAAGGTGGATGTTTACCGAATGGTTGCTGCTATAATGTGATCATTCAAGGGCTTCTAAAACATGGAGATGTAACAAAAGCATCACAACTTATTGATGAAATGGTTGATAAGGGATTCTTTGCAGATGCCACAACCACCGAATTGGTAATACGCATAGCACTCAATGATGATCTCATTCTGAAAAAACTTCTAAATCGATTTGAAGGTTCTAAAAGTGTAAATATGAAGTGAGATTTTAACAGTCAATGCCCGATCAACAGATACAAGAGGTCTTTGTTATGTTTTGTGTTATTGGTAGTTGAATCTATTTCAATGTGTGCAATTACCATCCTGCTAGTTAGTTGCTTTTGCTCTATACAAGAAATTGTTTAGGATTAGGCACAAAAGTAATGTTTTTAGATTTCGCATGCACATTAACAGTAATAATTTGTATTAGTGCAACATTGTCCTGAAAGAGTATACTCCAATTTGCTCATTTTGATATTTGAGTCCTTAATTGTAACAATTTGGTACTTATACCTAGTTTTCTTCGGTACTGATCATTTATCGTCAGTTTGCAAAATCAGAATTGACAAGAGCAACAATTTTTCTTATTTCATTGTCATGTCTGAGTTAGAAACATTTCCCCCCCTTGTTATTATCCTATATGAGGCACACAAGGGTTTTCGGAAAAATGGGAGAGGATGGCTGTTTGCCAAATGATTATTCTCATAATCTGATTCTTCAGGAGATTTGTCACGACCCAACCTATGGGCCTGACCGGCACTAGAACCTGGGCCAACTTAAAGCCCCCAAGGCTCGTAGTAAGCCTAACTATTCCTCAAATCCATAACCAGGCCCACAATTTAGGCCCAATATGCATATAAAATAATTTAAATTAAACTATTATAATTATATTTTGAGCCAACTTAACCTAGAAATTTTCAGAAACTGAAATCAGGGGAGCCCAACTCAATCCTGTTACCTCATTTACAAACTGGTTAAATACCATACAAATCTTCCTTTATTAATTTCAAAAATTTAAATTAACACAATTTCTAACAAGGTCCACACTATTACTAACACATGCGGAGTTCTAGATTTTAAATTTAGAAAAGATAGTAAAACAATTAAATAATCGACGTTAAACCTGCGAGGAAGAAAACAGGTTGCTCTGTAAAATAACTCCTCCTGTGGCCTAGAAAAATATTGAACAAGAGTGAGCGTTCGACTCAGAGAGTAAAATATCAATTTTAACCATAATCTCTATAACTATCTAAAGCTAATGCACCATGTAAAGTGAAATGCAACATCAACAATAATTTCACATCATAACAGCAAAAAGGTAATTTGGAGCACTCACGCACCCAGCAATATCAATCATATATATATGGGAGCTGATCCCCTATACAGCTCTCTTAATTCCAACTGTGCCAGCGAAGAACTCAGTTCGGACTTCCACTTAATAACCAAATCGGGGTCCCAGTGAAGAACTCAAGCCGTGTCTACCCCGAAGGACCGGGTCCCAGGGAAGATCTCAAGCCGTGTCTACCCGTCCTATCCATAGTCCACACCACATCACACGCACGCCAACGCACGCACACTGCTCCAAATTACCACAACAACATACATGGCACTTTCACAGTTAAGAATGCAACATAAATCGTGCCTAAAGTTTATTTACATAGATATATGCATATAAGTGATGCATGGGCATGCTTGAACATATAATAATAGTGAAATTACAATTAAAATTAATATTTTACTCACAGTACACCGATGACTATTGTGACTGCTGGATGCAGAAAAATAGCTGATCTCGATCACCTAATAATTAAATTATAAATTTATTAGTACTAAGTTGAGATAAAACTCTAAAGAGGCAATAAACAACCTAATTCATGCCGAAAATCCGACAGAGTTTCCCCTATACCTGGGACCTATCCAACCTGCAAAAAGGCTCAAATAACACTTCTAAATTCTCAATTTCCACAATCACATCTCATCAATATCACATGGCCCCTCCTGGGCCCTCCAAATCAGACAATACTCAAAATCTTAAAAATTACGTTTTAGTCCCTATAATTGACATTTTATAAAAATCTAGTCAAACAAGCTCTAAAAATTCTAAAATTTCGCCCCGCGGTCCTTAATAATATTACAAGACTATTGCAAAAGGAATTATAATTTTTCGATCATCCACGAATATTTTATGAATTTTATTCTAAATCGATATTAGCCGAAAATGAGCGACTTGGAGTTCGGGTTTACCTGTGCCAATTCTGACACCTGGAACGCGTCTAGAACGTCTGAAAATGCTAGGATTGACTATAATATTGACCACATTCTGAGACGGGCCGTCGGGCAGCCGGATCTGGCTGAAAATGCTATCCCGACACCGGTGAGCTATCCTCGCTCCGATCGCACCTAAATTAAGTCCAAATTTTATTAATAATTATCACAAAATTATTTTTAAATTTTAGAAATCGAAAAAGTTCAAAAATCTCACCAAGCGATCTGGACCGTCCGATTAGCGCCTTTTTCAAACGGTGTCCGATCGGAGCGGGACCAGTCCTATCTCGAAGATCTCATCGTCCTGAGTCCATCAGTGGCCTCGGATTTCCGATCAGACGGTCGGATCGCCGGAAAAGTGACCGGAAACCGAGAAACCCATATAATTTTCTTCCAACTTTCCCTTGCCGGTTCTCTTTCCTCCGGCCACCAAACGAGGTGCCACTAGTCTCATCTGAAAGTTCATCATCTTGGGAGTCCGTGGCACTTGAAATCACCGGAAATGGCCGTCGGAGTCGGCTGGGGCGACGCCGCGAAGTCGGGCCCATGTCGCGCGCTCTCCCTCTCTCCTCTCTCCTTCTCTCTCTTCTGCCTTGTCGCCATTCTGTCACCGGCGCTTGTTCCAGACGGGAAGGCCGATGGTACCTCGCCGGCGCTGATGTTGGCCGGTCGGACAAAAATGGGAGGGAGAAAGCGAGGGGGGAGAGTGGAGTCGGGGAGAGAGAAATGGGGTGGGGGAGTGCTGCATTTTTTTCTTTGTTTCTGCAGTTTTTTTTTTTTTTTTTTTTTTCTGGGTTGTTACATTCTTCCCCCCTTAAGAAAAATTCGTCCTCGAATTTTCGAAGAAACAAGAGATATGGAAAATAAAATTATCGGAACAAGTGTAATCATTACTCCTCCAGCTATGCAGAGATTGATAAAACATTTATTCTTCAAACGCTTCATATATTATATATGACATCCTACTGTTCACTGATTCTACTGTAGTGTCCTATTTGTTATCATCTCTTTCTAGAGGGCTTTTATCTTCTAACTATTCATTGACCATTTTTCTGACATTTCGAGTATTCACTATATCTCACTGTTCTTGACTTGATGTCTCATAACTTCAATCAACTTTGGTGCTTACCTCACTTTTATTACGCCCCAACATGTCTCTTGGTGACTTCAGTCATCATTCCTTTATTTTAATAATCTCTGTTTCCCCAATGACATAACTTATGTTCCTTATTCCATGGTATCCTATGAGTAGCTTTCCTGTAGCACCTAAACCAGGCATCTTGTTCGAGATCTTCACTCTTCTTATGACCTCAGTGGTCAATACCTATAAATCTTCTCACTACCATGATATTTCAAAATTTTAATCTCCTTTTGTGTCATTGCTAAAGTACTTAGACCAACCTCTGTCCATCTTATGTAACCAGTCAGGTAGAGTCTCCTCCAAGGGCCAAGCGTATCATTTATCAATATTGGAAAGTGAATTGGGTCTCTCCTTCTAGGTAACAAAAGTGTTTATATTCCCTGACAACTCAATCCATGCGACTTTATCAATTCTCACTCCTTCTCTGGAATGGAAATATCTAGACTTCTTCCTTTAGCTTCTTAGTATGTGGCCTACTTCTGATACATTGGCACTCAGATCGAGGCTCCACTACTCCTTTAATCTATCATCTCATAATAACTTGTTTTAAACATCTCTTAGTGTGTTCCTAGCATATCTATTCCTCCTTATCCTCATCATTATAACTAGCTCTACCGAGCTTTCTTCCTATTCTTTGGATCTTATCCACTTCCTTTTCCTATTTCTACTATTGTTGATATCTTTTCAACTTACTGCACTTATTCCTAAATCTTAATCCTATTTCACCCTTACACCTTTTCCTTCAAGATGTCTATCCCATCATCAACTTTAATTTTCTTTTTATTTCTTAGTCTTATCTTAATTACTAGTTCCATTACTTCGAGAATTCTAACCTTACGATTTACTCCTACCAGCACATTATTCACCTTATGTAACACTTATAATTACCCATAGAAAATTTTTCTTGTATCCCCTTTTTTTTCCAACTTAACTATCAGAACATTATCATTCCCTACCAGCCTTAGTAGAAAATTGCTTATCCTGGATGAATATGAGCCCCAGAAACTATAAGTTCCATCTGAACTAACACGGCTATGGAAAATGTGTGCTATGCCTTAATTCTAAACAAGATACTTCACATGTTCATTCTCCTTAATATAATCACATATACTGCCCATAGCTTTCCAAACTTCAGTCTCCACTTTTCCCATTAGCAACAATTCTATTCACTGTAACTCATTAGTAATTAGCACTTCCTCCAGCTCATAATTTAAAATAGTCACAAGCCTTAGTAGCTAACTCAATTTGACTCATTTTATTACTCTGATCGTCCTTTCATACTTAACACTAGGTATGCACTTACTGTCATTCTCATATCAGGAAATTGTGTATGAATTGGTGCCTACCAAACTCTCAAATAACTAGGTCTCCTTCATTCAGTCTTTGTTCCTTATATAACCCTCTAGAACCAAAAGCACAAGCTAAACTTGAAAAGAAAGAAAAATATCCTCTTATATTTAATTACGCCCGATTGTCCATATAACAACGTTTAACCTATGTTTCTTGGTCTTTCTCTCCAAATTTCATCATCTCCTAGCACAATTGTGCTCTACCCATAATGCATCATCTGCATGAACCCTTTACCGTACCATTGTCCTTCCTGATATAATATTTTATAATTTATTAACTTTACTTATACTCGACCTATGATTCATATCTATCATCATTTATATTGTGCCCTTAACTTTTGTTGATTCCTGAAAGATTTCTCTCGCTAGTAGATTCTTCCAACACTAATTCCACCCTTATCTATGGTCATTAATTTAATCCTTGAACTTTCTAGTGATTTATAACTACCCAGACTTGTCACTTCTCGTTCTACCGCTACTGTTGTTCTGTTGTTATTGCTTCACTGCAAAGTGATTCTATTGGTCACACTAAAAATGTTTGCCTGACATTTATAATGAACCTCTAACTACCTTTTCACTATCTCAAATGTCTAACCTAAAGCCTATGTGTCATTATCTATAATTCTTTCCACTCATCATACCTATTCGATCCCTTAGATTAACTTTTATTCAACTTACTACTTACTAACTTCTTTTTCTCTGCCTAATTAGATAGTCCGCAATATCATCGCACACCTTCTACTTTTTGCTCATTATTATTGTATTCCTCGCCTAATCTTCTTGATACTGTTAACAAGTTAAAAGAATCTTGCCCCCATTACTATCCACTTCACTTTAGAAATAGGGAATAAATAAAGTATGAACCAATCATGTAACTCCATGCTCTATATTTTAGCCCCTGTCACAATCTCAGCTACATCATGCTATGAGTATCACATTCCTAGATTCCATACCTCCATCACTATTCTCACTAATATGGTCCCATTTTGAGTTCTCCATCCTTGTCATTCACCTTGTCAAGAATAACACTTAGCCTACCCTATATCTTAACTTTGTTCCTTTTATTATGCGCCCTTCAGGTTGTCCTTTCATTTATTTCCTTTGTCTTACCCGAAATAGAACTTAATTATTTTATCCCTGGTTCCATTCTTCTTCCTAACATGACAGCTGTACCTGCTAACTATATCTTTCAAAGTCTCTACCACGTTATCACATATCTGTGCTATTCAGATTTGGTCCTTTGACTACTCTAGCTAGTACTTCCACTGGCATTTAGATTCTATTGCATCTGGCACCCATTGTCCAAACCTTCATTCTGCACTTTCTCTATCCATTGGCCTTCTATAATTTATCTTCACTAATTTATTTCTCTTAACACTATTATAATTAGGTTATACTATTGTTTTGAATAATATGAAGTTAGAAAGGAACTTAGGAAATTGCAGTCGTACCTTTATTGTATGATTTCTATTCTTATCCTTTAGCGTACATAATACCCTTACTACCTCGAGAACTGATTCTGCAGTAATTTTATTTATTATTATTATTATTATTTTCCATGTTTACTCAATTAGCCAAAACTTAAGATTTCGGGCACCCAAACCCGTCATCCAATTCAAAGGATTTACATCCATCGTGATCTGATTATATATGATTCCTATAAATGAAACTTGTATCCTCTGCAGGATACCCGAGCCAACTACTCTCTACCACACTCTACAATCCTATCTGGGGTACTATTTTGTTGGTCACCATTATTAGTAATAACTTTCGATCCCTTCTGAAAAGATAGGACTATACCCTAACTTGCTGCAACAAAGTAACTACATTTACCACCTTGCCCAAAACCATGTCAATTTAATGTCTCCTTTATCATATCATAGCTCTGTAAATCATCAATTCATAATTTCGACCTTCTCTAGGTAGTAGGGTTGTACTTTATTCCTTACTGATACACACAAGGTATACTATTCTCACTAAACTCTAAGCAAAACGTCTGTCATACTACAAAAACGATCCAAAATTTCATACTGAAGACTAGATGATCTCACTCTATAAGTGTCACCTTTACTTTGCAACTAGTCCGAAACCTTTGGTCTGATGGCAACTCTTAATGCAACTCTAGCTCATGCTAGGGTAACTGAGTCACTGACTCTAGTTATCACCCAACTGTGACCTTTCAATATTCTAACTCTAGACCCCTAACCAGGAGTTCCCAACTCCTCTGCAGATATAAAACTCTGTTCTGGCATAACTATACCAAAATAGAAGCCATCCGCAAACACCCTCATTATGGAGCACCACGGGGATGCACGCAGCTCTACACAATAATCTCATGTCGGTACTGTAATCTGCAGCTTACAGAGCAGACATCGAGAACATTGTATAGTTACTACGATACATCCTGACAGACTAGGTCTCCTAATTTCTTATCTCTCCTAAATCTTCTATTATCACAAACTTATTCTGACTGGGCCATCTACTGATGACTGCCAGCAGTGGTATCCTCATCCTTATCTAGGGCAATTGTACTTTTAAGACTCACTTTTATGTACTCGTGCTTTACACGAAATGGGCACACCATTTAAACTCATACTGACAAAAATATAGCATTTCTTGGAGTATGTATCCTCATGATAGACCTCACATGTCTACTAACTCTATTTCACATTTCTGTGTACTCCACGAAAATCAAGACACTAATTAAGGCACTTTTATATTTCCTGAGGTATAACGCAGAATCTAGAAACAAAGAATTACAGAAAAAGACGAAACAGAATCCTATACTCCACATGTAACATCCTAACAAGACTCCTTTTTACACTCCCAATTATATTATTTCCCATGAATCTAGAGCCTAAGCTTTGATACCAACTTTGTCATGACCCAACCTATGGGCCGGACCGGCACTAGGACCTGGGCTAGCTTAAAGCCCCCGAGGCCCGTAGTAAGCCTAACTATTCCTCAAATCCATAACCAGGCCCACAATTTAGGCCCAATATGCATATAAAATAATTTAAATTAAACTATTATAATTATATTTTGAGCCAACTTTACCCAGAAATTTTCAGAAACTGAAATCAGGGGAGCCCAGCTCAACCCTGTTACCTCATTTACAAACTGGTTAAATACCATACAAATCTTCCTTTATTAATTTCAAAAATTTAAATTAACACAATTTCTAACAAGGTCCACACTATTACTAACACATGCGGAGTTCTAGATTTTAAATTTAGAAAAGATAGTAAAACAATTAAATAATCGACGTTAAACCTGCGAGGAAGAAAATAGGTTGCTCTGTAAAATAACTCCTCCTGTGGCCTGGAAAAATATTGAATAGGAGTGAGCGTTCGACTCAGAGAGTAAAATATCAATTTTAACCATAATCTCTATAACTATCTAAAGCTAATGCACCATGTAAAGTGAAATGCAACATCAACAATAATTTCACATCATAACAGCAAAAAGGTAATTTGGAGCACTCACGCACCCAGCAATATCAATCATATATATATGGGAGCTGATTCCCTATACAGCTCTCTTAATTCCAACTGTGCCAACGAAGAACTCAGTTCGGACTTCCACTTAATAACCAAATCGGGGTCCCAGCGAAGAACTCAAGCCGTGTCTACCCCGAAGGACCAGGTCCCAGCGAAGATCTCAAGCCGTGTCTACCCGTCCTATCCATAGTCCACACCACATCACACGCACACCAACGCACGCACACTGCTCCAAATTACCACAACAATATACATGGCACTTTCATAGTTAAGAACGCAACATAAATTGTGCCTAAAGTTTATTTACATAGATATATGCATATAAGTGATGCATGGGCATGCTTGAACATATAATAATAGTGAAATTACAATTAAAATTAATATTTTACTCACAGTACACCGATGACTATTGTGGCTGCTGGATGCAGAAAAATAGCTGATCTCGATCACCTAATAATTAAATTATAAATTTATTAGTACTAAGTTGAGATAAAACTCTAAAGAGGCAATAGACAACCTAATTCATACCGAAAATCCGGCAAAGTTTCTCCTATACCTGGGACCTACCCAACCTGCAAAAAGGCTCAAATAACACTTCTAAATTCTCAATTTCCACAATCACATCTCATCAATATCACATGGCCCCTCCTGGGCCCTCCAAATCAGACAATACACAAAATCTTAAAAATTACATTTTAGTCCCTATAATTGACATTTTATAAAAATCTAGTTAAACAAGCTCTAAAAATTTTAAAATTTCGCCCCGCAGTCCTTAATAATATTACAAGACTATTGCAAAAGGAATTATAATTTTTCGATCATCCACGAATATTTTATGAATTTTATTCTAAATCGATATTAGCCGAAAATGAGCGACTTGGAGTTCGGGTTTACCTGTGCCAATTCTGACACCCGGAACGCGTCCAGAACGTCTGAAAATGCTAGGATTGACTGTAATATTGACCACATTCTGAGACGGGCCGTCGGGCAGCCGGATCTGGCTGAAAATGCTATCCCGACACCGGTGAGCTATCCTCGCTCCGATCGCACCTAAATTAAGTCCAAATTTTGTTAATAATTATCACAAAATTATTTTTAAATTTTAGAAATCGAAAAAGTTCAAAAATCCCACCAAGCGATCTGGACCGTTCGATTGGCGCCTTTGTCAAACGGTGTCCGATCGGAGCGGGACCAGTCTTATCTCGAAGATCTCATCGTCCTGAGTCCATCAGTGGCCTCGCGCTCTCCCTCTCTCCTCTCTTTCCTCTCTCCTTCTCTCTCTTTCTGCTGTCTCCTGCTCGCTGCTGCCGTCACCTGGCAGTTGTTCCGGCACGGGGGAAGGCCGACGGTACCTCGCCGGCGCTGATGCTGGCCGGTTGGACGAAAATGGGAGGGAGAAAGCGAGGGGGGAGAGTAGAGTCGGGGAGAGAGAAATGGGGTGGGGGAGTGCTGCGTTTTTTTCTTTGTTTCTGCAGTTTTTTTTTTTTTTTTTCTGGGTTGTTACAAGATTTTGCAGCAAAAGTATTTACCAGGGTCAAAAAGACTTATTAGTGAAATTGTAGATATGGGATGCTCTGGCTCTGCTGATGTCCTGATTGTATAGTTGTTGTCTAGTAATGATGTGTTTTTGAAAAAGTTACTTAGATTTGCTGAAGGTCACTGGGGTGAAAAGGTGAAGTGAAATTTTCTTTTTTAATGCTGCTCCAAGGAAGGCAAGGAATTATATGTAATTTCTACTTTATAAGTTATTCTTACTTTGGTCAGATTTAATTATGAGGAGATGATGCTATCTGCTACTTGCTTTTGGCTGAGTAGAATCCAAGTGAGGCACCAGACTCCTGGAGAACCAATTTGACCATTGATATGGAGTTATCAGGATAAAACTTCGTGGGCTGTTTGGCATTTTCAACCAAAATTCTCATTTTAGGATCACAAAAGTTTTATTCAACAAGCTGTTATCTTGATGTGGTTCATATGGATGGCATAAAGTGCTTTCATTTTTAAGTTTCAAGTCCCTGACTCTTGAAACAGTGGCAAAAGCAGGCAGGGCTTCCTCTGAATTGAAGGAGAATGGCAGCCTCTCCCGAACAACTTATAAGACACATGATCCTTCCTCTTCTTTTACTGATGCATGCCACCTAAGACAGGGTCTAGAAAGCTTGATTGTGATGAAGCCTCTCTTCAAGAGTAGAACCAAGCTGGACTGGCAGAGGCGTACAGAAACCGGAGGGGAAGATTACTCGGTGGAAATATTCTGATTCAATGCGTGTGTCCTCTTGTGAGTGACACCCCGTTTATGCTTTTAGCTTCCTGTCTTGCAGATGCGTATATTGGCTTTTTAAGGACATCTGAGATCGAAGCCAGAAAATTCCATGGGAAATATGCACGGATTTCAGAATGTATCTTTTTCGTGTGTTAAGCTGTCTGCAAATGCAATTGCAGATTGGCTGGATTACAAGAAAAAGGGGGCACGAGGCCTAGTAGCTTAAAATACCCACTTTCATTCACCACACACTTTCCTAAAGAATTTGGCTTTTAATATAGAGCACCTTGTTGATCATTTCGGACTAAAATCAAAATTGTGTAATTTTTCTAGTGGAGGCCTAGTAGTTTAGTGTGTATGTCTGTATATATATAATTTTAATTTTCAATTTTATTATGGGTCAATATAGATTAATTCAATTTTCAGTCTGACTAATAATAAAATATAGAAAGAATTGTACCATAATAATAAACAAAATTTGATTTGATTTGATTTGTTTTAGTTCTCATAGTAACTTTAATTTTTGGCTTTAGCAATTTTTGATTGGATTTAGAGTTTCAAGAATCATGCACTGTTCCTAACTGAATAGTTGTTTCATGATATACCCACTAAGGAATTAGGAGATTAACCATTAGATATCTAGATGAACGTTCATTAATGTCTGCAAATGATAAAAATAGAAGGTTAAACAAAAAACACATTTAAGACATTAATATATACTAATTATACAAAAGAATAAGTAGAACAGTCTGGCGTCAATTAGTAGGTAGAAAACCATTTTCGACAAAACAAAAACTTTAGAACGGAAAAATGAAAACTGCATTGAAGTTAACAAAGACTAAGAAAAGAATCAGGTTAGCCTTCAATATCATCCTTATAGAGGAGGATAGAAATAAGAAGATAAAGAAAAGCCAAGAAAAAGCAAGCCACCAATTGTAGCAACTGTCCCTTGCGAGATCTTAGATGCTAGCATGCTTCCTCCCACAACTGCCAGGGAAGTGCAGATTGTGTGTCCTAATGTAGCCCCCACAGCTACACCAATTGCATTTTTGTGGGTTGCCAGCTGCAAAATTATAAATTCTAGTTTGAGTATTACATTTGACATGTACTGTAAAATTGCAATTTAAAACATAATCTAGGCACCCCAAACACAAGCAAGAAGAAAACAATCACGTTTAGTTTACCACATCATTTCAATATCCAACTGCAGCATTTTCTAGATGAAATCAATCTATATAAAACCAAGCAAACAAGACCTTAAATCTCTTAACTGTATTATCACCCCAGATAAAACTTGCCCATTTTCTCAGCTATGTAGATTCCCATATTTCATCAACAATGTTATATACACTATTAAGACTTGATAAAGGCAGCCTTATCTTGATAATCATATGCTTTTTGACCCTAATGGACTCAGCCAAGGCTCTATATTGAATCACAAGCAGTTTGAGACAAGCATTGCATCCATAGGGCAAAAATCATAGAACTCAACTCAATTAAGCCTTTATCCCAAGAATTTAAGGTCGGCTATATGGATTCTCTTTCTCCATAAATTCAAAAACCACCCCTACCAACCCCCGCACAACAACCCAACACCCCCCCCCCCCCCCAACAAAAAAAAAAAAAAACAAAATAAATAAATAAATAAACTAAGAGAAATAATGCCACAAATCAACAAAATAACAAAAAAAAAAAAAAAGAGAGAGAGAATAAAATCACATAAAGGATAAATGAAGAAATCCAATCAAGCTATCCAGCTATGCTCTTAACAAAGTTATAGAACAAGGAGATAATGAAATTGTCATACAGCAATTGTTGCAATCTGGCTACGATCTCCCCACTCAGCTAGAAAGGTTAATATGAATGACTGCACGACAAAAGAGCATTACTTCAGCAAGATGGTTATTAAAAGACAATCACATAATACCCAAAGGACTGACTACAAAGCGTACAATTATATCAAAATATCAAATAAGAGGCTCCATATTTCATGCAACCAAACTGCTGAAATAAGTCTAGATGCATCAAACGTACCTCCAAAAATATTGGGGTACAAAATCTAGAAAAGAAGCGGCGGAAACTTGTTTTCCCTTGCCCTGCTTCAAGCTTTTCCTCTACCTGAAAACATAATATGCAACTTAGGAATAAAGATCATACCAAACACAAGAAGGGCGACACATAGTCAAAAGAGGAGAGGGGAGGAGATTGAAAAAGTTAATCATCAACAACGATCTAAAGAAAATTTCCCTAAATGGTACGCAAGTAGATAGTAGGAGCCTCAACCTAAAATAATTAGATAAATTAACAACAACAAAAACAACAAGGTTAAGCATTTGATAAAAAGAGAAAAAAGCATAAGAATGGTTAGGTATTGATGCTAAAACAACACTCCTTGTGAAGGAGAAACATTAGAGAAAATGGAAACAGTAATGTTTTACAAAAATGAAGATATAGACCAGATGGTTTAAGATGACCAGCTTTGCAAGTTCACTGGCTAATCCAATAATCACACCTATCTAACAGGGAAAGGCTAACAGCCTACCATAATCATTATGCAGCAAAAACTTTCACGCAACAGATAAATAAGATGAAGCAAGTGATAAAATTAGAAGTAGTAAACCCAAAATCTTCCATGTCTGAAAAGAAATCGAAAGCTTGAAATGGAAGCCAGTGTTTAAACCAAGTTATAATACAATCTCTCTTTTTGTTTAAAAGATAATTGCAATACAGTAAAATATGCAGACATGGAACAAAAATAGATAAGTTTTGCACAATTTGATATATGAAAATGAATAAAAAATTGAGAATGGGAAAAACATACTTCTTCCATTTCTTTTTTCTGGGATGATTTTGAATCTGATCTCCAGGCAATGTAAAGTAATCGCAGCCCAAAAAATGCATAAAGGACTGCATAAGAAAAGAAGATACCAAGGTCAAGTATTAATCATTCCATCCACTAATATATGCATATTTGCATAATGCCCAGTCTAATGCATCTGAGCTTCTTTTATTTTTTATTTTTTATTTTTTGGCATTAGTACTTATAAAAAAATCTCCTGCCAAAATCAATTTGACCAAGTTATATTTAGAAAAAATTTAAAATCTCCCCCCCCCCCCCAAAAAAAAAAAAAAAAAAAAAAGATTGCAGTCAAATTGTAATGCATGGGTTTTATAGAATGATTTGCTAGTTACGGACTACTTGGTATCTAGAACATGGAAAACATTCTATAGGGATCAAGAAAGGGGCAGAGAGAGAGAGAGAGAGAGAGAGAGAGAGTATGGGAGCTAAGAGACGATTAAAATATCTAATGTATATTTTATGTACCTGTGGCAGCACTATTTGTATGCTTTCTTGATATCAAATTTGGCACAATCCTACCTAATCCAGTAGAAAGTACCTAATTAACGCATTCAACAACATTAAGCTTCATAAAGTTGTCATTCAGTTAAAATGCCATGTGAATGCATTGCATTATCAAAAACTAAACACACGAGGGACCACTAAAGGAAAAAACATTATTCTTTCAATCAAAGTTGAAACAAAAATGAAACAGATGGATAACTTACTGTCATAACAATCAAGGCAGTCAGAGCACCAGACAAGACAATCGACTTGGGATGGCGCATTGCCATGAGAGCTGCTATTATAAAAGTCTCATCCCCAATCTAGCAACACAATTATAATAAAAAGAAACATATATCAGACTAGTGAACAGCAAAATTTATGCTGGCCCAACTCTTTAAAGTCATTATTCACAATGTTATTAATGCAGGTGCAAGATCACATTTTTCCCCTTCCCCTTTTTTTGACAATGGCCTAACGATAACACTAGATATTATTGAGGGAGAATCATGACTTTCATTTTTAGTAACAACACGTTCAAAAAGCAGAAGTTTGCAGTTTGTTATCTAAGAGAACACAAACCTCGCTGACGATAATCATGGACAAGCTCGCAATAAATGCATCAAAAATTCCAAGACCAGAGTCCACTTGAAGTCCAAGACCAACAGAATTGATGTCAAGGTCATTGGCAAGTATCTGCATTTGCAAATCCAATATATAATAAGCATTTCCCCAAACCTAAGAACAGCAGAGAAACTAAAGCACATAATTCACTAAAAAAATTTCTGCAAGCAATCCAAAAGGCATCAACTTTTCCAAATAAATAAACAAAGAATTAACTCACCATGCCACGGCGGCCCAGATCAAGCGATACAGATGATTTTTCCTTCTCATTTTCCTCCACAGATTCCTAAAACCCATTAAAAAAATTGAAGCTTTGAATAAAATAATTAGAATTCTACAATAACTGAATCTGAAATCATATAATTCGCTCCTACAACAAACAGCAATAATATCTACCAGAAACATTATTTCCAAATAAAATTATGCTTCCAAACAAGAATAAATACAACGCAAAAAAACAGCAGTAGAGTAATATACCTGAGCAGCGATGCAAGGAAGAGCCAGAAGTAGGAAGAATGAAAGAAGGAGAAGTCTAGGGCAAGACCGAAACCCCATCATAAGAAAGAACAGAAGGTGAAGCGGATGCCTAAGCCTGTGTTTGGCGAGAGAGAAAAGCAGGGGAGATTAAAGGGGTTAATTTTTTCGGGAAAGTGGATCAGAAAGGAAGAAAGGAGATAAAGGAGATGGAAATGACAATCCAAATACAGCTTTACAGGGATTGAAAGGTACAGTTGTGAAGTAATGAGATCTAAGAAAAAAAGAAATGGAAAGAGAGAGATCTCTTGCGAAGACTGAAGATCCCCAGAGGAAATAAGGAGTCGGAGAGATTGTGCAATACAATACGAATTGCGCGTGAGATGTATTACCATAAAAGTTTTCACTTTTGTCCCACTACTCTTTTGGATATTACACACTTCCCCTTTCTCTTGTTGAAACCAACTAATAATAATAATAATAAAAGAATAGAATCAATTAGCCTGGCCATGGGACCCGTTCCGGTTCAAATCCTATGGTCTAAATTTTTCTTCTCAAATTTTTTTTTTAATTTTTTAAATGAAAAAAATTTGATTCAGACCGAAATTAAATAATTAAATTTTGATTTAATTTTAGTTCAATTCAAATTAAACACAAATTTGATGGATTTTAATTCGATTCCAATTCCCAATTAGACCTTAGCGAGGTCTAAAAACAAGGGGTGGAAAACAGGTTTAGATTACATTTTTATTTTTATTTTTATTTGTAAATTACCGCTAATCCTTTCAGTTTTAAAGATTTAACTTCAAGAGCAGCATCCTACACCAACCAATAAAGAGGGTACTTAATTGAAGCTAATTTCAGAAGTTCCAAATAGAGAAAATTTATATTTATTTGTCATACATTAAGAGTTCACTGCATCTCTTATGCTGGATTAGGTGAAACTTTGATTAGCTTGTAGTTGTCATATTAAACTTGGTTTCATGATCAAGCACCCCAATTTGCAAAGTTAAAATGATTACCATTAAGAGTGCTTATCTCAAAGTACATAAAACTCGTTCCATAAAATGAAATGAAGTTACAAGTATAAATAGCTTGTCTCTGCAGACGAATGGTGCCTGGTGTAGCAGCTTTGCAATGAATATGGGCAATTTGGCAGACGTTCTGCAGTCCAAGCAGAGGTAAGGGAACCACGCCACAGATTGGCTCCCAAACCAAGCTCTTTCTCTGTCTATGGGGGTTCCTGTTCTGCATTCCTCTACTCGGTGAATCCCAGGTCTTCTTTCTATTGATGGTGTTGGGATAGCTTACCCATCTTCTGTAGTTGGTGCAGTGCCCTTTTATTATCCAAAAAAACGAGCATGAAATACTTCCAAGTTCTACAAGTTTGAAAATTTTCCTTTATAATATCCCGTGAACATTTTTGCATGCAACAACTGCAACTACAGTGGAAATAAGGGCAATCAAGGCACCTTGTCTTGAAAGCCAGAATTCAGACCATGTCAGAGGCCTAGTTACCTGGAATAATACCTGCTGGAACTGTTCCTTCAAGTCCTCTAATGAACCAGTGTTATCAATAACAATGTCAGCCTTGGACCTTTTCAAATCCAGGGCCATCTGTGCATTTATCCTATTTCTGGCATCCGCCTCCGAGGATCCATCCCTTCCCATAAGCCGCTGAAGCTGTGTTTCAGTATCAACCCATACAACAACATCTGGCTTTGTCCATTTATCCATCTTGGTCTCAAACAACAATGGGATGTCAAGGACAATTACATTACACCCCTTCAACCACAGCTTGAAAACTTACCAAAAGATACCAGAAGAAATATAAGGAGCCAAAAGCCTGCAAGAATGTAAGAGCCAAAGTTAAGAAGTGAAATATGCAACTCTGTGACAATTGTCTAGTGCAGCTCTCTTGCAATGCATTGTTAAGGATAGCTAGAGAGATTAAGACAAAATCAATATTGCTCTGGTAACCAATATTTGAGAATAATTATATCAACAAGATTTGACCTGTAAGAAGTCAAAAGTTGCACATACTAGAACCTTTCCAGAATTCTCCAGAAATTTGATCTTTCTTTTCCTTGGCATATTAGCATTAGAAGGTATAATTCTAAAATATTCAGACCAGCCATAATGACATGCAAAAATTGAGATGCTTAATTACATTAAATAACCACAATTTTGATGAGTCATGGGCATTAAAAATTTTAAAGTAGTTTTATCAATTTATTAGATCACCAATTGATTCAATTCACATTCCTTATAATGCTGATGTCATAGGCATAAAATATTACTGAAAAAAAAAATATATTCATCAAAAACACACAAGCATCACAACTATCAGTACCGATTAAGAAGTTAACGTTTTGCAGGATCAGAGAACACTATCTGACCGAGCTTTGGCCTATCCACTTCCCCATTAGCTTCTAAAATATCCTCTCCAAACGCTGCAACAACCTCATTATAACCACCTGTCTTTCTTTAGAACATCCTGCAGAGTGTACCAGTCTCTTCAGGAAAGATGCGAAGGAATACAAAAAAAACTTCCAGTGGAAAATAAAAAATGCATCAATAAGAAAGATTTAACACTAATGTTACCATGCTGTGATATTGCCATAAACTTCTAAAAATTTCAGTGACCAGGTGACACTATTTAGTAGACTGGTTTTGATTTTCAATAACCTATCATTTCAATGATCAAATGCGAATTAAAGTTCATTCAGTTAACCGAGTAGAACCCTTTGAAATATTCAGTGAAAACAAGTTGCTTAATATATAAAAAATATAGCACTATCACTGTAACAATGAAATTCCTCAGATTGACATCATTATCACCACCACCATCGCACTCTTAGCACCCATAACACTGCAAGCCATGCATTTTTTTTTTCTCATTTGGCTCCGACAGGACTCAATCGACTCCAATACCACTGAGAGCATTGGTAAAGCATGCATAACTGTTATATCTATCTAGGACTTCGAATCAAATCCAAGCAACTTAAAATAAAAACTGAAAAAAACCAGAGTTAAAGCATTCAAATTTCCACAACATCTACAACAATTAGAACATGATAACAACAAAACTAGGCAAGTTCAAAATTAAAACATTCGCATTCTCAATTCCAACTGAGTCAGGTCATTCGTTAAATCGATAAGGAAAAAAAAAAGAATCCTTCTGATTGCTATGGAGAAGAAAAAGGGGCATACGCGAGCGACGAGATCGGCATCAACAACGGGAATTCCATGGGATTTGAAAAGCTCGGAGACCGTACTCTTCCCTGACGCTATTCCACCAGTCAATCCCACCATTCTCATTTTCACTGTTGCTGAGATGCTCCTTTTGCCCTTATCCCGAATTGAATCAAAGTATCGAAAACGAGTAAAGCAAATCGGAGCTGGAAGGATTTCACAGTACATAATCGAACTAGAGCTGCCTGCTACATATCAACATTGAAGGAGTAGGCCAGTGGGAAGTGAGCTTGAGACTTTGATGGAGTCAGAGAGACAAGGCGGTTAAGACCCGTTGATGCCCGGGCCGAACATGAAATCATGGATTATGAAGGTTTGACCCGACCTAAGCCCGTTAAATAAAAACTATGAAGTTTTCTTTTTTTTTTTTTAACTAACTATGAAGTTAATTTTAAAAAAAAAAAATTCAGGAAGCCATCAAAAGAGCACCCCATGCCATTATAGTGAATACATATCAATGGTAAGAATATAATCATTGTATATATAATGATTATATAACATAATTTCACTTATCAGAAGCTTTAAAAAAAAAGCACAATGTCAACTAAAAACACTGAGAAATTATATAAAAACAACCTGACTCTTATCAATGAGCAATGGCTAGTGATAATAGAGTCGTAATTCTTCTATCTCGTAAACACATTGGCTTGGAACATTCAATATACTGCACATGCCAAATTAAGACCAGCAGTTCTCATCCTTAATATGATCCTCCAGCCAATTTGGGATAGTTAGAATCTAGATGCAGACAGTTCCCATCTCTTCGGAAATGGCAACATCATCTTCTCCAAATTTGCTGTCTGTTTCACTAGTACTACTGTCCTCTTCATCTCTCACTAGATGTTCTTGGTCAATCTCTAAGCAGTGCTGTGATTTGATCATTCCATCCAGTTCCATTGCTACCTCCCTCATTGAAGGCCTATTCTTAGCATTAGACCTCACGCATTTCATGGCAAGCTCTGCAACTGCATTAGCAAGCTCTGGCTTTGCTTCTCTTGCAACTCGAGGATCTAAAATTTTATGCAGGCAATTCTCCTCTGCCAATGAAACGAAATGTGCTACAAGATTTTTCTCATCCTCAGCTCTAGTAGAAGAGATGGGTTTTTCTCCACTCAAGAGCTCTATTAGCACAACCCCAAAGCTGTACACATCACTTTTGTCTGTGAATTGGCTTGTGTAGAAGTATTCAGGATCCAAGTACCCAAATGTTCCCTGAACTATAGTGGTTATGTGGGTTTTGTCATATGAGATCAATCTTGAAGTCCCGAAATCTGATACTTTTGCGCTGTATTTATCATCAAGGAGTATGTTTGAAGATTTGATATCTCTATGGAAGATTGGAAATGAAGCTGCAGAATGCATGTATGCTACTGCTCCAGCTACTTCACTTGCAATTCTGAAACGATCCTCCCATGGAAGTGATGATTCTTGGTCTTGCGCATGAATATGTTGGGAAAGGGTTCCATTAGAAATGAACTCATAAACCAGTAATGGAAATTCACTTTCTAAACAACAGCCAAGAAACTTCACTATGTTTCGATGATTTATCTGGGATAGAATGACAACCTCATTTATAAATTGTTCAATTTCTCTTCTGTCAATAGTTTTTGATCTTTTAACAGCAACTATGCTACCGTCTGGTAGCATCCCCTTGTAAACAGTGCCAAAGCCTCCCTGACCGAGAAATCTACTCTGGTTGTAGTTGTCGGTTGCTCTCTGCAGCTCCTCTGCAGTAAATAATTTGGCCTTTTCACTACTTCCATAAGATGATAGTCGCTGTTGCAACAACAAGCCACCATTTTGCACGAACAATCTGGCTTTTCGAATTCTGTATCTTCTTTTCTTCAAGAATTGATATAACTTATAGGCGAAAATAAACAAACACAGCAGTCCCACGCCAATGCCCACACCTAAAGCAAAATCATGGTTAATTTAGTACCACTACCATCTTATAATGCAAAGCCAGAGATTATATATATATATATATACACACACCAATGAGCTTTGGCTCAGGTGGCTTTAAATCAAGGATGATCGACCAACTAGGCAATAACTAACACACCTAATATTTTTTTGCATTTAAACAAAAAGACAAACCTAATACTGCAACCAGTTTGGTAGGGAACTTTTTATTTTGTACTCTGCAATAGATATCTTCTGCTCCTCCAACTGGAACAGATCCATTAGCATAGAGGCAAGAGAAATTCCCTAAATTTGTTGAATTCCCTGGATTTGCTGAATTCCTCGGATTTGCTGAATTCCCCGCATTTATCAAATGATTCTCGTTTGCAAGTGGAACCAGAATAGGTGTGAAGGGATAGATATTGCCTTCCTGTGACAACTTGTTGGCCTCCAGCACGCTTGCTTCATCAACCCCAAACCTCTGTGCAATCGATGAAATCGTCTCACCCCACGTCACTGTATAAACCAGCAAGGAGATCACCCCTTCTGCTGTTTGATTTGTACTCGGGCATGCGCATCTTAGTGGAACCGTAAGCTTCGATCCCACGCTAAGATCTGGTCTAGCAGATAATTGTGAATTTTGATCCATAATTGCCTGACAAGTAGTAAGGCCTTGATAAGTATTATTGGCTACTGTGAAAAATGTCTCGCTTTGATCTTGAATAAAATAAGAAGTATTATGCTGGTAGAAGCCCTGAGCACATGAACAAGAAACAGGAACTATGGTCGATTTCTCTGAGGGAAATGTGAATATGGATGATACGTTGTTGATCAAGGCTATACTCGAGGCTTCCGAACCTAAAAGATTAGAAATGGTGATGGGGGAGTCGTAGGGACGGCGGGAGAATAAGGTTAAAAAGGACTGGCATGGAATTTGATTTCCATTGCAAACATACCCTTTTGATATAGAAGAATTTTTACTGCAGTCGAGCGACAGAGTACTGATATATTCTTGTTGGCAGTCTGATGACTGGAGGATTAGAAACAGGATGAAGATTGAGAAGCTGCAGAATGACGATAGCCCCATGGAATTGAGTTCCTGAGCAAAAGTTCAATTTTATCAGCTATACAAACACTTGTATCACCAGCTGAATTATAATCTGGCTGGACGGGCAACTGGAATGGAATTTTTATGCTGCATTCCTAAAGATGGAGTCAACTTAACACATGCATTAGTCATTACAGCCCTCATCTTGGACTTTCTAACATAAAAGGAAGGTTCCAATACAATACAAGGAAAAGTAGATCGCTTCAAAAGTCAAATCAAAATTTCATTTCAATTTCAAGCAATTCTGTTCCCATCTCGATCAAAGCTTTAAAATCCAAAGAACATAGCCTAACATCCTTGATAAAACGGTTGACATGGTGAGATATTCGTCTTTGCGCTAGGTTTTTTTACTACAAAGCTAGCAATATATTACCCATCATGTTCCTTGCACTACTCTATGGATTAACCGTTGACTTTTAATATCTATTATCTAGAAAGTAGATTTATGAACATCTAATGAGGTAGCTAGATTTCAAACGTCAATCTACAGGAACTAATAATTTAATATTTAAAAGTAAATTGAAATTATTAATATTTATTCTTTACTATTTTTTGTAATGACTATTTATTGTCCTAAAATAGTCTAAGAGGGGGGTGAATTGGACTTTAATAATTTTTCGGCCCTTGCTTATAGCCTAATAAAAAATTGTGTCTTTGTTCAATTAGTTGCTCCTTTATATATATATAATGAAAGTGAAATGTGTTTTAAGAAAGTGTCCCTAAATTGCAATTCAAGCTTCAAGCAATATTTATAGCAATTTTTTACATAACATGCATTACAAAGTATTCAACTAATTTCTCAACCTACTCAATATATCTTCAAGTATATCAACTCAATCCATTCAATCAACATTCAATATCATACATAGAAATTAAATTACACAAAAGTAAAGAGATTAAGATTAGAGAAGTCAAACACAATGATTTTTATAGTGGTTCGGCTTAACTAGCCTACATTCACTCTCTCAAAGAACCCTCTTTGAGTCTTCTCTCAACTATTTGCTCTTTTAAAGGCAAGAGACCAAAAGCCCTTTGCAACTTTTTCAACACCAAGCTTTTACCAAGGTAGTTTGAACCCTTAGACAAGTGCTATCTTAAGTACTCACACTCTCAAGCTTCAACAGGTGCTTGTACAACCTCTCTTAAATGCAATTTAATGTTTTAACACTCACTCTCACTCAATACAAATCAAACTATAAAGAAGAGATGAGTTGATTTGCCAATGGTAGCTCAAACACTTTAAAGCTCTTGAATGAAAATAATAAATGAAAAATCAAGATTGGAGTGCAATTTTAAGCTTTCATCTAATGTAAAATGAAGTAAAGAAGGTGTACTTATAGTCCCAAATCATTTTAAACTGTTTGAAACCTTTTTGGAACATTATACACTCTGTTCTAGGCAAAATAGCTGTTATTTTGTCTTTTTATACGAAGTTGAGCAACTCTGGTCATTTAGCAAACTAATGAAATTTTTTACGACAGTAGTAAACTAGTTAGCAAACTAATGTTTTAGCTAACACATTAACAAACTAATATTTTAGCAAACAAGTTAGCAAACTAATTTACTATATGCCTGTTTCAAATTGTAATATTTAAAAATCTAATTTAGACCTTAAAAAAAAATATTCCAATAGCAATATCTAAGGTTATGATCAGAGAAAAATTTATAAAATAATTAAAAGAAATTTAAATTTTGAGCTCCAATTGACTAAAACTTTCATCTATTCTTTTTACATAAGTCCTAAGACTCAATTCCTAACTCTATGACTTTTATACCTTTACTTCTAGTCTTAGCTTTCATAATCTTGTTCTTTCTCAACTTGGACTCATTTTGAAATGCCTTTGAGTGGTCTTCCTCCTTAAATGTAACCTCAAAGATTCTTCATGAGTAAGAGAAAGAATATACACATCACTTAAAATTGAGTTAGATAGATTCTAGTTGAGTTTTATTATCATCAAAATCAATGCTCATTTTGAGCTACACAGGGTCAATAATCTCCTTCTTTTTTATGATTACAAAACTCAATTGAATCATCAATAAAAAATAAATAAAAGTGTACGTGCGTAAGTTTATGTATAACCAAGCATGTTAGTATGCGGAAATTACTCCCCCTAAATGTATGCACACAAGTTTAAAAATAAAACTATTAATAGCTATACAAAACTCCCCCTGAATTTATGCTACAAAACATGTTCATAAGATATCCACAATTTCAATATACAAAATGTTAAACTTAATAGTTTGCACACATAAGCCACAATAGTTTTCATACACACTTCTAAATCATAAGCATACTTCTATTTTCAAAATATAAGCACACATCCATTTTTCAAAAACAAAAGCACACATCCATTCCATTCTCCCCCTTTTTGTCATCATCCAAAAAGGAAACAGGAGATATTAATCCAAAAAGAATTAAGTTAGCACAAACTGAAAATCAGTAAAGTAAATAGTAGCAAACTGAAAAACCATTGAAGCAACAGTAGTAAACATATTAGTAAACTAAAAAAGCAAATCATTTTCTAAACATTAAGCCTTTTGCTCCTTTGAATAGCTTTGGAAAGCACCATCTTCTTCTTAGAGGGTTTAGCAGCAAGTGGCAGAGAAACTTGGTCAGCCAAAGGCTCATGCTCCTGTAACTCATCCTCTTCAGATGGGGTTTGAAGGGCAGTAGCTAGAGTCTGGTATGGATTGGACACCATAGACTTAACTCTTTTTCTGCTCTTCTTAGCCTGAGATGCTTTAGTTGCAGAAGGTTTAGGTAGAGCACTCTCCTGCTGATCCCTTGGAGAGTCTTCCTTCTTTTGTGTAGACTCAACTGCAGGTTCTACAGTTGGCTCAACTACAGGTTCTCCCACCTGTTCACTAACATGCTCAACAACAGGTTCAATTGCAGGTTCGACAACCTATTCACTCTCATGTTCTACAGCAGCAGTAGACTCACCAAGCCCAGTACCTCCACACTCAACATTATCATGATAAAAAACAGGATCATCATGAGTAGAAGGGTCACCTGCAGGTACATCAGTCTCAACTTTGGTTGTGAAACTAGTTTCCTGTGCCTGCTTAAGATCTGCAATCTGTTTCTTTAACTCTTCATTTTGAGTAAGTAAATGACTTACTTTGTAATGAACAATATCCATAAATTTTCTCAGAAGTTCAATAGACTGATTTGATGCACTGAATTTCTCATTAATGAAAGTTTTTAGCCCTTGAAGCTCACTCATAATCTCATTTTGGGAATCTGAATCAACTTTAGCTTTAGAAGATCCACATTTTTCAAAAAGTTTCTTTCTTCCATCAGTATCAGAATGAATTTCTCTAAGCACAATTAAATCTGCCCTAGAACTCTCCTTAGAGACATTTATATCCAACTCTATAACAAGGCAGTTAAGAGGTGTGCATAGGGTAATTTACCAATCCCATAAGCTTTACACATATTCTTGAAAATCAGATATGCCAAATTCATTCTTACTCTGTTAACAATATGCCACATGATGCACATATCTAAATGACTCAAATATCCATAGCTGCCGGATTTAGGACAAAATATATAATTCACCATACTATGAATAATCTTAATGTGCTGAAAGGCTTTAGTGCTAGTGGATTTTTCACTAGTGGCAGTGTTGGCAGGAAAAACTTCACTTTCAAATTTAGGTAAATTAAAACCTAAAACTCTAGCAACATCTCTGTAAGCTGAGATTATATTTCCATCATTCGGCAATTTTAAGGCTTTAGCAATCAACTCAACAGAAATGTCATATGCTCTGTCATTCAATGAAACCTTAAATATGTCTTCTTCATCAACTACTTTTAAAGTTCTATAGAATTCTTGGACTAGTCTAGGTTAGTAAACATCAGTGCATTCACAAACATTCATCCATTCTTGAAATTCAAAGAGTTCCTTAAATTGAAAATCAACCTGATCAAAATTGTCCCATTTAATGAACTTATAGTCTAGAAGCGCTTTGTCAACAACAGAGCCCGATGATTTTGAAGCACCCTTTTCACGTTGAATGTCAATCCCACGCACTTGCCTTCCCTTTTTCTTTTCTGGTGCCATTACCGCAGGTTCAACTTCCTCAGATGGGTCAGAGGATACACTTTTGGACTCAGTTACTGGTGTTTTTCTCTTTTCTTTCAATTTCTTTTTTAATGTGGCAACAAAGAGTTCTTCAGATGAAGAAGAGGACGGCGAGGCAACAGCAACAAGGGTTTTTCGTTTGGTGCAAGCCATAGATGGTAAACCAGAGGCGATGAAGAATTGGGAATTTAAAATGGGTTTTGGCGCAGTGAGGAATGAATGAGGGATTGGAGTTTTAAGTGATGATTGGAGAGTGAGATAAGCGCTTTGATGAAAATGGGTCAGTGTTAATGACAAAAAAATTGGTAAGAGTAGTATCGGGAATCAATGCAGAGGAGAGAGAGAGTCGAGTATGGCGGAAAAAAAAATGAGTGTTGATAGGTAGAGATTTCGTGTAGCAGTAGGTAAGGTTTCTTGAGTCCCGCGCTTTCCCTCTTCTAGTGTACTTTATTTGAAATTTATTTTTATTTCAAATCTCTCTCTCTCTCTCTCTCTCTCTCTCTCTCTCTCTCTCTCTCTCTCTCTCTCTATATATATATATATATATATATATATATATATATATATATATATATATATATATATATCTGACACAGCACAAAAAATGTGAGTGGGTAAGTGCATTGATTGGCACGCAGAAAATTCAAAGCACAATCACTTTTTGGCTTAAAATTTGAACAGTACACGATACAGCAAACTAATTTTAGGCACGCAACAGTAGCATACAACTTAGTAAACTAATTTCACGAGTACAAAAATAAGTTAGCTACTGTTATTTAGAGTTTTCTTAGCAAACTCATATCACAACAAATTACTCACACATTAGATAATATGCAGATATATTAAATCTATATGAATTGAACTTTAAGCAAGTGGTTCACTCATGCCAATTTTCCTTCTAATTTTGCAAAAAGTTTCCTCATTAAGTGGTTTTGTAAAAATATCTGCAAGTTAGTTTTCAGAGGCAACAAATTCAATTTTGATATCTCCATTTTGAACATGATCTCTAATAAAATGATGTCTAATCTCAATATGTTTTGTTTTTGAATGTTGGACTGAATTTTTGATCAAGTTTATGGCACTTGTGTTGTCACACCTAATTGGAATAATATTATATTTTAAACCAAAATCTTCCAATTGTTGTTTCATCCATAAAATTTGAGCAACACAACTATCAACAGCTATATATTCAGCCTCAGCTGTAGACAGAGTCACTGAAGTTTGTTTCTAACTGTGCTAAGAAACTAGTGCAAAACCCAAAAATTGACAAGTACCTGAAGTACTTTTTCTATCCAATCCACTTCCAACAAAATCTGAATCACTATAACCAACAAGATTAAATGATTCACATTTTGGATACCATAAACCAATTGAGTGTGTGCCAATAAGGTATTTGAAGATTCTTTTAACTGCACTTAGATGGGATTCTTTTGGACATGATTGAAATCTTGCACACAAGCAAACACTAAAATATATATCTGGTCTAGATGCAGTAAGATACAAAAGAGAGCCAATAATACTTCTATAAAGCTTTGTATCTACTTCTTTACCTTTTTCATCATTATCTATTTTAATTGTTGAACTCATAGGAGTGCCCATGCTTGTCAAATATTCCATTTTAAATTTCTTCAACATATCCTTGATGTACTTTGATTGATTTATGAATATGCCATCTTTCATTTGCTTAATTTGAAGTCCAAGGAAGAATGTGAGCTCCCCCATCATGCTCATCTCAAATTCATTCTGCATAATCTTAGAAAATTTCTTACAAAGAGATTCTTTAGTAGCACCAAAAATTATATCATCAACATATATTTGCACAATGAGCATATCATTATGATGCTTCTTAACAAAAAGTGTTGTATCCACTTTGCCCCTTTGGAAATCATTTTGTAAAAGGAATTTACTAAGCCTTTCATACCATGCTCTAAGAGCTTGTTTTAAACCATATAAAGCTTTAGTAAGTTTATAAACATGATTTGGATGCTCATTATTTTCAAAGCCCAGAGGTTGTGCAACATACACTTTCTCATCAATATAACCATTTAAAAATGCACTCTTGACATCCATTTGATGAAGCATAAAATCCTTGTAACATGCAAAGGCACATAACATTCTAATAGCTTCAATTCTAGCAACCGGAGCAAAGGTTTCATCAAAATCAATACCTTCCTGTTGATTGTAGCCTTGAGCCACTAGTCTAGCTTTATTTCTAACAGCATTGCCTTTTTCATCCATTTTGTTTCTAAAAACCCATTTAGTACCAATAATTGAATGATTTTTAGGTTTAGGCACCAAATTCCAAACTTTGTTTCTCTCAAATTGATTGAGTTCTTCTTGCATGGCAAGAATCCAACTTTCATCATTTTGAGCTTCTTCAAAATATTTAGGTTCAATTTGTGAAACAAAGGCAACATTACCAAAATATTTTCTCAGTTGTGCTCTAGTCATCATCCTTTGAGATGGATCATCAATGATGTCTTCTTGGGGATGATTTATATGGAATCTCCATTCTTTAGGTAAATTTTCATGTTGGGGTTAATTCACTTGTAATTCTTCCAAATTTGGCATTTCTTCATTGATTTGATCATTGTTAGCATTATTGACATCTATTGTGGTATCTCCTTGAGTTTCTTCATCTTTGTCATCAATTTGTTCCATTTCTTGACTTGATTTTACATTATCTTTTCCAAACACCTGCTCATTATTATCATCAAAAACATCTTTCCTTCTAATAGAAGGGTTAGCCTCATCAAACAAAACATGAATAGTTTCCTCAATAACTAATATTCTTCTATTAAATACCCTATATGCTTTACTCTTTGTTGAATACCCAAGAAAAATTTCTTCATCGGTTTAGCATCAAATTTCTTCAAGTTATCCTTCTTGTTATTTAAGATACAGCACTTACATCTAAATGTTCTGAAATATGAAATATTTGGTTTTCTTCCTTTCCAAAGCTCATAGGGGGTCTTTTTCAAAATTGGTCTAATCAAAATTCTATTCAACACATAGCAAGAAGTATTAATAGCTTCACTAAAAATACTTTGGCAAATTATTTTCATTCAGCATGGTTCTAGTCATTTCTTGCAAAGTCCTATTTTTCCTTTCTACAACCCCATTTTGTTGTGGTGCTCTAGGAGCTAAAAAATTATGGTTGATTTCATGTTTATCACAATATTTCTCAAATAAATAATTTTCAATTTCAGTTCCATGATCACTCCTTATAGATGTGATACAAAAACCTTTTTCATTTTGAACCATTTTACTAAAAGAGGTGAATTTCTCAAAAGTTTCATCTTTGTGAGCAAGGAAGAATGTCCATGTATATCTTGAATAGTCATCAACAATAACTAAAGCATATGTCTTCCCACCAAGACTAGTAGGAGACACGGGTCCAAACAAATCAAGATGAAGCAATTCTAATAGCTTAGTGGTAGAAACAATATTTTTAGATTTAAAAGATGCTCTATTATGCTTTCCTAGTACACATGCCCTGCATTGAAATTCATTTTCATAGTTAATCTTTGGAAGACCTTTAATAAGTTCTTTCTTGGACAATTTTGAGAATGTATGCATCCTTGCATGTCCTAATCTTCTATGCCATAAATAACTATAATTATCAAAAGATACTAGACATGTACCATGATTAGTTTCAAAGTTATTCATGTCAAGCAAATAAACATTATTAGATCTATTGGCAATGAACAATGTGTCATTATCTAAGTTATTGATTGTACAAAGAGAAGAAGTGAACTTTACCTCAAAACCTTTATCACAAAGTTGGCTTACACTTAGCAAGTTGTATTTCAAACCTTCAACAAGTGACACATCTTCAATGCAAGGTTTGGTTCCAATTGTGCCATTTCCAATTATTTTTCCTTTTCCTTTATCTCCAAATTTCATATGTCCTCCATCTACCATTGTGATTTTTGAAAACTTGTCCTGTTCACCGATCATGTGCTTGGAACAACCACTATCTATATACCATTTTTCACTTTCTTTCATCCCTTTGAAACAAACCTGAAATTTAATCATTCAGCTTTAGGTACCCAAGCAACTTTGGGTCCTTGCGGGTTAGTGACTTTAGGTAAGGTTCCCTTTGGCACTCTTACCTTCTTTACCTTAAGGAGACCCTTCCTAAGTGCACAAAAACTAATCATATGACATTTTTTATTGCAATAATAACATGTGACATTAGGCAAGGACGATGTAGATGCTTTAATGAAATGATTCTTGTATTTACCATAATTCATGAAACCATCGAAAACAATTCCATATTTTTCATTTGAAATTCTTTGGTTTCCAAGAAGTACATCTAGAGTTTCTTTTCCTTTTGTAAATTTTGCCAAATCATTTGTCAAAGATTCTATTTTTGTTTCAAGAACTTTTTTTTTTCTCAATGAACTTTTCACAAGCTTCTTTTGAGTTTTTCAACTCCAAATCTAGCTCTTTAAATAAAGCAATTTGTCCTTTGTATTCATTTTCTTTATACACATTGGACATGGTAATATTTTGCGATCTCAATTATTCAATTTCTAAATTCATTTTAGTGCATTTTCTCTTATAGTTTCTATACTCATCATATACTTTAGCAAATGCAAGTTCAAGTTCCTCTACATTAGGAGGTTCAAGAGAATTTACCTCATTATCACTTTCTTCTTCCTTTTGTGAACTTTCGACTTTCTCTTCAAATGCCATCATACAAAGATGAGCAGTCTCCTTGTCACTTGATTCATCATTTGAAGATTCTTCACTGTTGCTCCATACTACTTTCATAGCTTTCTTACTCCTGTTTTCTTTTCCTTTCTTCTTTTTGAGCAATGGACATTCGGGCTTTATATGTCCTGGTTTGTGACACTCATAACATACAATTTCTTCTTTTGAATCCTTGAAATGTTTATCCTTGGGAGTATACTTTTTTAAGAATTTATTGTATTTACTTCCTCCCTTCTTGAAAGCTCTTTTGAATTTCCTTGCAAGCATAGCCATTTCATCATCATCATCACTTGAAGCACTTGAGTTGTCACTTGAGTCAACTTTAAGTACAACTCCTTTCTTCTTATCTTCATCCTTATTTGACTTGAGAGCAATGTTTTTCTTCTTCTTTTGCTCATTTTCAACTTCATCTTTCTTATATACCATCTCATGTGCAATGAGAGATCCAATGAGTTCATCATAGGTGAATGTTTTAAAATCCTTGGTATCTTGGATAACTGTAGTCTTTGCTTCCCAAGATTTTGGAAGTGATCTAAGAATTTTCTTCACAAGTTCGGCTTCCTCAAATCTTTTACCAAGAGCTTTGAGAAGATTGACAAGATCAGTAAAACTTGTACTCATATTCGCAATTGATTCTCCTGGCTTCATTTCGAATAGCTCATAATCTCGGATAAGGAGGTTTGCTTTGGACTCCTTGTGACACCCCTTACCCGTCTACAGTGTAGCCGAGCAAGTTATGCCACTCAGTGTGCCAGAGCACCAATTTATGTTTCTATTACAATTTATCCCTTTATAATTCATTTATTCTCAATTTTGATAAATCTGAATTTATTCGCAAATTTTATAGAAAATCCGGCAGAGTGCCGGCTGTAAATTGGAAAAACAGTTCTTCTGAACCTATTTAAAAACACTTCCAAAATAATTTCCAAATCCAAACTCCATTATATATATTCAAGTCAATCTCAATCACGATATTATTTTCAAAACTTTTCTGTTCACTTCATCACTTGAAGCATATTCACAAATAATTCTCAACATTTCATTTATCAACATACATAATGCAGAAAATCTCAATAATATGAAATTTCATATATTTACATTAATACATAATTACAGGAGTTTATAGTTACAATCCAAAATAATACAAAATGCCCAAAATACAAAATGCTCCCAAAATCCTATGTTCTACCATATGCACTGAAGGTGTGAGGTGACTCGGGACTCTGGATATAAATCTGAAGGCTCACCCGGTCTGATGTCTGCTGGGCTCACCAGCTAGGTCTCCAGTACCTGCGCGTGGCAAAAGCGACGCGCTAAGCAATTCTGCTTAGTGGTGACAATATAAAATAATATAAAATAACATAAAATAAAACGAATATGCAGAATGTGTGTGTTTACATTTTTTATAGACTTAACTTCTGATATTATTTGCATTATTATTCGATTAAAATTTAGTAAGGTTTATTATCATTGCCCGAGTAAACCATACTAGTTGACTGAACTGGATAAACGGGTAAACTGGCACTGGGTACTAAGTACCTCAGACCATCACACAATCGGTCACATTGTGTCTCCCGGTGTGCAACAGAACAGCTAATTAGTTGTAATAATTATCAGGGTCAAAACCCAATTATATTAACTCAATAACATAGCCAAAGGCTATTATGTCACAGAATGGCATGGGAAAGCCATGAAACACAGAATGGCATGAAGCCATATGCAGTACTGCTAACAGAACCCTATTGGCATGCCAAGCTATCCAAACCAATCTTGTTAGGTATACTAGGGCATTTTACACTTTTAAGTTTTACAATTTTTGAATTTCAAGTTTTGGTGTTACTATTCACTTCATTAGTCAACTAAAATGTTGACTTTTGCATAGACAATAGGTACATTGGTTTTAATACTCCCAACATACCACATTTTGCATTCAAAATTTGTTGGTATTGGTTGCCAATACCATTTCTAAGCTTAAAGTTAATTGAGCAGAAATTTCAGTTTTCATACCTTATATTTACTGTTCCATTGGTTATTTTTGCAGTGGGAATTTGGCAAAATAATCAACATAAAAGTTGTTCCTTATTTTGTCTAGTTAAATTTCCTTTTTTGAATCACTCCATTTGGAGTTTTGTAGCTCAAGTTATTGTCCAAAAACCACAACTGGCCGGATTGGAATTTTTCTGGACTGACCATATCTACAGTGCAGTGAACAGTGACTGCAACTCCCTTGTTGGATAGGTTCTTGTCATAATTTGGGGTAAGTTTCTTCATGAAAGTTGTTGGTCTATATCTTAGCTTGTTGCTGGTAAAATTTCAGGTCAATTGGACCTTTCTACATTGAGTTATGACCAAATGAATAGTCACTGTTCATTTGGTAATTCTGCAGAAACAGACTGCAGGTCACCCGGATTTGGGCAAGCTTTTGGTCCACTTGGTTTGGTTTTATGGGCATGTTTTCTTTACCAAAGTTGTGCCATTATGTGTCTAGTTTCATGTTCAATTGGCTTTACACCAATTGAACCTCTACAATTCAAGTTATGGCTGCCCAAACCTGCTGGACTCAAGTCTAATTCTGCAGGTCACTCCATTCTACAGGTCCCTTTCATGGCAGCCACACCAAACCCAATCCCATCACTCAACACACTTCATTTTTAATTTAAACAGAACTAAATGGTCACTAATTGACCATTAAAACCTATTTTCATCATCACATGGTCAAAATCCCATTTTTCCACCACAAACCCTAACTTACACATTACCCTTCATGCATTTTCATTGCATTTCTTCAATCCACTTAGTAAATACATATTATGGGCAGCCATTATAGTCTTTTAATTTCATTAAACTCAACACAATCAAACCCTAACCATGGCTACCAAAAATCTAGGGTTTCCATCCCAATGGTATTCAACAATTTTTCTTTGCAATTTACAGATATTCAAAGTTCTTAACATGAATTTAAAGAAAAATTCATGGTTGGGTCACTAAACTTTGTTGGAGAGTTTCCCTAGCTTAGAAAACTTCTTGATTTTTCTTTCTTTTTGCTGCCCAAAGTTTCCTCAAGGTGCTAGGTTAATTTTTTTGTGAAGAATGCTAGGGTTTTGGAGTGAGATTTGGTGAGGTTTGGAGCTTGGGTGAGCTTTAATGGAGTTTTTCCTTCCTCTCTCTCTCTTTCCACGTTTTTGGCTGCCCCAAAGTTTGAAGAAGCAACTGATTTTTCTCTCTTTTTCCAGCCCATTTTACCTCTTTTATATATGTTTATGCCATGTGTCAAGATTGGATTGGTTGGGTGAGTTTTAATGACATCATGATGATGTCATAAATCCATTTTCTTTCATTTCCTCTCCATTTTTTGTCTATTTAATTGCAATTAAATTTTTGACAATATTTATTTATATTTTATGTTATATAAATTATTTATTTAATTGGACAAGTTGGCCAAAAATCATCTCTGAAGATGAAATTACCAAAATGCCCTCCGTTTGGCTTAACAGGCCAAAACTGTTTGTACAGATTGAAAATTTTTTCTAAGTATTTTCTTGGCATTCTAATGCCATAAGAACCTCAATGACCCTTCTCTAGAGTCCCAAAAATTATTTTATAATTTTTCCTAAATTTTTTTCTTATTAATATTTGAGTTAATTTTTGGTTCCTTACTTTAGTTTAAATATTTTTCCGAACGTTCTAGCTGTCCGGACCGACACTGGTCATCGGAACAGTAGACTGTACGGACTAGCTAAAATGAGGATGTTACACTCCTTGACGACATCCGTTCCTTTATAAGTGACCTCAAGCTTTTCCCAAATTTCCTTAGCAGATTGACATCCTGAAACACGATTGTATTCATTAAGGTCAAGTGAGCAATGCAAAATATTAATAGCTTAAGCATTTACAGAAATTTTCTTCCAATCATTGTCATCGAATTCATCTTCATTTTTAGGAACTTTAGTATTTCCTTGACCATTCTTTTGAGGAACATATGGACCATTTTTAATAATTCTCCATGCATCAATATCTACAGATTGTATGAAATTTCTCATTCTCACTTTCCAAAATGAGTAATTAGTGCCATTGAAGAGTGGTGGTCTAGTAGTTGAATAGCCTTCAGCTAGTGGTGCGGGTATACCGGCAGTGTTGCTAGATGAACCAACCATTGGGGATCACTCTAAGGTTGTGACACCTTAAGCAAGAGAGACAAGCTCTGATACTAATTTGTTGTCCCAAAATAGTCCAAGAGGGGGGTGAATTGGACTTGTAGGAGGGGGGGCGTGAGGCGAAATATCATCCATTAGAATTATATAAAATGCACCAGGTAATGCCCAGGAAAGATGGTGGAGTCACAATGGTCTCACTTAAGTACCACCTCCTTAGACAACATTTCCTAGACATGCACTTCATACAATCCTACTAGAATCAAACCACTGGTAAGTACCGTCTTCCCATAACACTACCACGGTACTAAGGATTTATGCCACGAAGGCATAGATAGACAGGAGTCGCTACCCGGGTAATAACCGGGATATATTCAGTGTTTCTTCCGAGGGTCATGGATGGCAACTTACTCCTTGCAAAGTTTCCACAACCGTCATTACCATAGCCCAATGTCTAGGTTCGGGATAGTGGGTACATAAGGGGAAGGTGTTAGGCATCCCTTACGCCTGGTCTAACCTCGTTGATTCGAGTGCCAGTCCTCTACTAATGTTTCTAGAAGTCTTGTTTATTATTCATTTATTAAACTTTATCCTAAACAATGCAATTCTAATCCTACACACGCAAGTAATTCACAAAAGGGTTGTTGTTTACACACAATTTTAATACACAAGTAATTCCTATATATGGGGTTGCTAATTATTTAAATGATATTTACCAGATGACTAAAATTAATTTATTATTGAGAATTTAATTTACAAATAAATTTAATTTCAAATAACCCTACATTTCTATTTAACCTAATTAATTAATTTTCACCAAGTTACCCTAAGGATAATTGAACTAAGTTAATTATGTACATGTGTAATTTATTCTAATATCACATAAAGTCCAAACAATCACAACCTAATAAAGATTTCTATCATGCAAATTTATTTTACAATTACCAGGTGTTAAATTAAATTTATTTTATATGCCAATGTTAGTTTAATTTACAAACAAGATTAATGTTAATTTACAAAGTATTTATTTAAATTAATTACATGCAAAAGTCAGTTAAATTAAAAACAAAGTTAATTTTAATTTATCAAATAAAAATTCTATTATTACTACAATTTCATGCCAATGGTTATTCGAGGAGTTTAGAGATACTTACCTATTGATAAATGCAGTTGTCATTGGGGCAAGCTACCCTTAAAAAAGGGTCTTCTCTTCTAGTATGACAATGATATCCCTGGCTTACTCCCGTTTAGCTCCATATAAGCTCCATGCAAATACCCTCTTTGGTACTTACCTTAGGGCTACTTAACAATTTTGTTTGTAATAAAAAAATAAAGAAACTAAAGAAAATAAAAGAAATAAAGAAAATATTAATAACAATTTACATTGGATTCCAACTCTAGTCTCCTAAAGGGTTAAGATTCCTAATTAGTTACAACTACCTAATGGTCTAAGTCTTCTAACATGATCCAAACACTTCATAACACTTCTTGAATTAAAAGAACACAGAAAAATAGATCAAATATCAATTAAAACCCAAGAAAATACAAGAACATGCATAAATATACAATTTCCAAATTCTTGCAGATTAACAGTGGCAAGAAATCCGATTTTTTAAAAATAGTTATACATGCCTAAAAATCATAAAAAAAATTACAGAAGACAGCCTACATATCATACAAGATCATAAAATTTATAAATCAAATAAAACCCTAGCCGAATGGTCTATATAAATCGTAACTTTTCTAAGTGACAGAATCGTACTACTTTTTTGTAAAATTCATAACTCATTAATCACAACAGATATGAATGCAAATCCAATTGAAAAAGATTCATAAGATTCTAAAGTTAATTTTAGACAGTAGATTTACACAAAAATATTAAGGAACAAGGGAGATATGGGCTCCACAAGTCGAATATCCTGCAAATCAGATTTTACAGGAACCCTAACTTCAAACAGCCATAACTTACAAAATATTAAAGCTTTTTAGTGATTCTTGAGCCTAAAATTAATGGAATTTCGTGTAGAATATGAATATAATTTTTACAAATTTTTTACAGATTTAGAAAATAAAGAAAAATAATAAAAATACGAGAGACAGAAACTAAACATGTGCAGAGTTGTGTATCCCCTCAAATTAAACATGATTACATGATCTATATGAACATATAAAATAAATTGAAGACAAAGAGCATAGAATTAAAATATTGTGTGGCATAGATCTTGAAAAGAAAACAATAAAAACCGACCTTCCAGAAATCTTGTATGAAAATCTTCTTGAAAAAAAGAAAAAATAAGGAAGAACTCAAAGAGTCTTGAATATCTCTAAATTTCTTATAGCTCTGAATTTTCTCTTCCTCTTTCTTCCCTTCTCTAGTAGGGTATTTATAGGGTTTTGGGAGAGAGGTGTGATAGGGTTTGGAGTCTTAGAGTGATAAAATTTAGATGACTTAAACAACTACGATTGCAGAATTCGAATAAGACTGGGATATGGGTGAGGTGTTTCAACCAATAGAAAGACAGGAAAAAATGAAAGGCACCAATAGGGAGTGAGGAAGAGGTGTAGTAGGGTTTGGAGTCCTAGTGTGATAAAGTTCAGATAACTTAAATGACTAGGATTGATGAATTTGGATGAGACTGGAATATGGGTGAGGTGTTCCAACCAATAGAAAGAGAGGGAAAGGGGGTGACACCAATAGGGAGTGAGGAAGAGAGTGGGGCCAAGGAGGAGAGAGATATTTTGTTATTTTAATTTTCAGAAAAAAATTAAATGGGTCCCATTTAAAATTCATAACTAGGCTTTTTTAGGCTCATGGAGCCCAATTAAACTTAATTAGATCCATTTAAGAACTATCCATATTAAATTTAAACAAAATAAAATTTTATTTAAATTTAATTAAATTAATTTCCCCAAAACTTTATTATTATTATTATTTTTTTAAGATCATGCCACGGAATTAATAATTCAGCTTCATGCCTCCAATTACATCTTACAATCATATAATTTTTTATCATCGGGTTTCCCACGGCCTCAATGCACATACTCATCACAAAATAAGGGTCTACAGGACTTTAAAAAATTTTCGGCCCTTGCTTGTAGCCTAATGAAAAATTGTGACTTTGTTCAATTAGGTGCTCTTTTATATATATAGTGAAAGTGAAATGTGTTTCAAGAAAGTGTCCCTAAATTGCAATTCAAGCTTCAAGCAATATTTATAGCAATTTTTGACATAACATGCATCACAAAGTATTCAACTAATTTCTCAACATACTCAATATATCTTCAAGTATATCAACTCAATCCATTCAATCAACATTCAATATCATGCATAGAAATTAAATTACACAAAAGTAAAGAGATTAAGGTTAGAGAAGTCAAACACAATGATTTTTATAGTGGTTCGGCTTAACTAGCCTACATCCACTCTCTCAAAGAACCCTCTTTGAGTCTTCTCTCCACTACTTGCTTTTTTAAAGGCAAGAGACCAAAAACCCTTTACAACTTTTTCAACACCAAGCTTTTACCAAGGTAGCTTGAACCCTTAGACAAGTGTTATCTCAAGCACTCACACTCTCAAGCTTCAATAGGTGCTTGTACAACCTCTTTTAAATGCAATTTAATGTTTTAACACTCACTCTCACTTAATACAAATCAAACTATAAAGAAAAGATAAGTTGATTTGCCAATGGTAGCTCAAACACTTTAAAGCTCTTGAATGAAAGCAATAAATGAAAAATCAAGATTGGAGTACAATTTTAAGCTTTCATCTAATGTAAAATGAAGTAAAATTTGTGTATTTATAGTCTTAAATCATTTTAAACTGTTTAAAACCTTTTTGGAACGTTATACACTCTGTTCTATGCAAAATAGCTATTATTTTGTCTTTTTGTATGAAGTTGAGCAACTCTGGTCATTTAGCAAACTAATGAAATTTTTGGCGACAGTAGTAAACTAGTTAGCAAACTAATGTTTTAGTAAACACATTAGCAAACTAATATTTTAGCAAACAAGTTAGCAAACTAATTTACCAGATGCCTATTTCAAATTGTAATATTTAAAAATCTAATTTAGACCTTAAAAAAATATATTCCAATAGCAATATCCAATATTAAGATCAGAGAAAATTTTATAAAATAATTAAAAGAAAATTTATTTTTTGAGCTCCAATTGACTAAACTTTCATCTATTATTTTTACACAAGTCCTAAAACTCAATTCTTAACTCTGTCACTTTCATACCTTTACTTCGAGTCTTAGTTTTCATAATCTTCTTCTTTCTCAACTAGGATTCATTTTGAGATGCCTTTGAGTGCTCTTCCTCCTTAAATGCAACCTCAAAGATTCTTCATGAGTAAGAAAAAAAATTTACACATCACTTAAAGTTGAGTCAGATAGATTCTAGTTGAGTTTTGTTATCATCAAAATCAATGCTCATTTTGAGCTACACGGGGTCAACACTATTTCACATAAATATTTGTATTTTCTTTATTTAATTATATTATGGGGTTTTTTTTTATAGTTTATATAGTAAAATTTTTTTAATATTTAATTTATATAATTTAGAATACAATGTCGTGAATAATTTTCTCTCTTCTATGTGATAATAGCAAAACTAACTATAATTTTCTTCGCAGATTAATCATAAAAAAAAAATTCTCAGCTATATGAGATAATAAAATACTAGATATATAATAATTAATTAGAGAAACTCTACCTTTAAAAAACAGCAACAATTGTGCATGTTATCATTATTTTGAATTGTCAACATTAGTGTGTTACTTATAAACAATTTATTGAGAATCAAAAGGAGTTTATTCTGTAAAATTTAAAAATTAAAGAAATTTTATTTTACATTTTTAAATTCAAGGACGACTCTATCACAACCTCTAAAGTTTAAGGACGACTATTGAAATTTATCCCAAATTTTGATGGAATTCAAAATCCTTTTTCCATGATCCAATCAAACAACTACCGTTACACTTTCATGGTGCTCTTGCATTCTTCTTCCTCTTCTCGGCAACCTAATAAACACATAGCACATATCCACCCCACCTAATTCAATCAAAGAAACAGTAATCATAGTCTTAACAATACGGAAAATTTAGAAAAAGGATTGATATCTGAGAGAGAAGTAGAAGAAACTTAGAATTCTTAATTACAATCTTTAACTCGTTCTCACGAACTAATCGTTTCATATCAAATGTATAGATGCGGCAAGAATTGCATAAGAGCTCATGGGAAAGAGATAACCATGGAGTAGGGGAGGGAAGAGGAGAAGGTAACAGGGAACAGAAAATTTGGATTTTAGAGCTTTTTTCTCTTATTTTTAGAGGCTACATTGTTGATGGTTCATTCTCAGTTAAACCATTTTTCAAATATAGTTGCAGATTGTGTCTAGCATAAGGGACGATTAACTGTAAGCAAAGATAGGGGATCAAGCTAATTAGCCATGGCATTGACCCAGAAACCCACCTGATATTTTTAGTTGTAGCATCTTGAATAAATGGTACTCCGAAGAATAAATTAAAGAACAAAACTTGTTCATGATATGGTTAACAAGATATACTCTGCAAACTTACTCAGGATACCAGAATGATATATTTCTCTTTGCGAATTGTTTTTCTTCTTTTATTGAGGAAATGGTACTTGTGAGAAAAAAAAGGAATAAGCACAAGAAGAGAATCCCATATAAATCCCAGTATCTTAGTGACCAAAAAATTGCTTCATATATAGATTGAACTATAAGAAATCCTGACCTACAACCATTAAAACAATTCTTCTTGGAAATACTTCACTTTAAACCATGGAAGAAATATGGAAATATAAGCAATCAACTCTTGTTATTCAAAATCAATGAGTTTAACTCAATGATGTTGAAATTGTCTCCAGAACTGTGAAATTTTAAGTTCAAGGTCTTAAATTTTAGTTCCGATTAGAGGAAGAAGAAAGAAATAATGATAATAAAAAAAAGGCCAACAAAACACCAGAAGCAAACTATGCAGTACCCTTCGATACTCCTTCAAAGCATATTGTAATTCCCCATTGGGAGGGACAAAAAGGTGCCAAAATCAAGCGGAAGACAAAATTGCTAAGCCAAAGCAATTAGCAGGTTGCATTATGTGCCCAACATTAAATCTGATCAAAGCAAGAATAACTTACAGGTGGAGTATCAATACAAAAATTACTTACAATTCATTGCATCCGATAGAGCAACATTAACTACCAAAATTTCACATCATCTTTTCACCTCAATAACCTTCAGCAAATCTAAGTACCTTTTTCAAAAACATATAATTACTAGACAACAGCTCCACTATTAGTGCTTCGGCAGAGCAACCCATATCTACCATTTCATTAATAAGTCTTCTCCCTGGTAAATCCTTTTGCTGCAGAAACCCTTGAAAAATCACATTATGACAATAATCATTTGGTAAACAGCCGACCTCTCTAATTTTTCTAAACATGTACGCCTCATAAATTATAGTAATAAGGGAAAAATGTTTCTAATTGAGACAGGACTATGAAATAAGAAAATTGTGGCTCTTGTCATTCTGATTTTTGCATTCACGACAATAAATGATCTAATAACTAACAAAGTAGGTATAATTACCCAATCATTACAATGAAAAACACAGATATCAGAATGAGTGACATGGAAATACATTTTACTCTTTCAGGTCAATGTTGCACTTAAAGAGATTTTTAATGTTAACTTGCATGTACAATCTGAAAACAAGAGTTTAGCGCTAATCCTAAACAGTTTTGAGTATAGTGCAAAGGCAACTAACTAGCAGCTTTGTTTTGTACACTATGAAATAGTTCAAGTAACAATAACTCACAAACATAACAAAAACCTCGTGCATCTATTGATCAATTGTTGATTATTAAAATCTCACTTCACATTTACACCTTTAGAAACTTCAAAACGATTTCGTAGTTTTCTCATAATGATATTGTCACTACACGATAAACGTATTACCAATTCAGTGGTCGTGGCATCTGCGGAGAATCCCTTATCAACCATTTCATCAATAAGTTATGATGCTTTTGATACATCCTTGTGCCTGAGAAACCCTTGAATAATCACATTATAACAGCAATCATTTGGTAAACATCCAACCTCCTCCATTTCTCTAAAAACCATGTGTGCTTCATCCAGTAATCCTTCATTGCAAAATCCTTTTATTGTTATACTGTATGTATAAGCGTTAGGCAGCAAACCTTTTTCAAAAAGCATAGAAAGTAATTCCTTGGCATCATTAAGCTTTCCAACATAGTACCTGCCATGGATCAGAATATTATAGATCATAAAATTAGGCTTCAATCGACTCTTTTCCATTGCTTTGAATATGGCAAGTGCCTCATCAATATATCCTTGTTTGCACAAGCCACTGAGCAAAGTTGAGAAAGTTATCATATTTGGCTGCAAGCCATGAGAACACATGTTCTTGAAAAAATCTAGTGCATTCAGAGACCTCCCTACTTCCCACAAGCCCTTTATAAGAGTATTATAGGTAATATAGTCGGGAACTAAACCTTTTTGAGGCATTTCACAAAAAAGTTTCATTGCTTCATCAATCCTTTTGCCCTTAGCAGTATCCATTAATTAAAATGTTGTAGCTAACTATATTAACTGTGGCACTTCATACCATCAGATCAAATACTTTTCTAGCCTCATCCATTTGGCTATGCAGACAATATCCCTACATCAATGAATTGTAAGTGACCACATCAGGCTTTATGTCCCATTGAACCATCATATTGACAATTTCTTAAGCCTTTGAAACCATTCCTTCCTTAAAAAGAGCGTCAATCAATACATTAAAGGTATAAACATCTAGTGATATATTCTACCCCACCATTTCTTTCAACAAGGCTAAGGTTTGATTCCACTTGCCTAAATTGCAAAGACCTTGAATTAAGCAGGTGTAAGTGATAACATCAGGGGAAATGGCTTTATTCCTCATTTGAGAGAAGAGGTCTAAAGCCTTAACAACTAACATATCCTCGCGAAGGGCGTCGATGATGACGCTGTATGTCACCAAATCTGACTCACAACCTCTCTCAACAATTTTCTTCAGTAACCCAACGGCCACATTTGTTTCCCACATTTACACACAGCGTTTACTATCGCATTATAAGAATAAACATTAGGTTGATAACCTCCTGCAACCGTATCATTGAAAAAGTCTACAGCTCTATTTATTTTACCATCTATACATAGCCCACTAATTAAGGTAGTAAATGTGACAACGTCAGGCTTCAATCCTAATTTGACGATTTTCCCCAAAATTGAGAAGCCAAAATCCACAAGGTGTAAGCGGCAGAAGCAATTAATCAAGATGTTAAGAGAAAAAATACTGTGTGAGATCCCTAGCAACTCAATTGTTTTGGACAAGGAAAGAACAGAGTGATATTGTTTCATTCTCATAAGAGCAGACAAAAATCGATTAAAATCAACCCTAGAAGGCAGGGGATGCATAAGAATGATGTGATTAAAGGAAGCTAGGGTATCATCAACGTCCCTAAAAGAAGCAGAATTGAATTTGGATATCAAGCTCGCATCCTTATGCGCGTGAGGGGAAGTTGACTTAGAAGGAGGAGAATGGAAGGAATAAGTAAAAAATAGGGATGGAGAATGAATGGTACCGATTCCCAAATCCCTTAGAAGTGGAAAGTGGACGCCCCTGAAAGGTGAAGCAAAACACATGGTATAAAACTTCGTTTCGCCGTTATCATAATCTTCGATCTCTGTAAAGTTGCAAACTTTCACTCGACAGCGGCACAGAGTCAGAGAGAGAAACTACCATCTGTCTGAACAGTACCAGGCACCCTATATATTTACTCGTCGCAGAGAGGGCACAGAGAGAGAAACTTTTCAATGGGCTTAGTGTTTCTCAGATTTGCTGGTTGTTCTTCTGGGTCAGCCGCGTGCTGTGTACTTTTTGGGCTGTTTTCCCTCTTTGTTAGTTTGCTTTGTTGGGCTTTGGTTGAGATTAGACTTTGTATCTGTGCTTCTGTAGTGTTTTCCTGTTTTTCCATTAATAATTTTTATTTTTGCTTATATAATAAATATAAATTTTCACAAAAATATCACCTAATTAAAAATATAATAGTTTTAAATATCCTTTAAAAAATGGTATTTAAATCAATATATATTTTCATTTATAAAATTATTTAAATTTAAATTAATATTTATATTCATATAAATAAAATAATTATAAATTATGCGTACGTTAAGTGTAAGAGAAATTTTTTTTATTATGATAATCAAAGATTAAATTTAATTAATTTTTTAATAAAAATTTTATTGATTACTAAAATTAATGTATTTTAAATAAAATAAAATTAAAAAAATTAATATTAAATTTTTTATTATATTAATATTCTAGACGGACTATAATAACTTTTATTTTAAATTTTTTTAAAAAAAAACTATATCCATATAAAAATTTGTAAGGAATACGTATGCATCCACATAAATAGCTATGCAGAATTATAATAAAATTTATCTCTTAAATTTAAGATTAAAAAAAAATTCATTTGTATTACTAATTAATTAAAATAATATTTTATTTAATTTAGTAAAAATAATATTTTTATCAATTTTTGAACAATCGCTAAACTTAATTAAAAAAATAGAAAGAATTGGTTAATATTAATAAAAAATATTTAAATTATTTTTTATCAATTAAACTATCTAATTAAGTTAATTGCTAAAATTAAAATTAATATAAAAACTTAATAATTAAAGTAGTAAAATTAAAAGATTTAACTAAAAACTGAAAAAATTAAAAAATTAAATTTTTTTAGTCATTCAACCTTTTAAAAATTACTACCCAAAAATAAATAAATTATTTTTATTAAAATACTTAAATTTCATTAAATTTATTCAATTATTTAATTAATAACTCAATAATATATACCCTACTAGCCTAATGAGATAGTTTTCATTTGATCAGGAAATTCATTAACTTATATTTTTTTAAGCGTCTCAAATATTAAAAAATATGTAAAATATTTTTAAAAAATTATTTTCTATAAAATAAATAAAACCTAAGTTTAGAAGAAAACCTAGAGTCTAAAAGAATAGAAGAAAAAAGGTCCTACCGGGAGTCGAACCCAGGTCGCTGGATTCAAAGTCCAGAGTGCTAACCACTACACCATAGAACCTTAACTGATTAAAAATGGTCATTAAAAATATTAAATAGAGCTTGAAAAGTTGGATGATTTGCAACAATCATATCATAAAAATTATAAGGAGCAAATACTTGAAGTGGGCAAGGCCCTTATAATGCAATTTGCTGTTAAAACTATTTTGGTTTGGGTTAATTTATCTTCAGATTAAAACTAATGATTTTGATTTCAGTTATTTAATTAATAAAAAAAAGAAATTCCATTTAAAATGATTCAAGTGAAGAGAAAAATGATTCAATTTTAATTAATATTTCAATGTAATTTTCTTTTTAAATTAAATCAACTCAATTTTAAATTTGAATAATACGTAACTGCAAATATATTATTATTAAAAATAACTTTTATAATAATACTTTTATATTAGAATTTAAAATTATTCATAAATAATTTTATCATCATAATTTCGTTTTTTGGGAACTAATCATCATATTGTTAAGACAAGAAAGTTAGTGTACTTTCCAAATTAATGATATAATCATGGTAGTAGAGATAAGAAATTAAAGTTAGGGTTGTTGTTCTGAGAAAAAAAAGTTAGTAAAGTTGCGTATGAAAGTTTCTAAATAGATTAGTGGAAATGCTTCCACAGAAGTCATTTCTTTAATTAATTGTTTCATAAATGATTTAGTACTCCTACTTCAATGATAAAAAGCGTAAATCAAGTCACTCAATTCTTTGGTAGGTCTAGCTTTATCTTCAAGGTATGAGAAATAAAAAGAAATTTTGAGTTCGTATATTCTTATTTATTTATTTTAAAATAATTTATTTTTTATAATAAAAAAAGAGATATAATTATCTTCTATTATATAGTCTATAAATTATTATTCAATACATTTAATTTTCATTAAAAAAAAAAAAGAAAGCGTAAACCAAACAAAGAAAAGATGTGGCATGGAAGAAATGAAATTTTGCAACAAATCAAGGCAGCTGGTGGAGCAAAGGCCTCCACCTTGCACGCAATCATATGAAGGTTTCCAGCTTTTTAGATTGTGTTAATTGCAACTCAAATCACGAAAGATACCCAGCAGCATTAGTTTAATGGGTAAGGATAGAGGTCTTCAATCTTTATTAATTATGATTTAATATATATAAATTTCCTCATGTTTTCCTTGCTTAAAATTGCTGGCTGTTAACTAATGGCCACTAAAATTAATATTTATCAATCTTTTGAGCTTATCACACTCCACAAAACTCTCAACATTGTCTTGTTTACCCCACCACCCCAATAATTTTGTAATGTTTGGTAACAATGGGGAGCAAAAGGACATGAAATCTGAAAAAGCTAGCAAGAAATCCAAACACAACTAAAATTAATTATTCTCAATTTGATTGAAATTTGCTAATTGAATTAAAAATGTCAAATGCTTTTGTTAATTTAAAATTAGCTAATTGGACACTATTTTCTCTTAAATTAGCTTTTAAAAATGAATTAAATTCAGTCTTTTTTTTTTAAGAATATAGCTCAAATTAAAATATTTAAATTATAAATAAGCAAAAAGATTTGACCTTTCTGCCTAATAGGCCACTTTCATGTTTTGCTTTTGATTATATATAATTTATTTTATTCAATTATAGGAGATGTCTCTAGAAATATCAAAACTCTCAATTATATGGGGTGCCACATTTGCATGAATTTGGTTATGATTTTGTGACAAATGTCAGGCTCAGATTATTAATTTTTTTCATAACCATGCATGTAACTTTCAATTTTTAATGTGCCCAGCGAAAGCAATTCCTCCTTATTTATTATTGAATGTGATTTTCAATGTTGGCCTTTGCCCTTTAATCATTCAAATTGCAAGTACACATTTGTTATATGTGGACAGTGATAGTGAATATTCATATTGCTACATTCATTCATTTCAAAATCAGACTATATCTGGGACTTTATTTATTTATTTATTTTAGATGTGAAGACTAACGTTCTTAATTCAATTGGGGCCTCTTTTGTTTCATCAACATATAACAATTGTGCAAATTTGGATCGTCCATATATATATGTATAACAAAATATAATATATAAATTTAAATAATTTGTGCAATTAATGCACATATAATGTGTAAATTCATATCATACAAGTAACACACACATATTAATTTCACTAATTGTGGATATTATTAATATTTATATTTTAATGATTTTTTTTTTAATTACTTGACTTCAATTAAACTTAAATTTAAAATTTTATAATTTAAGAGTAATTTTAATATCATTAAATTAAAATTATTTTATCTGATATTTCTTTAGTTTTATTTTAGATTTTTTTTTTCTATAAAAATGATTAAGAAGCAAGGCAAATCATTTGTCCTAAGAAAGGAGAAATTTCGGAATATATATAATAATTGATTAATCATAGTAAATCTTATTATCATTAATAATTAAAATCTATCTATCGTACATTAATCGGCATGAAGATGTGAAACCACCCTAAACATTTAGGAGAGGTAGACATACGTATACATTATCATATATTAAAGCTTAGCATATACAACTAAACCAGCTCTCTAAACCTCATTCTCATAGCTATAAGTAGAAAACCTCATCATCAAGGAGAAAGATGTCAAGCTGTTATGGATTCCACCTAGCAATTTCCAAATAAATCCCAACCATAGTTATATCAAACAAGACAGAAAGACTATGAAAAGAAAATAAAAGCCATCGTTATTGTTAAGATGTCATGTATTTTGTCGTTGCTTTGCTTTGGTATAACTGCAAAAACACAAAGGTCTTTGAAGGGAAAAAAAAAAAAGGCAACATCTCCTCTATCACACGGCATCTGTAATGTAGCAAATGACCACACTATCAAACAAGAAACAAACTAAAAGCAGAAACAAAGGGAGAACTACTAGGGCTTACGAGAGCTTTGTTTTTGAGTTTTTCTGAAGAGAAGCCAAGAGAGAAACGGCTAAAAGGAGCTCATAGAATTTGGACAAATTTTCGCGTGAATTAAGCTTCACGCAGGGATACAGCCTTTCGATATGTTAGTAACGTAAAAAACCCTACTCCTTTCCATTAATAATCTTCTCCTTACACGCTCTTCCGTCGCAATTGCTTCCCATCACCAAATTTTTTTTTCTGTTTTACCATCATGATAAACATCTGGGTTATAATTGTTATTCGCAAATGATAAAGAATTAAACATTAAAAACTTTCTATATTAGCCCATGAAAGGATGGGTTCAGCTCTTAATATATCTTATTTCGAGTTTGAATTTTACTGATCGCTATTGGAGTTTCTTATAGGCGTAAATCTCCAATGCTCTGTAATATCTCCTAGCCGTGGGATGGTATAACTCTCCTGCTACTAAACTTTTTGTAGTTAAAAAAGAAAGAACTTTTTATATTACATTGAATTAACTTTTTCACTGAAATAATTATTGAATATATTAATCCAATTAAGCAATCAAGAGTTAAAGGAGATTTTGGAAGCAATAAAGTTGGAATTATTGGCACGCGGGTGGGGACACCAGGGTGAGTGTGGTTGTGTTAAGAATGATTTTGTGCTACGCTACCTACTAAGACTCCACTTGTCATGCAACAAGAATACAGAGTTCAATACGCACACTCTCTTCTCCTCTATAATGCATACCAAAATAAGGCATACAAAAATAAGGTATATGTTTTTGTATTTTTCTCTTTTTTTATCTCTATATACAAGTATATAAAGGATGCCTCGACCAACTCCATCGTCACAGCACCTTCACTACTATCTGCATGAGATTGAGGGTTTAGTTCCTTATTAGATCACAGAGAGCTAGGGTTTCAATTGAGCCCTGCTTCTTCTGTTTTTTCCATAGAAGAAGAGAGAGAGGCGGGAGAGAGATCAAGTTTTTTGTTTATTTATTTACTTGGAAGATGGCAGTGATGAGCGCTCCCCATCCCTTAGCATTTGCTTTTGGCATCTTAGGTGTATAAACATTTTCACTTCCTTGGCTCTTTCTTTTCTTATAAAGAGACTCATTTGACTTTTTCCATCTCTCTTACTTGCTTATATATATGTTTTCCATTGCTCTCTAGCTCATCTCAGATTGTCCTCTATGTATATACATATATATATATACACCTTCCAATTCCATAGATAATGATCAAGAGTCTACTCTTTGCGATGGTCATGACTTGCATCTTATCTTCAAAGCTTAATTTGACTTGCAAAAGTTGCAATCATAGCATGCAGTTAACACTTAAGCAATCACTAAAAAGCAACCAATTATTTTGTCCTAATTATAACCCACTTTCCTTATAAGAAAATACTAATAATTAATATTTCTTTTTTCTTTCATGTTAAAATCTGTTGAGCTAAGAATTTTCCTATATAAATATATAATTTGTGTTTAATTTCAATCTTTATGATCGCATGCTGCTTCATCTTGTTAAATTTATAGATAACTATTTCTAGCCAACTAATCGATTTCTTTTTTTTTTTTTATCACTTATGATAGGCAACATTATCTCAGTCATGGTGTATCTGGCTCCAGTGTGAGTATTCTGTATTTTCTATCATTCTTGATTATTATTATTATTATGGCAATTAATGATGAAAATTAGGAAATTAATTAATTTTCTATTGCAGGCCTACATTTTTCAGAATATGCAGGAAAAAATCCACTGAAGGTTTCCAATCTCTGCCTTACCTTGTGGCATTATTCAGTTCCATGCTTTGGCTCCACTATGCAATGCTCAAGAAAGATGCTCTCCTTCTTATCACCATCAACGCATTTGGATGTGTCATAGAGACTATATACATTACGTTGTATATCGCATACGCTTCAAAAGAGAACAAGGTATATATATTATGAATAATAACTAATTAATTGCTTATTAACGCTTAATTAAAGGTTGATTCACTAATTAAGTTTTGAAATTGTGGGATGCAGATCTCAACCTTCAGACTTCTGCTTTCCATGAACCTGGGTTTGTTCTCTATCATCGTCATCCTTACACATTTTGCAGTGAAGAATTCAGTTCGTGTCCAAGTTCTTGGTTGGATTTGTGTTGCTGTTTCTGTTAGTGTGTTTGCAGCACCCTTAAGCATTGTGGTGAGCATTAATTAAGAAACTTTATTTATTTATTTAGCCATTCTTGAATCCTGAATCTTGAATCTTGATCTTCTTGTTAATTTTTTTTTCTTCCTCAATTTTCTTTTCAGGCACAAGTTATTCGAACAAGAAGTGTCGAGTTCATGCCATTCAATTTGTCATTTTTCCTTACAATAAGTGCGATTATGTGGTTTGTCTATGGCCTTTTCACCAAGGACATGTGTGTGGCTGTAAGTTTTTTTTTTCTATGATGATTGATCGAATCTAAACAAAAATTCTAAATCCACAATAAATTGAGCCTACACTAAAATTTTTCATATTTTACTTTTTTGAAATCCTAACTTTAACTCGTCATCTTATGCTTGATTGATCAATATAAAGATACAAGTTGGACAAGATATTTTTTTAATATGTGGTTTAAATGGATTTACACTTTTCCACCTTGATAGCTATCCTTTTAGTTGTGATTCTCCCAAGTACCTAACATTAGATTGTGTAATAATTTTCATGAATTAATTTCAGTTCAATCATTTAATTAATTGTTCATTCTTTTCCTGTTGTTTCTTTAGCTCCCAAATGTCTTGGGGTTCATCTTGGGGCTACTTCAGATGCTGTTATATGCAGCCTACAGGAAAGCAAAGGAAGTGATTATGGAGGAACAGCTACCAGAAAATTTAAAGACCATTGTGATACTAAGCACTTTAGGGAATTCTGAAGTTCATCCCGTGGATATTCAACCTGAATCCATTGAAGGTGCCAAAGAAAATGAACAAAAAGAGGAGGATAATAATAATAATAAGAAGAAGAAGGAGGAGGAGGAGAAGGATCATAATGAGAAAAGCTTGGAAACTTCAAATGATGATCTTCACCCAAATGAAAATAAAGTTTAATTCCCATGGATACGTGTTTATGTGAATGGCTTTTGTTAAAAAGCCCTCAAGCCAAAAGGTTCCCTCCAAGTTCTTTTTAATATTTTTTGTACACTCTTTTCTTCGCTCTATGTTGTCTGCCTCCCTCACGTCACATGGATGTATAAGCATAAAAGAAAATGTTAAATTTCATATTTTATTTCTTTTTTTATTGTTAAAAAGAGAGGGAGAAGAATTGAAACAAATATAAAATCTTTCATCTTGTATCTATTGTGGAAAAATTCTTATCTGTATCCAATTTACAGATGTAAAAATATATTTCATTTGGGAATCTTATCAATTTTGCATGTAAAATTTCTATTCCTAAGTATTAATATATATGAATTAGGTATAGATAAAAATAGGTTGGTTCATATAGATTTTGTGTCATACACAATCCATGTAGAATTTAGAGAAATCTTATCCTAATTTAAGTAGGAGAAATATTTCTCAATAGGATGAAATATTATTACCTATATGAAGTATAACTCTTTTTTTAGTATTATTCCTAAATTAAGTTGTATTCCTATTTAGTTAGATTAGGATTAAGGAGATTATTACTATAAATATAAATAGGAGTATTTGTAGAAATGTTATTTGGCCTACATCACATGGAGTGGGGTTATCACCCATTGCAGAGTGAAAAGAGTAGATTTTGTTTAGGGAGGGATAGGTTTTTGTCTATTAAGGAAAGTGTCTCTTGCCTTTGGTGGGAGGGAAAGATACTTTGGCTTAAAGTGTAAAAAGGGTATAAAATTCATGTTCATTGATGAACGGGCTATTGCCCACATAGTTAAAGACATTATTTGGAATGTGTGATGTAGGTAAAATAGTAAATATATTGAATTATATATTGAAAAGAGCAAAAAATGATTACTAAAATATTTGCTACGAGCAGTTTGATATAAAAATTCTCTTTGATGTAATTAAGTTGATGGATAAACAATTTTAAACTTGTAATTAATTATTTATTATTAATAGTGAAGGATGACATACTTGTTGATATAGTCTATGTTAAGAGATAAACTATGTAAATTTGTTATTTTACTTTATTTGCTTTATTTTTCATAGCTTGCACACTTTATTTCTTCTTATATTGCATATAATTTGTAACATCCTCCTTGAAGCAACTCCGTACGTACATTCTATTGTTCCGGTAACCAGTGTCGGTCCGGACAGTTAAAACGTCCGGAAAAATATTTAAACTAAATTAAGGAACCATAATTAACTCAAATATTAATAAGAAAAATTTAGAAAAAAATTTAGAAATAAAATACAACCAAGTTAAATGAGCCGATGCCCTAGCAATGGGTAACCTAGTGGGAAGTTACGATTCTCGCAACTAGGAGCTCTAGACCCGGGGGAAAAATCATAAAATAATTTTTGAGACTCTAGAGAAGGGTCATTGAGGTTTCTATGGCATTAGAATGCCAAGGAAATGCTTAGAAAAATTTTTCAATCAGTACAGACAATTTTGGCTCAATAAGCCAAACGGAGGGCATTTTGGTCATTTCGTCTTCAGAGATGATTTTTGGCCGACTTGTCCAATTAAGTAAATAATTATTATGACATAAAATATGAATAAATATTGCTACAAATTAAATTGAAATTAAGTAGAAAAGAAAAAAAATGAATTAAATAAGAAATTATGACATTACATGATGTCATTAGTGTGCCTCTACTCAATCACATGGTGACACATGGCTATAACTCACTTAAAATGAGTTAAATGGGCAAAAATGAAAGAAAAAAAAATTAGTTTTCCTTTTAATTTCTTCATCCATCCGTAGCTCTCCTAACCCTTACCACCATTAAAGCTTATCCAAGCTGTATAACCCACCCAAATCTCACTTGAAACCCTAAGTCCACTTCAATAAAATTTATCTCTACATCTTGAGCAAGTGTTTGGCTGCCAAGAAAGCCAAAGAAAGTGAAGGAATTTTGAGTGGGAAAATTCTGCTCAAAAGGTTAGTGTCCAATCTCCTCCTTTTCTTGCTTAATTCATGTTTAAGGCCATGAGTCAAGTGGAAATTGTCATAAAAATATAATATAATTTATGTGTATTTATCTATACAATTTTTGCAGCTTAGGGATGTTAAGGGTTTCGTCAATTTCCTTGAAACAAAATGGTATATGAGCTGCCTTGACATGAGATGAGTGTTTAAACATTTAAGTGCAAGTGAAATGTATGTATGGAACTAGAAAACTTGGAGACTTGAACAAAATTAGTTTTGCTCATATAATGGTATATGAAAATTGTAATGGTCAATTAGGGACCATTTGACTATATGTGAGGAGGAATTGAAGTGATTTAGGATAATGGAATTGAGGTTAGTATGGCTACCCTTGGTGACCTACAGGACTGGGCATGAGTCTAGTAGCTTTAGGCAGCAATAACTAGAGTTGTAGAGGTTCAATTGGTGCAAGACCAATTGGACATGAAACTAGACACATAATGGCACAACTTTGGTGAAGAAACCCTGCCCAGAAAACCAAACCAAGTTAGCTTAAAAATTGCCCTAATCCGAGTGACCTGCAGTCTGCCTGGGCAGAATGACCAAATGAACAGTATTTATTCATTTGGTCATAACTCAGTGTAGAAAGGTCCAATTGACCTGAAATTTTACCAGCAGAAAGCTGAGACATAGATCTAAAACTTTCATGAAGAACACAAATCCAAATTCTGACCATAACCTAGTCAATTTACCAACCAAACTTAGGTTACCAAATCTGGCAGAACCAGTTTTGCCAGAATTTTGAATTCTGTCCAATCCGGCCAGTTATGGTGTTTAGGCCATAACTTGAGCTACAAAACTCCAAATGGAGTGATTCAAAAAAGGAAATGTAACTAGACAAAATAAGGAATAACTTTCATGAAGACAATTTTACCAAATTCTTACTGTAAAAATGACCAATGGAACAGTAAACACGAGGCTTGAAATCTGAAAATTTTGAACAACTAGCACTAAGCTTAAAAATGGTATTGGCAACCAATACCAACAATTTTAGAATGCAAAATATGGGATGTTGGGAGTATTAGAACCAATGTACCTATTGTCTATGCAAAAGTCAACATTTTAGTTGACTAATGAAATGAATAGTAACACATAAACTTAAATTTCAAGAATTGTATAATTTAAAAATATAACATGCTCTAGTACACCTAGCAAGATTGGTTTGGATAGGTTGACATGCCAATAGGGTTCAGTTAGCAGTACTGGACATGGTATTATGCCATTCTGTGATTTCATGGCTTTTAGCCATTCTGACATTATGTTGATACTTGGCCTTGTGCCTAATGTTATTACAGCTTATTAGTTGTTCTGTTGCACACCGGGAGATACATATGTGACCAATGGTGTGACGGCCAGAGGTACTTGATACCCAGTACCAGTTTACCCATTTATCCAGTCCAATCATCCAGTATAGGTTACTTGGACAACTAAAAATGAAAGTGGATAAATTTAATGAAATTATGAATATAACAAATACAAAATAAATAAGATTACCAATAATGATCGAAAAATTGTCTGCATAAGACATCAGAACATGCACTGCATATTTTTTTTCTATTATTTCTTTTTATTTTATTATTGGCACCACTAAGCATTATTGCTTAGCGCGTTGCTTTTTGCCATGCGTAAGTTCTGGAGAGACCGACCGAGAGCCCAGTAGACCACAGACTGGGTGAGATCCTCTACAGCTCTGCATAGTGTCCGTGTCACCTCACCGTCATCAGTGCATTGGTAGGACACTAGGTTTTATTTTGGTATTTTGTAATTAACTTTTATTTTTTCATGTATAATTAAGAGTTATGTAATGTATTTTGATATTAATGTAAATAGTGAAAATTGTGTTTATGAATGGAACATTGAGTATTTATTTATGACTTGTATATGAGTATTATGTGAAATGAATGAATGAGAAATGGAAATATTGTTGAAAAATATTGAGACATTGTTGATGAAATGAAGTTTGGGATAGATAGAAAATTTTGGAAGTGCTTTTCACAGGTTCCGAAGAACTGTTTTATCCACTTTTAGCCAGCACTTTGCCGGATTTTCTATAAAATTTGCAGAACCTCAAATAAATTATAATTTCAATAAATGACTTAAATGAATTATATTTCACAAATTGTACTTCATAACTTTGAAAAAAAAATAAATTAGGAAGGATAAAAAATTATTGAAATAAAATTGAGTGTTCCGGTACACTGTGTGATATATCTTACTCGGCTATACTGTAGACGGGTAAGGGGTGTCACATAATTATTGCCTGATTAGATGAAACATATCAAGGGTATATTTCAAATGAAAATGAGAGAACCAGTCATTGATCGACTGGTTCTTAATTATCATCTTTGTAAGTCCATTTCAATCAGTTGGTTTCAATACCAGGACAGCCTTTAGATTGTGCTACTTTCGTAGGCAAAAGAAATTGGAATCTTTTGATGGCTGCCAAGAACATAATCTCAATATGACAAAAATTCACCTACTCATCTAAATCTTGCAATTATCAAAATCTTAATCAACAATTCGAGGAATTAGTTAGATGCTAAAACTTTCTATTAAATCTGATTTAGACAGAATTTTTTTTTGTAAATACATCATTAAGATTTTATTATTGTTATTGTTATTATTATTATTATTATTATTATTATTATTTTAAACGTAATTCTCTACACAATTATTCTCTACACTCTCTTTAATTCTCAATACTCTTTCAATTTCTCTTAAATTTTCTAAATAATTATTTTCTACGTTCCTTTTAATTCTCAGTACTTTCACAATTCTCCTACTTTATTATTTTATATGCTTACTAAAATTTTTAATACTATATCAATTACTCTGTTATTATTTTATATCTTCAATAAAATTTTCAATACCCTCTATTATGATTTTTTTTTCTTTTATATTTTTTTAATTATCAATTATCATATAATTTTTTAAAAAAGGACAAGTAATACTTAACTCAACTCAATTCAACTAAGTTTTTATCACAAAAATTTATTGAAGTCAGCTATATGGATTCTCTTTCTCCACTCTAAACGATTTTAGGTTAAATCCTCAGAAATTTATAATACTTTTAGGTCATGTTGTACTATTCTCCTCCAAGTCAGTTTAGGTCTACCTATTCTTTTCTTTCTATTCTCTAACCCAATATGCTCTACTTGTCTAACTAGAGCTTTCCTATGTCTACGCTTCACATTACCAAACCACCTCAATCTCCCTTCTCTCAACTTATAACTGAAAATTTTAATTCCTCTAAATCGTAAAGGGATATATAGGCAAAATTAAGTTCATGCACCTTTTTCTAATTTTTTTTTAAAATTAATTTCATCTCTAATTTTTTAATAAGTTCAAGTATTTACTTATTAAATTTTTCTTAAAAATAAGTTAATTTTATTCTTTTTATTCTTATTTTATTTTGATTAAAAGATTTCAAAGAAAAATTAAAATATTTTTACAAATATAACTTAAATTCTAAATTAATAAAATTTTCCTCTAATTTTTTTCCTTTAAGTCGCTCTTAAACCGTTCCTAAACCACTTTCAAACCGTCTTGAACTGTCATTTTTCGAACTGTCTTTTAAACAGTTTTAAACCGAGGCTCAAACTGGAAACGGTGATTCAGGAACTGTCTTCCAAACAGTTCCATGACGGTTTGGTTCAGGTTCATAATTTTATTGAACCTGAACCGGCGGTTCCTGAACCATGGCCACCCCTAGTAAAGACTACCTTAAATTCATGAGCTTCATGAACGCTTTGTTGATGCTGTGATCAAGTCGTGAGTTTTCTTTACGCCTGATTGATTTTTTTTCTTCATTTGTTATTCTTTATTGATATTATTAATATTATTCATATCATCAATAAACTCCAAAAGAAACTCATGAATCACACAACTTGACTGAGGTTGGTTGTTTTCTGAAATTATTCAATTTCTTTTCTCTATTTTTCTTTGTTTTCTTTGACTCTTGGTGAAATTTTCTCATGTCATAACTTTTTGTTTTTTAATTTTATGCCAATTTATTGAAATTTAGTATATTTTTTTACTTTATTATTTGATTGATAGTACATAAAGATGATTTTTTTATATATCAAAATTATTCTTCTTTTTGAAAGCAAAGCTTGTTTTTGGTGATTATCATATCAAGCATGAAAAGACCATAGAATTAAACAAACATGAGCTACAAATTACCATATAGTGAAACATACTTTCTGCTGCTTAATCATTTTAAATGTTTCATCAACTTTATTTACATCTTCCAATCAAGATAGCTATTTATATATTGGATTTCTAAGACTTATGTCATATTTATCTGATAAAAAAAATTAAATATTGGAAGGTCTTAAACCTCTAATTTGTACTGTTTTTCTATTCAAGGAAAGCTTTTATTTTTTCCTTCTTAAATAAATGACCATTAGGTCACATGAAGAGGAAAACAAAGACAGCCAACAAGAAATGAGCCTGTAAGTAGCAATGGACTTTTAGCTTAATGACTTTAGAGTAATTTCAAGATTGAACCCATTTGATGCCAAATTATAAATTGCAAAACAAAACCAAACCAGCTCCAAGTGGTCCACCAGCCAGAAGACAAAAAGGTTTTGGCTTGGCATGTATTGTCTTCTGGAAGTAGCAGTAGCATAAATCATGCATGCAAACTTTGGATATTATTAAGAACGTAATGCATCGATTAATCTGATAAAATAACATAGATTGGTTGGTAAAATGCCATTGAAGAAGACTACATAGTACAGGCAGCAGAAAATGTTTTTTGGCTCATAATAAGAAACCTATAAGAGCAAGCAGAACATGACTCAGACGTGTTTACTCTCAAAATTTTTATAAATACGTCTTGTTCTTATCTTGCTCTCCTAGCAGATAATTTACACTCTCAATTATGTTTTTTCTCCTTCATAATCACCTGGTTATATGTTTCAACAAAAAGGAATTTGAGACAAAGAAAACGAAAGATACAAATGAAAAAGATGAGAACATGCGGGCAGACCAGCTCAAGCTTAGCTTTTAATGCTTCTTCATGAGCCTGGTTTGAAGTCAGAAAGAGAGAAGATGGAGGAAAGATGCCTGGGTACTACCCATTACTGCCATCGAAACTACCTTGAGCACTTTGTCGTCTTTTTTCTCGCCAGTTCTCTCCCCACATCTTAGCTTCAGCAACAGCTCGTTCTCTATCTAAGTCCCTGTTTAACATTCTTGCAGTTTCTTTCGGGGAATCTTCTTTCTCAGACCCATCCAAGTCCCATCTGCGTCCAGATCCTCCCCCTTCCTCACTCTTCGATAACTGTCCACCTCTCTCATCTTTATTTCTTCTCTCATCCTTATCCCCAGAACCACGGTAGCCATGCGCAGCCGAATTAGGTTCATATGCCTGGTTTGCCAAATAAGAGAGAGCAGTGACCACATCCCCAATGAGAGGACGTGCTGCAGCCTGTTCCTGAATGCACATGGAAGCCACTGCTAGAGCCTGGTAGAGTCCCCTCATGGGATAACGCCCCTGCAATCGTGGATCTGCCAATTTTGAAAATTTCCTACGATCATTGAATAAGGGACGAGCCTGCATATTCATAAAATTGTTGTCCTACAATCATTACAAAAGACACAAACAGAATACCTAAAGAAGATAAAAGGATGAGCTATGCTACAGGTTAAGCATATTACCCATGTGACAAGGTTCTGTTCAACATGTGGTCGAGTACTGTCAATGGCTTTACGTCCAGTAATCAGCTCTAAGAAGACTACCCCAAAACTGTAGACATCAGATTTAACAGTCAATTGTCCAGTCATGGCATATTCAGGGGCACAATATCCATAAGTGCCCATAACTCTGGTGGAAACATGTGACTTGTCTCCAGTAGGGCCAAGCTTGGCAAGCCCAAAGTCAGAAAGCTTTGGGTGAAATCCTTCATCAAGTAAAATGTTGGATGACTTGAAATCCCTGTATATAACAGGTGGATTTGCTTTATCATGCAGGTATTCCAAACCTTTGGCAGCACCTGCTGCTATCCTCATTCTTGTGTTCCAATCAAGAGGTTCCTTATCAGGTGGAAGATCTGCACAAGGATTCATCAACCATTGGTCAATGGTCAGTTGTAGCAATAAACAAAAGGTAGACTTACAAACAAATCTAAGCACCAAATTTGACCAACATTTAACCCAAAAAATCTAAAATATGATGATTCTAAACCTGTGTACACACACACAAATAATTTTATGGCAGGAGTTATACTTCCGGACTCAAAAAACTTACCTGGTAAAACGCAAGTTATCAGAAAAGGAATAATCCAAAATTTTCCAAACTCAATTGCTCTCTTTTTTAGTCCTCCTATTTGCTCATGTGATGTGATCCATAAGGAGGTTTTAACGTGTAATTTTTAGCTTTTGCATTCCGACTCCAACGCATTAATCCCAACTGAAAGTTTTTTTTCGATCTTTGGAGTTCACATCCTAAGTATTATATCTCAAAGTAACACCAATGACTACAGTAGAAAATAACTGAATAGATGTGTTCATGAGTTCTTAATTAGCTGTAATATCTAGCGTCTAATGTCTTGAAAATAAACTAGTAAATTATGAGAACATCACACTTTTTTTTTCATTTTTTTATCAACTCAGAAATCCTAAATTAGTAAATATTTGAATTCCTCATCTCCAGTCAATGGTACTAATTTCTTTCTTTCTTGAACATCTAGTAATGATTTTCTAGTTGTAGGATGAAGGATACAACACTTTCACAACCTGTGCTGTGATCACAGTTAAGAGTTCAACCCATCTAAGTTATAAAAACTATATCCATTTTCTTAACGTAATAAGTCAAAAATTGTTATTAGAGTACAAATTCATGGTTAAGGAAGACTTAAATATATGAGGTACAAATGAAACTATTCCAAATTCCTTGAATGGGATTCAGTTGAAGAATAACATGGCACATCGCCAAGAGTTAAAGATTAATTAAAAGAATGGAAAAGAAATATATAGAGAGATATAGATTAATTTTTCCCAACCGTCCCTCAACTTTGGAGTTTGTTACACTTCTATCTCTCATCTTCATTTTGTTACCATAAAATCCCTAAACTTAAAAAATGTTACATAAAAGTCCCTCAATTTAAAATATGTTACATAAAAGTCCTTAATAATAGAATTTCATCATATCTCCTACCTATCTAATACATGGCAATGGCACATTGTAAAATAAAAAGAAATTAAAGAAACTAAAAGGCCCATATAAAATTCATATTAGTTTCTCTCCTATAACCTCTGCCTCATGTCTATTAAACCTAATCAAAAGTTTAGAAATTATATTTCTTACTCGATTAGGAATTGAGTCATCATGCAACTCAAAATACCCATAGCAATTTCAAATTTGCAATTTCATACCCAAACACATAAATGAGGTATATTTAGCATAACAAATCGTTTCACCCAAAAAAAAAAAATCTAGCTTCAAAATCAGAAAACCCATCTAACATACTTATCCAATATTTTTTGCACCTAAAAAAAGTTTTCTTTTCATTTTACGGTGTGACACTGCCACATATCAAAATGATCAGAAATATAATGAGATTTTGGCATTATGGGCTTTTATTTAACGTTTTTGAAATTTAGAGATTTTTATGTAACGTTTTTTAAGTTAATGGATTTTTATGTAACATTTTTTTTAAGTTGAGTGACTTTTATGTAATGTGTTTTAAGTTGAGTGACTTTTATGTAACATTTTTTAAGTTGAGGGACTTTAACAAAATGAAGATGATAGACGAAAGTGTAACAAACTCTAAAGTTAAGGGATAGTTGGTAAAAATTAGCCAAGAGATATATGCATCAGGTTTTCCATGTACTTTTCAGAATAGTAAATTTCAGCCACCAGGAAAGAGAAAAAGAAACGGAGAGGGGAAGGGGAGAGAGAGAGATTAATGATCACTCTTCTAGTCATCACCAGAATGGAATGCAAATAGGTTTTACTGAGTCATTTTATCTGTCACTGCAGACGCGCAAATAGTCCAGTTGTTTTTAAGTTACCCTTGTACTTGTTTTAAACGACCTTAAAAGGCAAAACTGTCAAAAGGATTTTCTTTTCTTTTTCCTCTTTATTTTAACTTTGACTTCTCATCATCATGCACTATCTTTTTTTATCACATTTCAATGAATAGTATTCAACATACAGCATGACTGATTTCTATTAAGGTCAAATACTTGCAGAGGAAGATATTGCAATTTGATAGGACGAATAAATGAAAAATGGCAAAAAGTGAAATAATAAGTTCAGACAGGTAGGCGAACAAGATTACCGTGAAGGTGATCTTCTAATGATCCCAAGGGCATAAATTCGTAAACAAGAAGCCTTTGGTCTCCATCAGCACAATAGCCAATCAGGTTCACAAGATTAGGATGATGCAAAAGGCTGAGCATGAGAACCTCTACCAGAAATTCCCTATTACCCTGGAGGCCATTTCTATCCAATTGTTTAACAGCAACAACCTGTAACACAAAAAGAAAGTTAAGAGAGATCAAAATCACCTCAACCATGAAACTACTTCCCAAGCCACAGAGATTTAGTTGCTGGTCCCTATACATACGAAAAAGAATTTCAAATCTTAAAGTCTATGCCTCCCAAACTTTCCATGAGACATAATAAATTTGAGCCCAGCACAACAGTACTCTTTTGCTACAAAAATTGTCCACAGCTGCTCTCTTCTCTTGAAATTCAACACATTAGCAATGTCATGTAGTACCAACACCCCATAATAGGTGCAAAGCATCAACAAGCTTAGTGTACTAATATGGGACTACTTTTAACTAGTCTAAAAATTGAAAAGAGAAAAGTCATCATCAATGACAAACTGGAATAAAGGGAGCCAAAAATTCAATAGCTTCTCAATCTCATAGTGACTTTACAGTAATGAAACTTAGGTGGATAAAAATGTCATATTTGATCAAGAACTTTAGGATACTAAAACAAGTAGAAAGAGTTTAACAACCATGTTTACATCACTGATGGTTTTATGCTGACATTCTTTTTTACTGAAGCTTTGTGTTCAAGGGCTGCTGTAAACTGAGACAAATCCTCAAGTCCTCATCATATCTTTCATTCCAAAGAGATGTTAGCAAGATGCCAAAGCAAACACATCTATAACTTAAGATTGACATTAAAATTGGGAATGAAATACATTAGACAGAGTGAAAAATGCACCATTATACTTTTCCTTTAAATGCTATGCTTTGCAAAATCAGTGTGAGTTCAGATTTAAGATTCTTGATCTACTTGCTCTTTTGAGTCGGGCAAAGATATATTCATTGATAAAAAGGGAAATGTATAGTATTGGGGATGATATGTCTGATAATGAAATAACCCAGAGAATTACCTGACCAGTGCTCTCAAGAAGCCCTTTATATACACGTCCAAACCCCCCTTCTCCTAAGAAAGACTCTGGCCTAAAATTCTTTGTTGCAGCTGCAAGCTCACGGAAAGTAAATGTTTGAGCTGCGATGTTGCCACCAGTTAATCCATCCTTAGCAACTGGCAATTCTCTTTTTGACCTTCCATTGCTTCTTGATCTAAGCCTGTCAGCACCTGCAAATTTCACCCCACAAAGAAGTCCGCTGAAAAACTGTGATTACTCCCAAGTAGAAGCTGAGATTAATAATTCAAGGCCATAATAAACAGTAAGGTCAATAAAATAGTTGCTTTCCAACGGCCAATAAAAACCTCAAGTAAGCGATACTGGCACTGAGATGCAAGGCTAAAAGTAATTAAAAAAAAAAACATATAACTGATTTTAATTGCTATATTTAGCTAAAGATGGTTTTCCCAAATTGGCAATAACACTCCAAACTCTCTAACTTCTCAACACCAATCAACCAGATCGAACCCCAGTGATCAAATTGATAAGAAGATCTCTTTTCATTAAAGAGATTGGTACCCTTTACAAATTGAATCAAAAACTGGTGGGGTCTACAAGAAAGAAAAGCCTGAAATCTAAAGCTCTAAAATTTTTATGAAAGCAATCCATCATGTACCAATGACATAATAAAATGAAAAGGCAAAGCTAACATCAACATGAAATCAGAAGTACCCAGATCAGATCAAGCAATGACACGGTAAGAAATTATGAGAAAGTGAAGAAATCGATTATTAAAAATAAATAAATAAATGAAAACTAACCAGAGGATAATTTGGAAATGTTAGAAGACTCGGTGGGCAAGCTTTGCTTTCGATCATCGGATTCCTTCCGTGGATTTAGAGTCTCTTCTTCCCTCGAATCAAAACAAGGAAAGCAACCCATCTCCTCAAAATCAGTTTAAACAAAAACAAAAGTCTTTCCTTTTCTTCAAATCCTCAAAACTCGTAGATGCATCCAAACAAACTCGATCAAAATCCCATCCTCTAAAACTCAAGTCTTTATTCTCTTTCACAAAAATCCCATCACAAGAACCAGAATAACTCTGGTGGGTATAGCTTCTCTTCTTGTAAGCGAAGGGTCAAAGGACAAAGCAAAGGAATCCAAGTAGTGGAAACAACCAATAACAATAACAGAGAGGATTAAATATAAACAAGAGATAAAATAAACAAGACAATCTCTCTTAGGTAAGGCATAAATTGCTTTGCTTGGTAGTGGTGCGAGAAAGAGTAAAGAAAATAAAGAAAGAAAGAGAATTGGTGGCAGTAAAACAGAACTGGCTAAGCTTGTAAAGAAGCCGGCTTTGCCTTGGGGTTCGTTTACACTATACACTACAGTCACTGCAGATTACACGCTTGCTTTATAAGATCCATATCTCTTCCTCTACTACCCCTCTCCGTTCATTGACCATTTATATTGTATATATGGAAAGTATATACATCTGGTATTCTTAATCTCACTCTGTGTGCTTTGCACTGTTTGTTTCCATAGAGAGATTTAACAGTGGATTTAACAGAAAATGAAAATGGAAGACTGTAATTTTACATTTCATAGGGAAAACGTGTACCTGTCCAATGGCGGAACTGACGGAGTTAACAAATATCTAGGATTGGCCATTGTTCCGACCAGAATCGTCAAAGTTTTCTTAATTTTAATTTCCATTTTATTTGCCTTCAAAAAAATCTATATTTTATTAAATTATATTATTAAATATTTTTAAAAAATAATTTAATCTTATTAAATTGATTAATTTTGATTTTCGTTTTAGATTTCAATTTTGATTCCATATGATAGTTTTAAATTTTGACATGTAAATAAGATGATTTAATTGCGGATATATGCAAGTTTATCTTTACCTATTTTCTCAATTCCTTTATTTTTCTTTTTAATTTTATAACATAATATCACTCTCTTAATGGAAAAAAATTCAGTGCAAAATGTATTGTCAAATATTAGTTTTGATAAAAATTTTATATTAAATATAAGATTTGAGTAATTTTTTTTTCATGAAATTGAGATAGACTCGATCTATTTTTTTTATATAGTATAAGAACTCATCTTATTACTCTACTTTATTTGTAAATATATTTACCTGGAAACTTCACAATTCAAGTGTTCATATTTAAACGTGAAAATGATATTGTGCCACATTAGTTTGAAATAAATGCTTTGTACACTAGTATAAATTTTTTTTGAGTTAACTTTTTGATGAAATTAAGCTAAGTTTATTTTCTCTATAAAATAAAATATTTTTTCTAATTTAATTAATTTCACATGAATAATAATAATAATAATAATAATAATGCTAGAGATATTTATAAAATTCTTTTAGGGATCATGTATATTTTTTTTTGTTCAACTTTTAGTGTGCTTTCCGATTGAATCTCTTTCCGATTGAATCTTTATAGTCATGTTTGGCATTGAATTTCAGAGCCTGAAACTGCTTTTCTGAATAAAAATATTATTTTAGATGCTGTTAAGAAAAGCAGTTTAGAAAAAATTATTTTATTATTTTTGTGTTATTGTGACTAAAATTAATTAAATTTAATTTTTAATTATTTTTTAACATTCTCTAACTAGTATATTTAAAAAAGTGATTTTCTGAACAACAGTTTTAACGGTAATGTCAAGCAGACTCTACAACTTATTTTGGTGTTAATAAACACATTTTTTTAATTTAATCACTTAAAATCTATAATAATTTTAAAATATTATAAAATATATATAATAAAAAATTTTGAAATAATAAAATTATTAATTATTCATATGACATTAATCAATTTTATCAGACTTTGAACATTGACTTATCCTAAGTAGTGATAATTAAGCATTAAATACTTTCGTCCGCCAATGATGTGATGTGATATAATTGATTAAATCTTGTTTGGACTAAAAGAGAAAAATTGAATTTGATGAACAAATTGATAAAGCGTTTAGCTAGATGTAATTATCATAACAATTAACGCACCAAACGCTGCCTTCCAATTCAAGTTTCAAAGATGCTTCCACATTTTAGAGGTTTCATAATACAATATTTCTCTTACATTTTCTTTAGAAAGATAAAAAATAAATTAAATTTTTTTCAAATATGTTTTTCTAGTTATTATTTTTTATAATTTTTTATTATTTAAGAATAAATAAATATTAACTTAAAAAAAAGAAATAAATATTTTTAAATAGAAATTTAAATTTCAAAAAAATTAATATTTAAGAAGTTCATAAAAAATTTACTTTAAAATTTAGGAGTTCTTTCAATTACAAATTTTTAATTTTTAATTTTTTTTAATATTAAAAAAGATATATTATAGTCGCCAAATTTAATATTCTTTGGCATTTTTTGACAATAAATAAATATCTCAATTAATAAATTTAGTTTAATTTAATGATACTAAAATTATTTATAAAATTATAAAATTTCAGATATGATTCTCAATAAATATTAAATAAATAAAAGTAAACACATTAAATGATAATTAATTAGCAAAAATATTTCTGAATTTTGACATCATTATATGGATTCTAAGAAAATGCAATGGAAAATCCAAGTGGGGTGAAAAGTGAAATTGCAATGCCAAGTTTGCCCTTGTAAATTCTGTACCGATCTATTTGTAGAATTGTGGTGATAAAGCGCCACCGACAATATTCCAAAAGCAAAATTACACATTAGACTCTATGATTCTTCTTCTAACTAAGAGATAAGGATAATTAGTAAAACATTCCATTTGTGGAAATTCCATTTTTTGTCTTATCTTAAATCAAATGAGAGATTTAATTTCATACCCATTTCAATCTGCTTATTTTATTCACCATCTCTGTTTCATTATCGTTTTTCAATTTTAATTTATATCAATAAAATATTTAAATTTTAATTTAATATTATTTAAAATTTCTCTAATTTATACTCTAATTAGATACTAATTTAGACATATTTAAATAAATTAAATACAATAAAAAAAATATTTATCTATTTACCATTAAAGAAAAATAATTTTTCTAATTATTGTTGATATATTACTGATAATTTTTTTTTAAAATTTAGATGTATCAAATACTAAATTATTTTTTATTGTATTTAATTTACCTAGTGCTTTTGATCAAACTATTAAATGGAATTTAGCTAAAATGCTATTGGGTGGTGTTAAATTAAAATTAAGAGACGATAATAAAATAGCTAGCAAAATTATAGACAATAGATGAAATTAAATCCATTTTAATCACATACCACTTGTTTTTATATAAACTTAATCACAAATTAATATACACATATGGATTATAAACAAAGGTGAATTTAATTAGACATAAATACAGTGTTGTTTGGCTCTATCAATACTAAGCTTATGTTTAGAAACTTTATTAGAGAGAAAAGAAAATAAATAAAGGAAAATAAAGAAAGAAAATAAAAATAATGTCAAAGTTATTCTCCTTTCGATTGTTTCAATATTAAAAAAAATAAAGAGGAAAAGTTACTTTTTAAATAGTAAAATTTATATTCCGTTATATTTATTTAAAATTAAAATAAATAATTATAAAAATAAAAAAAATAATTTTATTTATTTTTCAACTATTTTCTCTAAAAAAATAAAGAGAAAATAAATAGTCACATTAATTTATTGTAATTCACCTTTATTTTTTATCTTTTTTTCATTTTTTTATTCTCAAATAAAAAAAATATTTTTATTTTTCTTTATAATTTTTTTTTTCTCTTATTTGCCTTCAATTTTAAAATTGGTGACTGACTTACGAAAGTGCCAGCTGAGAGCTGACAATGTTTGTTCATATAAAGGTAGGCCTAGGCTCACTATATTCTAATTTTGTACCTGTATTGTACTGCATGTCCATATTCAAACTCATCTTGTTATTTGGTGTCCTTTCTTAAAGCATTTGCCTGGTTGTTTCATTATCATTTGATTGATTGCTTGGTGACCTTTGTGTGCAAAGGCAAAGGACAGCATTTAAAGCTCCAACAATTGTTTTTAACTCTTTAGAGGCAACAACACATTTGTGCTATTATTGTCATAATGTTTCCATCTAACTCTATGCCATTGCTGCAGATTTTTAGCAGCTATCTTCTTCTTTAAAGATGTCTTTTAGCCTTAAGCCCAGGACCAAAGTTGTGGGTGATTATTTATTTTGCTAATTATGGCATATAGCCTTGAGTGCCTAAAGAATAAAATGAGTTTTGGGCCTTCATTATATGGCCCACTATTAGGTTTCAAAAGCATGTTAAAATTGTGATTATGAAATTAAAAATTCAATTAAAATTACTTTTCAGAAAAATATTCTTATAAAATTGTTTAAGGTTGTGGTTAAAATATAAAAAAAATAATAATTTAAAAATATTTTAAAAAATTATATTGATGTTTTTAAATTTTTATAATTAAATCTAAAGATCTTTTATATATATTTTTAAAATAATTTTTTCACCAATAAAAATTCAAATAATAACATCAAATAAACTTTATATATATTATCAATTCCTATTACAATTATTAAATTATGATAAAATTAGAGTTTTTATTAATATTTTTAATAAACTCACTATTATAAAAAAAATTAGTAAAATTTCATACATAATAAATAAATAAATAAAATTTTCTATTATTTTTATGTTAAGACCAATTTATAAATAAAAAAATAACTAAATTTTTATTGTATTTAAGGGAAATTAAAATAATAAATAAACAGGGGAACCATAACAGAAGATATACACTATGTTTGGATGGGAGGAAATAAAATAATGAAAAAAAAAAGAATGTAATGATCATAGAGGAAAATAACTTTTTTATTTTATATTAAAATTAGAGGGAAAATATTAAGAGGAAAGTTGTTTTTTTAAAGAATAAAGTTACAATACTATCCTTAGATATTTAAAAATAACCTAAAAAATATAGAAATATTTTTGTAATTTTAAATACTTTTCTCTCACTTTCTCTCCCATTTAGAGAGAAAATGAGATTGACATTCAATTATTATTTTCCTTTTAAAATTTTCTTTCCTCTTTATTTTATTTTCTAACCAAACACAAATGAGTAAAAAATAATATTATTTTCCTCTCAAATTTTCCTTCCTCTCTTATTTTCCTTCAACCCAAACACAACCATAAAGAGGGAAGTCATGGGAAGCACGACCTTCTTCTTCCCTCAAAATGAGCCAACGGTCAATGAGCCACTCCACCTCTCCCGATAACTAACGGTCAATAACTATAATTGCACGTTATTCTTCTTTCCACCAACTTCCCTCTTCTCTCCTCCAAACAAATTTTAGCACAATCATAAAAAAACACTAAAGAAAAATGATCAATTTTTCATCTTCTTCTTCCCTTTGGCTATGATTCTTCATGTCTCTTGCTTCCTTCTGCAATGCCATACACATTCTTTGTTTGATACAAACAAATGGATCAAAACCCTGCCCATGGCTTTGCAGGACATGAACCTGACCATGCGGAGGAGAAAAATCTTGTGGAGGCTTCCCCTGTTACTGAATTAAGCCTTTCTCAGGTTCTTGAAGATGTTGATCGATTTCTTGAGAGGTTGTCAGAGACAAAGGATAAGTCAAATCCACCGGCGGTTCCAAATTCTGTGGAATTGTTTTTGAAAATGGCTCAAGAAAAGATAGCTTACTATGATTCCAACAGGTTTGGTCATAGCAAAGAAGAAGATTTGTCATTCTTTGAATGTTTAATCCGCATTTCCAGGTTGACAAGTTTCAGCGAATTCAATTCCAATCCAATAATGGCTGTTCCTCTCAATAGATCGAGCAACGTTTTGCATCTTTCCATGTCGTTGTTGGACGGTGAATTTCGAACAATTCTAGAGAGTCGTATTCGCAATCACAACCAAAACAATTCTTCAGATTCTAAGACCCCATATGCATCAAAGCAACCATCTTTCGGTTCCCATCATCAGGATAACTCTGATCGAGGAGGCGTCCAACCAGAAGCAGAAACAACAATAGGGGAGGAATTCCCCGCTTATTCCAAAGAATCAATCTGCAACATGAACAAAATCGCTACTGCGATGATCTCATTGGGTTACGAGAGGGAGTGCTGTATGGCTTATAACATGATAAGGAAAACTGCATTCAACAGCGAATTGGATAAGCTTGGATTCACCAATACCAGCATCGAGGATGTGCAGAGGATGCAGTGGGAAACCCTGGAAGGAGAAATCTCTGCCTGGATTGACGTTCTTAAGCATTGTTACTCAGTTCTTTTGCCTGGCGAGCTGAAGCTTTGTAACTTTGTCTTTTCAGAGTACCCGTCAGTGTCCCAAAGATTATTTAACGATCTTGCATCATCAATAACGGTAATGTTTCTCAATTTCGCAGAAGCTGTTGCCATGACAAAACAATCTGCTGAGAAACTATTCAAATTCTTGGACATGTACGAGACCTTGAGGGATATGATTCCTACAATTGATAGTACTACTCATTCCAGGGACTTAAAAGGGGAAACCTTCACTGCGAAACGCTTGCTCGGAGAAGCAGCCGTGAGCATTTTCTGTGATCTTGAGGATTCCATAAGGAGGGACCATAGCAGAACTCCAGTTCCAAGCGGTGCAGTTCACCCCTTGACTCGCTACACCATGAATTATCTAAAATACGCCTGCGAATATAAAAACACATTGGAACAAGTCTTCCAGCAGCACCAGAAAATGGAGGAGGGAAATGCCAATGCCGGAAAGTGCAACCAGCCGGATGCAGAAATCACAGAAGGCGCCGATGAAGATGGCAATCCAAAAACGTCGCCATTTTCAGTGCAGCTGAAAACGATAATGGATTTGCTTGATGAGAATCTTGAAATGAAATCGAAATTGTACAGAGACCCTGCGTTGCGCTACGTGTTCTTGATGAACAATGGAAGGTATATTCTCCAAAAGATCAAAGGATCCACTGAGATTAATGACACAATGGGAGCGAAATGGTGTAGAAAGCGGTCAACCGATCTGAGGCAATATCATAAGGGATATACAAGAGAGACATGGAGCAGATTACTGCAGTGTCTGAGCCACGAAGGGTTGCAGGTAAATGGGAAGGTGGTGAAGCCTGTATTGAAGGAGAGGTTCAAGATGTTTAACTCCATGTTTGATGAGATACACAAGACGCAGAGCACATGGGTTGTGAGCGACGAGCAGCTACAGTCTGAGCTTCGGGTTTCGGTATCAGCGGTGGTTATTCCTGCTTACCGGTCATTTCTGGGGCGGTTCCAGCAGTACTTTTCGGCGGGTAGGCAAACGGAAAAGTATGTAAAGTACCAAGCAGAAGATATTGAGAATTTAATTGAGGAATTGTTTGATGGAAACTCAAATTCATTGGCGAGGAGGAGATCATAATAATTATTATTATTAAAGACAAATTGGAGAAATGAAAGAGATTCAATAGATTTTTTTGTTCTTTCAATTTATTTGTTATATTTTTCTCATCTCTGTTTCAATGTGAATTTTTTTGATTTGTGTAAATTTTTCAGGATATTTTTTTCCTAATATATTTGAGAGATTATTATTCTAATGGTAATATCATTATCTCTAGTAGGAGATTGATTTTAACAATTAACGGTAGCCATTGAATCAAATAAACTCTAATTACATAAAACTAAAAATATTTTAAATTCTTTAATAACTAAAATAATTTAATAAATAAAAATAAAAAATTTCTTTTTTCAAAATTTTAATAAAAATTTATGCGTTTGAAATAAAGTTTAAAAAACGTTTCAGTATTTTTCACATATGAAAAAGGGTAAAAAGAATACAGGGCATGGCGTACCCCATTCGGATATAGATGATTGGTCCTGAGTCAAAAGTCTCAAAGACCTGATCTTTCGCCGGTATGCGGCGCAACCGTACCATAGCAGCAGCGCCGCCTGGATATATGGGCCGCACTGGCAGGCCACGCCTATTTCTTTCTTGTCTTAAAAATTTTTTCTTGGTCTCTGTTTTGTCTCTGCTTTAGGTGAGAATGGCACCAGAGATGAATACACAAAATATTAATTATACCCAAGTCTATAACCAAGACCAAATTATATACTGGTTTTTTTTTCTTTTTTTTGAAGAATTAATCGCATGCACATTTCATGGAATTCTTGATTGATTTTGAGAGAAAGCTCCTAGTTAAAAAGTACCCTGATTCTTCCTGAAACAGGTTCTTGAATTCTTGCGACCTCTGTAATCTCTCTCTATTATTACTCTGGTGGAGCAGACAAAAAACTTGTAGCCGCCTTCTATACCTGACACTTTTGCCATTTTTATAAGTGTACACGTGATGTCTTCTCAGGACAGACAATAATCTTTTTACGCAAAATACCATAAGCTACTCAAAGCATGCGCTGCGACAACATCAGAGAAACTCATATTATTACCATTATACCCTCCCCCACCACCACCACCACTATATATATATATATATATATATATATATATATATGAATCCTTGTATTTGACCACTAACTCATTGTTTCTGAAAATTCTTCAACATGCAGTACCAGTACCAGCAGGTTGCAGAGTCATCATCTTCATGGGGTTACTATGTGCCGCCGTCGGAGGTGAGAGGGATGATTATGGATGGTTCAGACCCATTGGAGTGGGTGGCGAGGTTGGCGTTTGAAAGTGCGGTGGTTATATTTAGTATGAGTAGCTGCTGCATGTGCCATGCGGTGAAGAGATTGTTCTGTGGGATGGGTGTGAACCCTACCGTGTATGAGCTTGACCAGGACCCAAGAGGGAAGGAGATTGAGGGAGCATTAATGACGCTTGTTGGGAATTATTCAAGTGTAGTTCCTGTGGTTTTCGTTGGTGGGAAACTTGTCGGTGCTATGGATAGAGTCATGGCTTCTCATATCAATGGAACCCTCGTCCCTCTTCTCAAGGAAGCCGGAGCTCTCTGGCTCTAATTTGTTTTAATTATGATATATCTATTTATTTGTTTTAATTTGTTTCCTAATTTCTATAATGGATGTTTCATCAAGTAACTTTTGCTATTTTATTAATCATAGGCTTGTGCTCCGTACAGCACAGTGAGGACTGCCTTATTTATGGTGGTAAAAAGAAGTGGATGTTGCTGACAACCTGAGGCCCAATATCACTTGAATTTGTCACATGCAGAAGAAATACTAACTTTTGGGTCTTTTGGAGCCCAAATTAATATTAGAATGAGGCCTACACATTCTTCAGATCTGCAATATTACATAAGAATGTGATTAAGCCGAGTCCAAATCTAATCTAGTGGCCATGTGTTGAGGGAACAGCAAACGATAATGAATCACATCAGCAAAGCAAGAAAACCAGCCATCAAATTCAAATATGCAGAACATCAAGAAATTCCAATTTCCCACCCATCAATATTGTCCTTTTCATTTCTTGGACATCAGATTATAGTCTCCAAATCAGACCTCCACTACCTATCAATCTTCTACAGTGTCGCAAGCCCTTTCTCTTCACAAACTTCCAAAAGGATTCTTCACATGTCTTTGTTTGTAGTGAATAGATAAAGCATTTTTCTGCACCCTGATTGCAGTTGGTCCTCATACTAACTACTCACGGGCTCATTATATGCTCGATTCAATGCCTATAGATAATGCTTTTGTAGAAGCTTCTTCCATGGCTCCATTCATTTTTCTTTTTGTTGTTGCAAATTTTTTTGCTAACCCATTTTCTCTCCTTGCTCAACCTTCAAATCCCACCTCCAGCATCAGTGTTGTTGGTGTTGTTTATTGTGATACTTGCTCCACTAATACTTTCTCTAGATACAGCTACTTCTTGCCAGGTAAACAACTCTTCCTCCTTATTGTTATATATTCAATTCTGCCCAAAAACATAAACCCGGGTGGATTAGCCTAACAGTAAAGGTCTATGATGTATGATTGTTCGAACTCTGATTTGCTGAATATGTAGTTTTATGCATTACACTATGAAAATCACTGAATTTTTTTGATTGCTACTGATTTCAGGTGTGGATGTTCATATACAATGCAAATTCAATGAAAACTCGCCTAAAACAGCAGAGCAGATAAACTTCTCGGTGAACCGAACAACAGATAGATATGGGACATACAACCTGGAAGTACCACAAATTGAAGGTGTTGATTGTGTAGATGGTGCAGCAATTGAATCTTTGTGCCAGGCAAGTTTAATAAACAGCTCATCTTCAGCCTGTGATGTTCCTGGATTAAAGACAACAACTAATGAGATATCTGTCAAGTCGAAGCAAGACAATCACTGTATTTACAGCTTGGATGCACTAAGTTACAGGCCAGCCACAAGAAATGATACCTTGTGTGGAAATTACGGACAAAAGTTGCCAAGTTCCTTCAATTCTTCAAAGTTCTTTCTCCCTCCCTTGCCACCATATCCAAGATTACCCTTGACTACCCTGCCACCACTTCCCTCTTTGCCCTTCCCATTCCCTCCTCTCCCACCTTTTCCACCAACCCCATCTCTCTTTCAACCACCTCCTCCACCAGCTTTTAACCTGGGAGATCCAAGAACTTGGATACCTCATATTCCTTCACTATCACCTCCTCCACCACCTGCATTTAATCTAAGAGACCCCAGAACTTGGATACCTCACCTCCCTCCACCCCCTCCTAATAGGCCTCAGAATCAAAACCCTTAATAGATTGCTCCAGTTATCATCTCGAAGTGATTTATGTTTAATATGCCATAGTTCATAATTATATGAGCTTTTACATGTGATGAAAAACAGATGAGTATAGAAATATAAATTTTATTTCCTTAAGAAGATCATTATAGAAACAACATTTCACCTGCAAATATTTAAATTAAACTTGTAACCAAATGTAAAACACAATCCAAATTAATGAAATCAGAAATAACAACAAAATAGTAAACTCAAGTGGCGGCAAGTTGCTATCTAACTCATTAGGTGAAGACCTCAATTGCTAGCAAGCTGCTTTTCAGGGTACAACAATAATTCTTGGTTGCCCTGCAGGATAATTGACAGGGGATATAATGTTTCAGGCCCATAAAACACAGCAAGGAAAGTAATCTGGGCAAACCTGTTTAACAGAAAATAAACATCTAACAAACACTTCACCAAAGTGGAAAGCACTTCAGACTTTACCATTAATTCCAATAAGATACTGAATGGTATTAGAGCTATGATCAAAGGGAAAGGCTTTCAATAATTAGAAATGAAAGCAATTTGCATTTTGAGTATGCCTTAGCACGGTATTCATGACCCTGAATTGAAACTGATATAACCCTAAAGTCTCATCTAAAGTATATTCTCTATAATCTCTGGTTTCTCACAAAATTATATTTTCCAGAATCGAACAATCTCTGGTTTTTCACAAAATCTGTGGTCATAGGGTCAGCCAAAATTATAGATTTTTAATATATCAGCTAAAAAAGTACATATTTTTTAGTTCCCCAAATGTTATCCTTTGGGCCCAAAATAATTTTCAAAGTTCTCCTTTGGTCTAATAAATACCTTTTCCCTTCTCTCAATTTTGGAAGGAAAATGAGAAGCAAATGACCAAAATTACCATTGTATCCATAAATTAATTTTATTATGCATACAACATCATAAGAGATATTTGTGTAATTTTGTCATTAACAGGATAATATTTTAAAATTTTGTATTATCTTTATTTTCTTTCATTGACTTTCATTCTTCTCTTCTTTATATTCCCAAATATTAATATTATCATTGAACTGTTCTCCAAGTAACACTGTACTTTTATTTTATAATGAAATAATAAAATGCAATAGTGTGTGTGTGTCTATATATATATATAGTTATTCTCTTTCTTGCTTCACATTTTATAGATAGTTTATACCTATTTTCTCAATTGTTAAAGAAAAGTGGAATAATAAAAAAATAGAGAAATGGAATTTTATTGTGATATATAATTGAATAAAATTAATTTAAAAATTCAATAACATTAATGTTGATTTAAATTATTAGTTACATATTCAGTGATATTATAAAAGAAAAATTATTATTTAATCCTTATATTTTAATGAAATTAATTATTTAGCCCCTATATTTTATTTTTGTTAAATTATTTAATCTTTTCATCAAATTTTTTGTTTATTAATACTAGTTAAACTATTATTTAGTCCTTCGACTTTTATAAAACTAATTAGTTAGTCCTTATATTTTGAAAAACACTACTATTCAGTTAATCTATCTTAATGAAACTAATTAATTGGTTTCTACATTTTGAAAAAAACATATAATTTCTATATGAAAAATAGAAATATTATTGTTTGGAGAATAAATATGAATTTAGAATATCTAAACGATGTACTTAATACAAACCCAAATTTCTAGGTTTAAATCCTCCATCCAAACACAACATTAAGCACAATTTCATTCAATTTCCTGGATATCATTTTTGGTGTTTTCTCAAATCAATTTTCTTGAATTATCGCTTTGATTACATAAAGATGTAGATGAAGTAATACTTGATCAAGTATTGTTTTCCAATAAAGAAAACATAAAAATGATGCCAAAAAAATTAAATAAAAGTACTTGTGACGAGGAGACGCCACCTGTAACACCCCTAATTTTTTTAAAAATTTATTATTTTTAGGTAAATATTGATATTTTATTTTATTTGAATTTTAGGAAATTATTTGAAATTTTTTGGATTTTAGAAATCGGGTTCGATTTTTCGAAAATATAAACTTTGATGATTTTTAAAAATTAATTTAAAGACCACATGACAAAACTAAAAATATATTTATAGTCTACGCATTTTTCTGAGTTTTCTAGAAACCAACCTTACTTTTTTTTAATTTTCTCATTAATAAATGAGATTAAAAATCAAGTAATATTCTAGTAGTGGCTGATTATGAAATTTTTATGTATTTTCAGTATAGGTTAAACTCTATTGTAGATGGGCAAAGTTTTAGAATTTTTAGATTTATTTGGGTAATTTTTGCAAAAAATGATCAATTATTAGTAATTTATTTAAGATTGTGTGATGATTTTGATGATATGGGCTGATGGGCCCATGAGGGGTATGTGTGATGTGATGAGAAGTGAATATATATGGATAGTGAATATGTGTGTATTTTTTTGCTTGTAGGGGAGTAGGGTGGTAGGAGGTTATAGAGATTTTTTACTCTTTACATGCATTTATTGATTTTTTTTTTAGTTTTTTTGTAAGTTTATTTTAAAATTAGATTGTAATAAATTAAATGTCCAATGTGCGACACTTCTTCTCTTCCCCGCCTAACCGCAGTGAAATTTATCGAAGTGTTAAGTAGTTAATTTTAATTATAATTTATTTTTTCATTGTTATTATTATATATTATGCAATGCTATATGTATTATATGTCATATATTATGTAGTATCTACATTTATGTTACAAATTATTATTTTGAAGTGCCAATTTGGGCATGGTTATGCGTAAGGATTGGAGCAATGTGTGCGTGCGCATGGGACGGGCCACCAGAGCCACTTTCATTGTTCAAGGGTCAAATTACAAGAGCAAGAGCAAGAGAGTTGTAAAACTTGGTTAGTAGACTTTGGAGGCGCCAAGAGGATCAGCTTGGGCTTGGGCCTTTGGAGGACAAATGGATCAATTTCACACAATTGGATCTTAGAGAAGCAAGTGTCGCTACATCAGCAATTGGGCCATGACATGGCGTGTGAGGGAGCATTTGGGCAACCATGTAATTTGATGATTTGGAGCCAATGTGGACGTGACATCACTTGTCTACTTGTTTTCATGCTATTCGACTGGTTGGATTCCAAAGGAACCAGATTTGTGCCACTTATCAAGGAAGGAGAGAGCATTTTTTTTTATCCCAATTTCAATAGTGCACATATTGGTCCCCACTCTTATTTTGCCACCACCTAGCTTCTAGAATATTCTATTTTTTTTATTTCTTTATGCTATGTGGCTAATTAGTTATTTGTAACTCATATAAACTTTTGTCTTCTACATCAAACGAGGGATAGCTAATATCAAACATTCAGAGAGCATTGATTTTCAGCCATCGCTGTTAATTGTGAGAGCTTTATGATTTCTTCCTTATTTCTTGAATGGAACTTGGACTTAAGCAAATTGACTACATACTTATTTTATTTTTATAATCAAGGTGCTCTAGCCTAACTACTATTGTATCTTGATTGGTTATCAATTCTGCCTTATTTGTTGTTACAAGATCTAATTTCATCTTTAGATATTATTTCTCTAATCTGAATATTGGGGGTATTCATCATTTGGTATCAGAGCAATTGGGCATCAAACAAGGTATTTATCCTTAGATTTACTCTTTTAATTTCTGCCTAGAATCCTTCATTCACGTTCCTTTTGTTTTTCATCACAATAACATTTGGCTAAAGTGATTTTTCTAGAGTTTTTTTTTGTAGTAGATTCAAATCTTTCTGAAATTTTCAAGTGTTTGGCTGAATATTTCTTATTTCCTTAGTGATTTTTCATTCAAATCTGACATTAATACATCATAGCCGAATACTCTACATTAGGTTTTAGATTTGATTTTTGCTTAAAATTGATTTTTTTGTTGTGTTTGTTTTAGAGTTGTAATCATTCAAGCTAATCTGTTTGTTCTTGCTATCTTTTACCTCTTTAATTTGAATAACAAGCTTGAGGAAATTATTGATGATGCATCTGAGGATTAGGAATTGATGTTGTTTGTTGGATTAAATTAAAATCTGAGTTTGAATAAAAATAGGTGTTGTTTGGTTGTGTTTGGTTTGTGATTGTTACTATTTGGCTGAAATTGGAAAATTGTGATAAATTGCTTGCATTGATTTTTGGGGTTACACTTAGCTGCTGATCTTGAAATTTAATTTGTGATATTTTGAGATATTTGGGACATCACATAGTGTGAGAGGGGGGCGTGAGATGAAATATCATTCACTAGAATTATATAAAATGTACGAGGTAAGATAGTGAAGTTACAATGGTCTCACTTAACTACTACCTCCTTAGACAATATTTTCTAGACATGCACTTCATACAATCACAATAGAATCAAACCATTGGTAAGTACCGTCTTTCCATAACACTACCACGGTATTAAGGATTTATGCCACGAAGGCATAGATAGACAGGAGTCGCCACCTGGGTAAAAAACCAGGACATATTCAGTGTTTCTTTCGAGGGTCATCGATGGCAACTTACTCCTTGTAGAATTTCCACAACTGTCATTATCATAACCCAATGTCTAGATTCGGGATAGTGGGTACGTAAGGGAAAAGTGTTAGGCACTTCTTACGCCTGGTCTAACCTCGTTAATTCGAGTGTCAGTCATTTACTAATGTTTATAGAAGTCTTATTTATTATTCTTTTATTAAACCTCATCCTAAAAAATGCAATTCTAATCCTACACACGCAGGTAATTCACAAAAAGATAGTTGTTTACAAATAATTTTCATGCACAAGTAATTCATATCTATGGGGTTGCTAATTATTTAAATGATATTTAGCAGATGACTAAAATTAATTTATTATTGACAATTTAATTTACAAACAAATTCAATTTCAAATAACCCTACGTTTCTATTTAACCTAATTAATTAATTTTTTACCAAGTTACCCTAAGGATAATTAAACTGAATTAATTATGTACATGTGTAATTTATTCTAATATCACATAAGGCCCAAACAATCATAACCTAATAAAGATTTCTAACATGCAAATTTATTTTATAATTACCAAGTATTAAATTAAATTTATTTTACATACCAAGGTTAGTTTAATTTACAAACAAGATTAATTTTTATTTACAAAGTCTTTATTTAAATTAATTATATGCAAAAGTTAGTTAAATTAAAAATAAAGTTAATTTTAATTTACCAAATAAAAATCCTATTATTACTACAATTTCATGCCAATGGTTATTCTAGGAATTTAGGATTATTTACTTGTTAGTAATTGCAGTTGCCATTGGGGCAAGCTACCCTTAAAAAAGGGTCTTCTCTTCTAGTATGGGAATGATAACTCTAGCTTACTCTTATTTAGCTCTATGTAAGCTCCACGCATGTCACACCTTACTCCTCCGTAAGGCATAACATGATCCCGTAGAATACTTAATGAACTACCGAACTTTACCTACCGATAACCCATTAAGTACCCTGCAAGGGATTTTAAAACGATTTTCTTACATTTTGGAAGTGGTGAGCATTTTGATAAGAATTTAAAACCATTTATTCAAGTTTAAATACTAATAAAAATTTTTGTCCATTTTAGTTTTGCCGCAAATTTTATAAAAATTTTGACAGAGTTCCCTCTGTATTTTGAGAAACTAGTTCTTCAAAAACCTGTAAAAAGCACTTCCAAAAATATTTCACAACTCCCAACCTTCAATAATTCACAATTCAACTCAAATCAATTCATTCCAAAACAGTTCCACAATCCAAATCAAATTTGTCAACTCAGAATATTTAATAATTCCATTCACAAAACATAAAGCAGGAAATTCATATGTACAAATATAAATTTACAGAAGAAAATCCAAAATAATATTATTACAATTTATTTATAATCATTCGACTTTATATTGATACATACAACATTTCCATATTTACATCAAAATTTATCTACAAGGGCATAAAATAATACCCGAAAAGATCAATGTAATCCTCGATTTAATCGCAGCTCACTTTGTCGCTTTTTTCTGAGTATAAAAATACTCAGTGGTGCACAATAAAAATTTAAAATGCAATAAATAAATCATTCATTGCCAAACACAATTTAAATGTTTCTCAATCACATTTCAATAATGATCAAAGTTCATAATAACACCATTTTGTCAAATAATCTATTAAATACAGTTTAGTCAAACAATTTCATAAACACAGTGTTGCCAAAGTCATACACAACTTAAGCCATGACACAAAATTTCCGATCAATGCCGTTACACACCAAAGCAATCTCAACCCCATTAATCGAAATCAATGAGGGAGGTGGCTAGCTAGCTAATGAGTACTCATCCGATCTATAACCTCAACTGGCAAGCCAGAGAGGGAGGAAAATAAACGATCTCAACCCCATAAATGGAGGAGGAAATGTGATACTATCATGCTAAGTGTGAATCCAAAATCAATTTAAAACAATTATTTTCAACAATTTATGAGAGATCCCAAACAATTTTCAAAGTCATTTTTGTAGTCACAAAGTGGCAACACAATTCATAAATAACACAGCGACTTCAAAAAGTATAGCAATTTAAATTTTCAATTGGAAAACAATTACATAAATTTATTGTGCACAAACTAGTCGCTCTAGGTCTTTAACGGCTTCCAAGTATTTTTCAGCTGAAACACACAATTTCACAGTGTTTCAGTACCATAAATTAGCATAAATCCAAAAATAAATTTCACTTCAATTTAACTAGCTCTATTGCGTTAAATTCGACGTTCTCGAAGTTTTTGTGTTTCGGGTTATTATTCACTACACTATTCAAGTCAAATTGTTGACTTTTAAGGATTAATAGGTATAGGAACTCCAACTTCACCCACATACCACATTTTGGTCATTAAACTTGTTGGTTTTGGTCATTTTCTCAAAGCTTAGGTCATTTTGGCAAAATTGCCAATTTTCGGTTTTGGTGCTTTGAAGTTGCACTGTTCCATTGGTCAATCTACTGTTGGAATTTGGCAAAACTTCCTTCATAGAAAATGTTCCTTATTATCTTAAGTGTATTCTCATTTTTAGATCAACCCAATCGGAGTTTTGTAGCTCAAGTTATAGCCAAAATACAATTATCGCTCACGCAATCGCTCATACCGCAACTATGGTTCGGCGTTTTTGATCCAATTTTGTTCAGTAATTTGATCAAGTTTAGTTCATAATTTGGTCTAACTTTCTTCATATGAAATGTTCTACTATGTCTTAGGTTTCCATCGGTTTAAGAATCACCTAAATCAGAGTTTTCTAGAGAGAGTTATAGCCATTCAAACATTACTGCTCAAATGGCAATCCTGCAGTTTTCAACTCAACTTTGCTCAATAATTTGAATGGGTTAATGGCATAATTTGGGTTGGTGTTCTTCATGAAAGTTTTACATATATATCTTATCTAATTGCTGGTAAAATTTTAGGTCAATTTGACCTGTCTAGCTCGAATTATGATCAAATGAACAGTTACTGTTCATTTGGTCAGTTTGGTGCAGTGGCAGCCTGCTCTCATTTCACTTTGGTCAATTGGTTCACCAAGTTTTAGTCAGTTTTTAGCCATGGTTCCTCAATGAAAATTGTGCTATTTTATGTCTATTTTCATCTCCAATTGGTGGCATATCAATTGGGCTTGTAAAATTCCCATTTTGGTCCTTTAAAAGTAGGTTTGGTCACGTTGCCTACGAATTTGTCTTCCATTCTAACAATTCCCATACATTTCCTTTGGTCAATATTGACCATTTTTCAGTCTACAATTGGTCAAAGATATCATCTATGCATTTCTCCAAAATTTGGTTCACAAACCCTAACATTCAAACCCTAACTCACTCATTCAATCACAATTGGTGCATTTCCATCTTAACACCATACTAATGTAAGTTTATTAACATCTTTAATTCCCTTTAAACACATCAAACCATACCAATCATACTCCCATCAACCAGGCCAAAATTTCAGTTTAGTCCTTCTTCCATGATTTTATTTCATTTCATAATTTCTAAGCTCATTTCAACCATCACATATGCATTTAAATGGAAGAATAAGGAGTTTAACATATTAACCTCAACTTAAAGCTTCAAATCTCTCTCTTAGCCCTTCTTTCTTCTTGTAGTCTTCTTCCCAAGTTACAATATCAAACTCTAATGAAGTTTTTATGAGGGTAATTAAGGTTGGGTAAGGAGAAATTAAGCTTAGTGTAAGCTTAAGGGAAGAGCTTTCATGGAGAATTTATGGAGGAAGGTGGGGCGGCACTTGATGGAAGAAGAAGAAGACAATTCTAATTTTTTTTTCCTTTTGTTTTCTTTTTATCTTTATCCCTTTTTGAAGACCAAAAATCCTAATTACTAAATTAATTAATTAATTTCTTTGTGACATCATTCATGATGTCATCACCTTTAACTTTTTCATTTTCCTCTCTCTTTTTTTTTTCTATTTATTTTTTTTCTATTAGTTCTTTAATTTAATTCTCGATTCCGAAATTTTGTTTTCTCCGATTTTATTTGACATTCAGGGTCGGAGTCGGGTCAATTGACCAAATTGGCCTCGCGGCTCATTTGTAAATAATTCAATATTTCTTCCGGCTCCCTGACCTAATTATTTGACTGGTTTAACAGTTCTTTTTTGTGATTTTCTCTTTTCCACTGTGTTTATAAGGGTCCTAAGGACCGCAGCGTCACTTTTTACGGTTCAAAATTTGAGTTTAAAACGACTTCGCAGTCGTTCCCGAGGAGGTCACCCATCGCTGTGACTCTCGGCTCGTTTAACTTCTTATGTTCTGTTTTTCTTATTTATACTTAACTAATTGAACATTACTAATTATTTGTGTTTATGGCTTCTCTAGTTGTCTTAAGTATGGTTCTAATCCCCTTAATTGTCCAGACCGACACCGGTCACCGAAACAGTGAAATATACCAGGCTATACAAATAGGGGTGTTACAACGCAAATGCCGTCTTTGGTACTTACCTTAGGGCTACTTACCAATTTTGTTTGTAATAAAAAAATAAAGAAACTAAAAAAAATAAAAGAAATAAAGAAAATAAGAAAATATTAATAACAATTTACATTGGATTCTAACTCTAGTCTCCTAAAGGGTTAAGATTCTTAATTAATTACAAATACCTAAGGGTCTACATCTTCTAACATATTCCAAACACTTCATAATACTTCTTGAATTAAAAAAGCACAGAAAAATAGATCAAATATCAATTAGAACCCAAGAAAATATAAGAACGTACATAAACATATAATTTCCAAATTCTGGCAGATTGACAGTAGCAAGAAAATTGATTTTTGAAAAATAGTTAGACAAGCCTAAAAATCATGAAAATTTTACAAAAGACAGCCAAAACATCATACAATATCATAAAATTCATAGATTAAACAAAACTTTAGCTAAATAATCTACACAAATCGTAAATTTTCCTGATGACAGAATCGCACTAAGTTTTTGTAAAATTCATAACTCACTAACCATAATAGATATGAATACAAAATTAATTGAAAAAGATTCACAAGATTCCAAACTTAATTTTGGACACCAGATTTACACAAAAAGATTAAGAAACAAGGGGTATATGGGCTTCACAAGTCGGGTATCCTACAAATCGGATTTTACAAGAACTCTAACTTCAAACATCCATAACTTACAAAATATTAAAGCTTTTTTATCAATTCTTGAGCCTAAAATTAATAGAATTTTGTTTAGAATATGAATATAATTTTTTCAAATTTTTTATAGATTCATAAAATAATGAAAAATAATAAAAATATGAGAGATAGAAAACTGAATATATATAAAGTTGTGTATCCCCTCAAATTAAACATGATTACATGATCTATTTGAATATACAAAATAAATTAGAAACAAGGAACATATAATTAAACATTACATGGCATAGATCTTGAAAAGAAAATAAAAGAACTAACCTTCAAGAAATATCGCAAGAAATAAAGAAGAACTCAAAGAAATTTTGACTATTTCTATCTTTAAATTTTTTTTTCTTTTTTTTATTTTATTTTTTGTCTTCTCCTCCTTCCTCCTTTCTTCCCTTCTCTAGTAGGGTATTTATAGGGTTTTGAGAGAGAGGTGCGATAGAGTTTGAAGTCCTAGAGTGATAAAGTTCAGATAACTTAAACAACTAGGATTACAGAATTTGGGTGAGACTGAGATATGGATGAGGTGTTTCAACCAATAGAAAGAGAGGGGAAGGAGAATGCACCAATAGGGAGTGAGAAAGAGGAGTGGTAGGATTTGAAGTCCTAGTGTGATAAGATTCGGATAACTTAAACAACTGGAATTGAGGAATTTGAGTGAGACTGGGATATGGTTGAGGTGTTTCAACCAATAGGAAAAGAGGAAAATGGGGTGCCACCATTAGGGAGTGAGAAAGAGAGTGGGGCCAAAGGGAGAGAGAGAGTTTGTATGAGAGGAATAGAGAAAAAGATTTTTTTTTTTAATTTTCAAAAAATAAATTAAATGGATCATATTTAAAATTCCTAATTAGGCTTTCTTAGACCAATGGAGTCCAATTAAGATTACTTAGGTACATTTAAAAACTACCCATATTAAATTTAAACAAAATAAAATTTTATTTAAATTTAATTAAATTCATTTCTCAAAAAAAAAATATTTTTTTCAAGATCATGCCATGGAATTAATAATTCAGTTCCATGCCTCCAATTATATCTTACAGTCATATAATTTTTTCATCATCAGGTTTCTCACTACCTCAATGCACATACTCATAATAAATCACAAAATAAGGATCTACACATATCAATTTTGAGGGGGTTGATGATGTTGTTTGGCTGTTGAATTAAATTTTACTCACAAACCGACTAATTTTTTGGTTCATATAGTAAACCCACCCAGAAAAATCTAGAAATTTTCTCACTGTTTAGATACCATCTCAGTAGCCTCCAGATAAAATTTCAGCTCGAAATTCTATCATTTGGGTTGGAAACAAAATTTTTTTGACACAAACTGGGTATTTTCTGATTTATACAGTAAACCTGCCCAAAAAAATCTGAAATTTTACCAAAAATGAGTCAGTTTTGAGATAGGATGGTCCACAAAATTTCAGGGCAAGACTCATTCATTTGACTAGTGAACTGAATTATTGCATCTTGTGGTGAAATTGTGCTATTATTGGAAGTTGTGTGACTTGGCTATGATTTCTAGGATTTTAGCTTGATATTTGATCCTTAGGTTGTTAGTTTTTGCAGTCTATAAAATCTTTTTACTTATATTAATTGCTTTAATTTTGAAGTATTCTTTTCTTTGATTCTGTGTTTTATTGCATATTTTTATTTACGTCTTGTTTTCGTCTCATTCTTGAATATTTTGATAAAGTTTGTGAGTGTTTTGTTTGTTTTGTGTTTGGGTTCTTAAAAGAAGCGAAGGAAGGAATTTAAGTGGTAAAAGGCAAGAGTGGTGAGTGCATAATAGGATAAAAGCCTAATTGTGTGCTAAACACTTGAGAAAGTGAGCCATTTATTTTCTAACCTTGTTTTCCTTACAGCAAAATGGAACAAAACACAAGTAGTAGTAGTGGAGTTGAGGGGAGGAATTTTAAAGATGAAAGGGTTTATAAGGAGGCTATAACACAATAATTTGAGAGACTTTCTCTCCAAACAGCCACTCATAATGAAGAATTATAAACTATAAGAAGAGACTTGAATGAGTTGAAGGGTTTGAGAGCTGATGTGAATAAGATGATGGAATATATGATGGGTAATGAGAGGGAGAACAAGAATAGGAGGGAGGAAGTAGGTGTGCATGTGGTAGATGGAGGTAGAGTTGGAAGGGGAATTTGGGTTACTTATATTAATTGCTTTAATTTTGAAGTCTTCTTTTCTTTGATTCTGTGTTTCATTGCATATTTTTATTTACGTCTTGTTTTCGTCTCATTCTTGAATATTTTGATAAAGTTTGTGAGTGTTTTGTTTGTTTTGTGTTTGGGTTCTTAAAAGAAGCGAAGGAAGGAATTTAAGTGGTAAAAGGCAAGAGTGGTGAGTGCATAATAGGATAAAAGCCTAATTGTGTGCTAAACACTTAAGAAAGTGAGCCATTTATTTTCTAACCTTGTTTTCCTTACAGCAAAATGGAACAAAACACAAGTAGTAGTAGTGGAGTTGAGGGGAGGAATTTTAAAGATGAAAGGGTTTATAAGGAGGCTATAGTACAATAATTTGAGAGACTTTCTCTCCAAACAGCCACTCATAATGAAGAATTGCAAACTATGAGAAGAGACTTGAATGAGTTGAAGGGTTTGAGAGCTGATGTGAATAAGATGATGGAATATATGATGGGTAATGAGAGGGAGAATAAAAATAGGAGGGAGGAAGTAGGTGTGCATGTGGGAGATGGAGGTAGAGTTGGAAGGGGAATTCGGGTAGAACCTAGGATGGAGGAGCAAGAAGAGTTGAATTGGTATGATAATGAGTTTGAGAAAGCGTTTGAGCGTTTGAGTATGGAAACCATCACTTTGATGGTAGGAGGTTTCGGCCACCAAGGGGGAGAGGTGTTAGAGGCAGGAGAGGAGAAAGAAAACTTACATTTGATGACTATGGTGAGAGAGAGATGCACCATGAAAGGGTTGATGCCAATGTAAAAAGCATAAAGATGAAAATACCTACTTTTCTTGGCAAGAAGGATACCGAAGCCTATATTGAATGGGAGAGGCAGATTGAGATAATTTTTGAGTGTCACAATTATAGTGAGGAGAAGAAAGTTAAGTTGGCAGCAGTTGAGTTCAAAGATTATGCATTGGTTTGGTGAGATCAATTACTTGCAAGGAGGAGAAGACATGGCTTAAGACGTGTTACTACTTAGGTCGAAATGAAGGAGATCTTGAGGGAAAGGTTTGTGCCACCACACTATGGAAGAGAGGTGAAGTTAAGGTTACAGCAACTTACCCAAGGAAGTGGGAGTGTGAAGGAGTATTACAAGGCTATGCAAATTGCCATGATTAGGGCTGAAGTAGAGGAGGCTGAAAAGGCCACCATGGTTCGGTTCTTGAATGGGTTGAATCCCGACATTGCTTACATGGATGACTTGCAAAATTATAGAATAGTAGAGCAAATGATGCAAGTAGCCATCAAAACAGAAAAGGAGATGAAGAGGAAGTAGGCTGCCAAAAGTAAATGGAACACTCAATCATCATACAATTTGACTTCCAACACACCATGAAAATCGAATTGGAGTGGAACACCTAAAGTGGAAAAAGATGTGCCAAAAGTGAAGAAGGAGGAGTGGAAAGGAAAAGGGAAGACGGAAGGAAAGGTAGAAGAGAAAAATAAGAAGGTGAAAAATAGAGCAAGGGATGTGAAGTGCTTCAAGTGTTTAGGAAGGGGGCATTATTCCAATGAGTGTCCAAACAGGAGAGTGATGTTTATTAGAGAAGATGGAGAGTGGAAGAGTGGTGAAGGAAAAGCCAAAGAGAGTGCTAGTGATGATAGTGATGATGAGTATCTTAATGAGGGAGAGCAAGCTCCCATAGATGGTAATGTCCTTGTCACTATGTGCACCTTGAGTGCACAAGTCAGTTTGGGTGATGGAGCTGAAGTGTAAAGGGACAATATTTTCCATACTATATGTTTGGTGAATGAGAAACTATATAGTGTGATTGTGGATAGTGGTAGTTGCTGCAATGTTGCTAGTAGTTTATTGGTTGAGAAATTAGGGTTACCTACTACTTTGCATCCAAAGCCATATGGTCTCCAATGGCTTAATGATTGTGGGAAATTGAGAGTTACCAAACAGGTTGTAGTGCCTTTTAGGATTGGGAAGTACCGTGATAAGGTAGTTTGTGATGTGGTGCCTATGGTAGCTACCCATTTGTTGTTGGGCAGTCCATGGCAACTTGATAGAAGTGTGGTTCATGATGAGAAAAAGAACAAGTATACAGTTTTGAAAGATGGCCAAACCTACACCTTGCTTCTTATGTCACCATCTCAAGTGCATGAAGACCAAGTGAGGATCTTAAAATCAGTTGAGGAAAAGAAAGATTGGAGAGAAAATTTGAGAGAGGCCGAGCTTGATGAGAGGAAAAATGAGAGGAAAGTGAGAGCAAAAGAAGTAAAAGAAAAAGAAAAGAGTGAAAGCTCGGGGCAAAAGGAGAGTAGAGAGAAGAAAATGAGTTTGTATGTGAGAGGAAAATAAGTGAGGGAAGCCTTACATGGGGGGAGACCTCTTTGTGTGCTTATGTACCGGGAGGTGAATTTATGTTTATTTGACATTGACTAAAACTTGCCTAGTGGTGCTGTTTCTTTGTTGCAGGAATTTGATGATGTGTTTCTAGATGATCTTCCTTCGGTTTGCCACCAATTCGAGGGATAGAACACCAAATTGACCTCATTCCTTATGTTCTAATTCCAAACAGACCAGCATATAGGAGTAATCCTAAGGAAACAAAAGAACTATAAAGGTAAGTGAAGGAACTTTTGGCAAAGGGCTATATGCGTGAAAGTATGAGTTCATGTGCGATTCCAGTGCTCCTTGTACCAAAGAAGGATTGGACATTCAAAATGTGTGTAGATTACCATGCTATCAACAAAATCACAGTAAAGTATCGACATCCCATTCCTCGATTTGATGATGTGCTTGATGAGTTATTTGGTACATGTGTGTTTACAAAGATTGACTTGAAAAGCGATTACCATCAAATTAGAATGAAAGAGGGGGATGAATGGAAAACTACATTCAAGACAAAATATGGGTTGTATGAGTGGATGGTTATGCCATTTGGGCTAATCAATGCACCTAGTACTTTCACGAGGTTAGTGAACCATGTGCATAGACAATTCATTGGCAGATTTGTGATAGTTTATTTTGATGACATCTTGATCTATAGCAAAAACATGGATGAGCATTTGCATCATTTGAGATATGTGTTTGATGTGTTGAGATCTAAAAAACTGTATGCTAATATGAAGAAGTGTTCTTTTTGCCTAGATAAAGTTGTCTTTCTTGGTTATGTTGTGAGTAGCAAAGGTGTGGAAGTAGATGAGCAAAAGGTCATAGCCATTAGGGATTGGCCAACTCCTAAAAATGCATCTGAGGTTAGGAGTTTTCATGGATTGGCTAGTTTTTATAGGAGATTTGTGCCTAATTTTAGTACAATTACTGCTTCTTTGAATGAACTTGTGAAAAAAGATGTTGTGTTTGAATGGAAAAAGAAGTATGAAAATGCATTTGCTGAATTGAAAGAAAAATTATGCATTGCACCATTATTGAGCTTACTTGATTCTGATAAAATGTTTGAAATTGAATGTGATGTTAGTGGCGTAGGTATAGGTGCGGTTCTGATGCAAGAGAAACTCCCTATTGCATATTTTAGTGAGAAATTGAATGGTACTGCCTTGAATTACTCTACTTATGATAAAGAATTGTATGCACTTATTAGGGCCTTAGAAACTTGGCAACATTATTTGTGGCCTAAAGAGATTGTTATACATTCTGATCATGAATCATTGAAGTATCTTAAGAGTCAAAATAAGTTGAGTAAAAGGCATGATAAATGGATTGCTTTTGTTGATTCATTTTCATATGTGATTAAATATAAGCAAGGAAAGGAAAATGTTGTTGCTGATGCACTTTATAGGAGGCACTCACTTTTGTCTACACTTGATGTAAAGTTGCTTGGCTTTGAATTCATGAAAGATTTGTATGCTAATGATGATGACTTTGTTGGTTTGTATGATGCTTGTGAGAAAGGTGCATTTCAAAAATATTATAGACATGATGGGTACTTATTTAAAGAGACCAAACTTTGTGTGCCTAAGTGTTCTATACGTGACTTACTTATGTTGGAATCACATAGTGGGGGTTTAATTGGCCATTTTGGCATGGTAAAAACTTTAGACATCTTGCATGAACATTTTTTTTTTGGCCTAAGATGAGAAAAGATGTTGAAAAATTGTATTCTAGTTGTGTGCATTGTAAAAAGGTCAAGTCTAGAGTTATGCCACATGGGTTGTATACACCATTACCTGTGCCTAAGGAACCTTGGACTGACATTTCCATGGATTTCATATTAGGGTTACCTAAGACACAAAGAAAACATGACAACATATTTGTGGTTGTTGATAGATTTTCTAAGATGACACATTTCATTCCATGCCATAAAACTGATGATGCCACTCATATTGCTGATTTGTTCTTTCAAGAGGTTATTAAATTGTATGGCATACCTAGGATGATAGTTAGTGGTAGAGATGTTAAGTTCCTAAGTCACTTTTGGAAAGTCTTGTGGGGTAAGTTAGGCACTAAACTTCTGTTTTCTACTACTTGTCATCCACAGACTGATGGATAAACTGAGATAGTGAATAGGACACTAACCACTCTATTGCGAGCTATGATAAAAAAGAACTTGAAATCTTGGGAAGATTGTTTGCCATTTGTTGAGTTTGCTGATAACCGTGTTGTGCATTCTTCCATAGGATTTTCACCTTTTTAGCTTGTATATGGATATAATCCACTCACACCACTAGACTTGCTAACATTGCCTATTGATCATATTGATAGTCTAGATGGTAAGAAATTACATGAGCAAGCTAGGGTATACATTGAAAAGAAAAATGCACAATATGCTTCTCATGCTAACAAAGGCCGTAAGGTACTTCTTTTTTGAGCCAGTGACTTGGTGTGGGTATATTTCAAGAAGGAACGGTTTCCAAACCAACGAAAATCGAAATTGCATCCAAGGTGTGATGGTCCATTCAAGGTGTTAGAGCGGATCAACAATAACGCCTATAAAATTGAACTGCCAGGTGAGTATGGCGTTAGTGCTACATTCAATATTTCTGATCTTTCTCCTTTTATTGATGCAGGGCCGAATTCAAGGACGAATTCTTTTCAAGAAGGGGGGAATGATGAGGAAAGGCCACCACCGGAGCCACTTTCATTGTTCAAGGGTCCAATTACAAAAGCAAGGGCAAGGGAGTTGCAAAGCTTGGTTAGTAGACTTTGGAAGCGCCAAGAGGATCAGATTGGGCTTGGGCTTGGGCCTTTGGAGGACAAATTGATTAGCTTCACACAATTGGACCTTGGAGAAGCAAGTGTCGCCACATCAGCAATTGGGCCATAACATAGCGTGTGATGGAGCATTCGGCCAGCCATGTAATTTGATGATTTGGAGCCTATGTGGACGTGACATCACTTGTCCACTTGTCTTCATGCTATTCGACTGGTTGGATTCCAAAGGAACCAGATTTGCGCCACTTTTCAAGTAAGGAGAGCATTTTTTTTGTCCCAATTTTAGCATGTGCACATATTGGTCCCCACTCTTAATTTGCCGCCACCTGGCCTCTAGAATATTCTATTTTTTTATTTCTTTATGTCATGTGGTATATTAGTTATTTGTAACTCATATAAATACTTGTCTTCTACATCAAACGAGGGATAACTAATATCAAATATTGAGAGAGTATTGATTTTCGACCATCGCTGTCAATTGTGAGAGCTTTATGATTTCTTTATTGTTTATTGAATAGAACTTGGACTTAAGTAAATTGATTATTTGCTTATTTTATTTTTATAATCAAGGTGCTCTAGCCTAGCTACTATTGTGTCTTGATTAGTTATCAATTCTTCCTTATTTGTTGTTAAAAGATCTAATTCTATTTTTAGATGTTATGTCTCTACTCTGAATATTGGAAGTGTCCATCAACTTGAACAACTAAAAAAAATACAAATTCAGATTTAGTTTTTACACAACAAAATTTATATTTTTCATCTAGAAATATACTTTTCAAAATAGAGGAACCAACTAATTAATTTTACTACAACAAAGGGATTAAATAGTAGTGTTTTTTAAAATATAAAAATCAACTAATTAGTTTTTCTAAAATAGAGATACTAAATAATAGTGTGACTAAGTTGAAATTTGTTGAATAACAGAAAATTAACGAAAATACTAAATAATTTAATGGACTAAAAATAGGAAAACCAGATAGTATATTTATTTTAAAATAGAGAGACTAATAGTAATTTGTCCTATTATAAAAGCAAATTTAATTGTTTTGAATTTTGAAAATTAATTAAATATGTTATATTTGAAGTAAATGACATAAGTTATAAAAAAAAAATCAATTTTTTAATGTTTATTCAATTATCAAATGCAACATATATTTTTATAATGTTCTTCGTTTAATTATCAAATGTAGTCAATAATTTAATTATAGTATTTAATTTTTTGCAAATAGAAATTCAATATATAGGATTTTTAAATATAAAAATTCAACGTGTTAATTTATTATAATACCATTACTCATGTATAGGATAATTCAAAGAACTGTTCCTAAATTATTTAATTAATAAATTAAAAAAATAAAATAATTAATATTAAAAATGAAAATAAAATCTCAGCCACATATCTACTAATTTCATAATTGCATTGACAAAAAAATCAACAATGTAATAAATTAAATATGGAGTTTAAGATGGACTAGGCAGAGTGCTCTTTGTAATGTGTTGATTGTGCAACATACAACAAGATTCTGATGAGTCCAACTTTATGAAGAAGGCATTAATGGAATATTACGCCACAAATCAAATGTAACATGAAATTCACTCTTCATTTCCACAATCTTTTTCACATTTTCAAAACCAACATAACAAAGTCAATTTCAATTATTTTTTTTAATTAAATGGCATTTATTTACAAATTAATCACATATAATTAAAGTCAATGTTATTTTCTCAACCCAGAAAAAAAAAAAGTCAATGTTTTTTCCTCTATTAAAATTAACTTCGTTTGGATAGATGTAATACCCATCTCTTATTCGTATTAAGCTTAAAATTTATTAGAAATTGGATAAATTAAATTTGGGGTTGATGAGAAAGTTTTTAAAAGTTAGATATGAATTTGTTTGGATAAAGGTTTTTTAGAAACACAAAGGTTCTTTTAGAATAAATTATTTGTAAGAAATGAATTTTATTTCTTTTAAAATGAATTATTTTTTTAAGTATAAATAATTAAATATTTTTTATAAAATATTTTTTGTTATTTAGATATAATATTAAATTAATAATATATATTTATTTCATATATATATATATATAAATATTTAATATTTTAATAAAATTATAAAAGTGTATAAGTATTTCATATTTTCTTCGTTTTTCTTTTTTATCAAAAAAATATCTTCCATTGATTCTTTTTTCTTAGTGTCCTTAACGTTAAAAAATGTGAAAAATATTTTTTTAAAAAATATTTTCTATGAAATAAATAAAATCTAAAAAATTTATTATTTTCTTTTGATATTTCCCCTTCAATTAAATATTTAAATTAGCAGTGACAATTTTCATTTTCCCTTTTCCCAACAGTAAGAACAAAGCTACGAATTGAAACCCACTAATTCAATGGGGGATTTTCTTGCTCCACTATCAATTCATTGAGCCATGAAGAGAAATCACTTAATCATCTAATAATTAATATTTAAAGTTAATAGAAAAAAGAAAGAAATTTCTTCATGGAGCTAGCCCTTAGAGATGACTCAAATATATATATATATATGATTTGTCTTTGGTAGAAAGGGGTTTGAATTTGAATTTGAATATATATATATATATATATATATATGTATTCAGAAAAATTGGATTAAGAATTGGGTGGTGTCAGTAGCAAGTTTCCAGGAAGCTTCCTTATTGTGATCATCATGAAGGCTATGCAATTTAAATATACATGCAAACATAATTCACTTGGAAAACTTTAATTTCAAAATGTGTTAGGTGGTAAATCTAAATTATTCAGCAATAATCACAGTGTTCTACTAGTGGCCTTGATGGTGCCAAAATAGTAGACTACTAGGAAAACTTTTATAATTAATTAACCAAGGTCTATATATATTTTCTAAAACATCTACTAATTTATCCTTCATTAATATGCGTATCAATTTCAGTGACCTGATCACAAAATCTATTTTGCAATAAAACCGAAATAACGGGCTAGTTTTTCTATCAAATCATGGTTTTCATGTCATTGCAAGGATATATCAAATAGTCTTCCAATTATTAATAGATACTTGATGTGAGTGGTTTGATATTTTTATATATTAAATGTTCGATCTTCGTAAATAAAGACGATATTCATTAAAAACGTTTCACCTCTCAGTAGATTAACTCAATATAAACATAATTAATCTTGATCCGTTAAACTGAGATACCTGTGGAGTATAAAAAAAAAAATGATAAATACCATATAAAGTAAGAGGTAGACCTTTCATATGATCAGTGGGCTATATATTTACATAATTATTTAAAGAGACTAATTTTTGTATCCATTTATGCTTTTATATATACAGGCCAACAGCATCTTTTTTTTGCACGTATTTGTCCTCTTGAAGAATAATAGCAGAACCTCTCTTCTCTTCTATTTCCTCCCGAAAATTCTTGAGATATATATGCACTTCTCTTATGGCTGCTTTCTGTTGAACCCTTCGTTTTTATCAGTTTATAGTTATTCTTGGCTTGTTTACTCTTAATTTGCATGATCTCATATTTCTCTGTTGATTTAGATCGATATATGAGTAACACAATGAGGCCAAGAACAAAGGTCATGGTTCACTTAGTTTATGATAGGGGATGAGTGATTCAAATTAAACCCAATTAAATCCCCAAATCATTCTTTTCTTTTCTCTTTGGTTGTTGTGTGTGATTTTTGAGCTCAACATCCATTTCTTGCATATAGATATATATATATAATTTTTCGTGATTTTTTTTTTATTATTTTCCAAACATTAATCATATATAGTGAATGGAAGTGATTAAGGGAAAAGGAAGGAAAGCAAATTTGATCATCCAAACATGGGAGAGATGCAAATCCTTGGGCCGCAACAGCAAGAAAACATCAAGACTCGTCCGTTCTTTAACACCTAAGAGCAAATCATGGCCATGGCTCCACCCTTCAATGGAAGAAGATGGTGAGAAATACTCGAGAAGAAAAAGGCAGGTAGCTCCTGAAGGATGCTTCTCTGTGTACGTTGGACCCCAGAAGCAGAGATTTGTGATCAAGACTGAATATGCAAATCACCCACTTTTCAAGATCCTACTTGAAGAAGCAGAATCAGAATATGGTTACAACCCACAAGGCCCTCTTGCTCTCCCATGCAACGTTGATCTCTTCTACGAGGTGCTTGTGGCTATGGATGATCATAGTGATGAAACCAATCCTAAGGGATGTGGCTTCTCCATGAATCATGGCTCCTATCGCCTTCTCAGCCCCGCTCGAATGATCGCTATGAATAAATTCTAAAAGCTGAAGAGTATTTTCGAGTCAACTTTCAACACAATATAAGAAGAAAAAAGGCATTTTAATCTGTGGCTTTTGTGCTTGTTTAAATTAATCTTGTTCAAAATCAAGTATATGCATGGTGAAATCATGTACAGTAGAAGAGGATAAGCAAAAAATAATCAAAATCCATGTCTTGTAAGATCACTGCTGTTTTATCAACTTGTGCTTTGTTGTTATTATAATAAAAATTTGAAAAATTCTTGATTATGTCAAGGTATAATTAGCTGTTTAGATGGCAAAAGAAGACGTGCATTGGCTTGTTCACCACTTAATCAAATAGATAAGAAAAGGCAGCTGGTAGATGGGGATTGGGGATTGATAGAAAACAAAGCAAGAAAAGGAGATAGCCAACTAGCCACACAGAGATACAAATTATAGTCAATTAATTAAGATGCCATTTTCTTATATGTAGACCCCATTTTGCACTCTCACTTTTAAAATAGCTTTTAGTAATTTAAGTATTTTTTTTATTTATGTTATTTCATAAAATAATATTTATATTAGTATTTAGAGATTGAGAAAGTGATTCATACTATCTTCCTAACTTTTAAAAATTAAAGAAGCGTTTTGACTAAGGTTAATAAGATTTTTTTCAATATTTTTATATTTAATCGCTAATATAATAGTTATTTTTATCAAATATTTATAAATAGTTAATTAACAATAATAATCATTAGTAAACTAATTGATAGTTACTAAAATAATTTATGACTACTAAAACAATTAATATTACCAAACAATACCTTAATATATATTTTTACAGTTCGTAGTAAAGAGTATTTTTATTTGTATCATGTAATACAATTCAGTTGATAAAAATAGAAGAATTTATTTTTATTAATTAGTGTTTGATTTTATTGAAATTTTAAAATTATTTAATTTAGATAAATTAAATTAATAAAAATGTATCAATAAAATCTTAAAAAAAAATAATTAAAAACACAACTCTTGATGAAAGGTAGAGGTTTCCATTTCGATGAATGAAAATAAAGCAAAAGAAGATTGTGGCAGGCAATGTTGAAAAAAAATAAAGCCGCCATTGTCAAATTCATGGAAAAGCATAAAGGGCAATGATCCATCCCACATCTTCAATATGGCGAGTTAGTGGCTCTATATGCAAATACTACATCAACTATGACCCACTAACAAAATTATATGATTTCCTTTTCCTCCTTTGCCTTTCTCCCACCAGTAAAATGAAATCACATGTCAATTTTTTGCACTATATTAAATTAATTTTTCATCCTCAATAAGTTTTAATTTATTGAATCATTTTTAATACTGTGAAATTTTCAAATTTCATAATTAAAATTAATTATTAAAAAAATCTCAAGATTAATTACATTAAAATAAAAAAAAATGTTTCATTTTTGGTTTAATTTTAGAATTTAAATCCTAATCAACAGAATTCAATTATTTATTTAAAATAAATAATATATGACTCCAAAATTCAAATCATAATCAATAAAAATAAGAATAATTTCATTTATTTAATTTTAAAATTTTAATGAAGTAAATACAAAAATAGATACATATTATGAATTTTTTGTATGTGATGAAAATAGCAAATGTATAGATGAGAGTTCATACTCTATTTTTTTTGATGTAATTTAATTAATTTGAGTATATCAAACTATATCGACTTAATATTTAACGACTAATAATTATTAAAATAATTAATAATTATTATAACAACTAATATTAATAAATATTTTTTATAATAAAAGTAACTTTAATTAATTTGGAGTTAGATATTTCAATTTAATTAGCTGGACAACTAAACTTTTTTCTGAAAATGTCACCATCTTAATTTTATTTTATTGGTAAAATAATACATGCATAGATGCAAATTTCTGTCAGTTTCTATCATGTATCATCTGTTGGAGATAAACTCCACTCCATTTGCAACTTGTCAATTGACTATAAATCTATAATCAATCAACCACTACTTTAACTTGTTATGCTGCTTCAAGAAAGTTCTTCTCATTTCTCATTGGGTGTGTTTGGGAAAAAAAAAATAGATTAAATTCTTTTTATCAAATAATAAAATTGTTAGAATATAATTCTTTAATTAAAAAAAAATAATTTGAAAGAAATGAATTCATGTCAAAACTGGTATAATTTTACGGAAATTTAACTTATTTAACGAAGTTTTTTTTTATCAAATAACTAAAATATCAATATTTAAGTTATATTTATTTATTTATAAATAAGAAAAAATATAAAAACAAATATATTTATTTCATTTATTAATATATTTATTTATTTAATAAATATTATATTTCAAATTTTATTTCTTTTTAACGAAAATTTTCACAAAGACTTTTTCATTTTATATTTCATTTAGTTAAATATGGAACCAAAAGCGAGTTTATATACATATATATACCCCTAAAACGATTCGTTTTTAGCTGTGCAGTGGATTATATTCTAGATTGAGAAAAACGGTGCGTCGTGGGAGCAGTTTACAAATGGAAGCAACAGTGACTAAAGTCAAAACTTTTGACACAGAAGGGAAGAAGCATTGCAGAGCAAAGAGAAATGGAAATGGAGAGGAAGAGCAGCTCAGACTCAGTGACGATAATCCACAATGCAACAATCGTTACTATGGACGCCGAGAGCCGAGTCTTCAGAAATGGCGGGATCGTTATCGACCAAGATAAAATCAAAGCCATTGGTCAATCCCCTGAGATTCTTGCTCAATTCTCCGCTATCGCCCACCATTGTGTCGACCTCCATGGCCAATTCTTGCTCCCTGGTTCTCCTCTTCTTCTTCCTCTTCCTACTTTTGTTTCTTTTTGAGCCATTTTGATTGTTAATTGACTCGGGGAATTGATTGTTAGGATTTATCAACACGCATGTTCATACCTCGCAACAGCTCGCTAGAGGGATAGCAGACGATGTGGATCTAATGACTTGGTTGCACCATCGAATTTGGCCTTATGAATCTAACATGACTGAGCAAGATTCTTACATTTCTACGTTACTATGTGGAATAGAACTCATCCACTCTGGGGTTAGTATTCTTCTAGTTTTTTTCCTTTTAGTTTTTACAGATTGGATTTTTAATTGGAGGATTGTGGGTGGATTTTGATGGTTTTTGGGATTAATTTGAATTAGGTTACATGCTTTGCTGAGGCAGGAGGGCAGCATGTCTCTGGAATGGCTCGAGCAGTTGAGGAACTGGGGTTGCGAGCTTGCTTAACTCAGTCTACTATGGACTCTGGTGAGGGTTTACCTCCGTCGTGGGCCAGTCGAACTTCAGATGACTGTATTCAGGTTAAGCATTACAAAATTCTCAAGAGTGGACATGCAATAAGTGCAAGTTATTGTATTACATTTATTTTACATGCAAATATAAAAGAGCTTTATTTTTTTTAAAAGTAGTTTTTGTTAAGTATTATTGCATTCTCATTTATATCCATTGTTGATAGAGTTTTGAATCTTTTGATCGATTTTCATTTTTCAAACACCAAGCCTTGGTTGATGCTGATTTCTCACTTCAAGGGTACAGTCTCAGAAGGAGCTTTACCAGAAGCACCACAACACTGCAGATGGGCGCATTAGGATATGGCTTGGAATTAGGCAAATTATGAATTCAACTGATCGCCTATTACTTGAAACAAGAGACACATCTAGGGAACTGAAAACTGGAATCCATATGGTAATGGTCTCTCTATCTATGTGTCTGACATGCTTACCATCTGGTACTTTTTGTGCATAATTTAGGTGTCTTGCTCTAAGAAATCTGCTCAGGCATGTATGTGTTTGCTTGATTGGATTTTGTATGAAATATGAAAAATTTTGTCTATCTGATATTTGTTTTTATTCCTTTTCATTCTAAGAAACTGTAATTGGTTCATAATTAAATAATTCTTGTAAAGGCAAATTAATAAAGGCTGAACTTTGATGCCATGGAGAAGATGCCGATTTTGAAGTAGATTCAACTAATCTTTACAATCTTTAGCATGTCTCGGAGATACCTTACGAGAATCAACTTGTGATGGATACACGAAAAGTTGAACATGGAACTGTTTCATACTTGGAGAAGATAGACTTCCTGCAGAAGAACTTGCTGGCTGCTCACACAGTTTGGGTCAACAATACTGAGGTTAGTAGCTGCTACTAACTTTTTGTTAGGCACTGCAAAAGAAAATTAGTTGTTTGCCTGTTTTCGTTCTCTAAAATGTTAAAGTTACCAATGAGATAGACCATATGGTATAGTGTAATATTAGTGAAGGGATTGGCAATTGCTGGGGAACTGTGAATTTTTTTTTTTTAATTATCGAGTGAGCTTGACTGTCATGATGATTATTTTTGCTGTAAAGTTGTTTTTATTATTTACCCATTGGTGTTTCATAATATGTGTTATTTGTTCTGACATTTTTGAGTCATATAGCGGATGTTTAGGAAAATAGGAATTGCATATGTTATTTTGAATTACGACAAGGAACAAGATTTTCTAATCGGATTCCAATAGAGAATTTGTTGAATGAATTTTGATATATGCCATGCTTGCTTTCTTATAGACCATAAATAGTTAATCCCTACAGATATTTCACCTTTGCAGCCATCAGCATCTCAGAGTTTTGCATTGTGATGTGCAGTTAGCATTTTTGCTCTTGCATATTATTGCCAATGTTTGACTATTGACGCCTTATGTCTTACACATAAGGGAGAGCTGTATGAGATAAAATTCTTACATACCATTCTAAAAGTGTAGATTCTTTGAATCAAATACAACTGCAAGGTCTGTAATGGATATCTGTTTAATCCAAAGGAAATCATGCAAAAGCTTCACAGAATTATTAAGAAGCTGTGCTGCTAGAAATTGATTCTTATGATCAAGTTATATGCTCTTTAATTTACTCAATCCTTGGGTGTAATGATAATTGCTTGGTCATCAGCAAGTGCCAATTGGTCAAAGCTTTTGCCGATAGCTAGTCCCCAATATCACAATTTTTGCATTGTGACTGTTATTTGTCTCCCCCAGATTGGTTTTCTTTCAAGAGCTGGGGTCAAAGTATCTCACTGCCCAGCTTCTGCAATGCGAATGCTTGGATTTGCACCTATTAAGGAGATGCTTGATTCTGGAATTTGTGTTTCCTTGGGAACGGATGGCGCACCATCAAATAATAGAATGAGCATGGGTTTGTTTAACCTCTAAAATGCTAGTTTCCATTCTCACTTCTCATATGTGCTCAGTAATTTTCATATTACTGGGGTAGTTTATTTGCTACTTTGCCTATTTTTGGTTCCCCTTTTGTTGAACCCTATGCTATTAAAATATGGTTATAGAAGTACTCTCTTACAAGGTTTAAATATCTTGATTCACCATTATTGACATGAAAATTTTTGACCGGTGTGCGTTATATGAATAAAAAAAAATGTAAAGTAAAACAAAAGATTTATAGTGTTTATGCACTCAATATCTCGATTTTTGAGGAAAATTTTCCTTTTCATCAATTCTCATGCACTACTCTACGGTCCTCTTTGGAATATCAAAGACTTGAAATTTATGTAGGATTCACCTCTTTGCAGTTGATGAGATGTATCTGACTTCGTTGATTAATAAAGGAAGGGAAGTTTTTGCAAATGGAACGACTGATCCTACAGCTCTCCCATCTGAAACAGTTCTCAAAATGGCAACCATAAATGGTGCAAAAACAGTACTCTGGGATGATGAAATTGGATCAATTGAGACTGGGAAAAAGGTTGGACTACTATTTATTAAGTGGAATTTGGTTGCTCTTCTCCATGCCCCCTCCCCCTTTCTTTCCCAAATCTCTTTCTCTAACTTGCACATACTTCAATTACAATTAAGTCCATATCTTAGACTCCGATTTCTTCATTCTTTTCTAGAAAATCGAAGATGACTACATTTTGTTTTCTCAATTTTGGCAGGCTGACTTGGTTGTTGTGAATACTAACTTATGGTCTATGGTCCCTGTTCATGACTGGTATGAAACCATCCTTTGAAAATTTATGTGCAATTTAGAGCTCAGTCATTAAGTTCTTGAGGTTTATGTGAATTATAAGCAATCGTTAGATTCTGAGGGCACATGTAATTCTCTGTTGTCATTTTCTGTATGTTCATTGGAACTGTTGTTGAAGTTGCATGGAGGGATTGATCCTCTTTGTAGAATTAGTTCTGCTGGATGAGGGTTAAGAACCCTATTAACATTGCATCCCGAGCAAATATTGTTGTTGCAGATGGAACTGAAGGTTCTTTTTTTTTTTTTTTTTTTTTTTTTGGGGGGGGGGGGGGGGTGGTGTTTTAGAGAGCATAACATTTGGCACCATCATCTAATGTGTGTTTATTGAGCTTTCTTCGTCTTACCACCATGTGTTGTGGTTTGCTTTAAAAAGATCACCTTCCTGCGGTTCAATCCATTTGGTATTCAGCCTTATGGGTTGATTTTTCACTTTTTTCCTTTTCTGCAGCATTTCAAGCCTTGTTTACTGCATGCGGACTGAGAATATTGTCTCAGTAATGTGTAACGGCAAGTGGATTATGAAGGAGAAGAAGATTTTGAATGTGGATGAGGTACTTTTCTTTTCCCGTCTGGTGTGATCTAGATTGACAGCGGATATGCTTCATTCTCTTCAATTCATGTTAAATTTGTCCAATGAGTCTTTTGAATCCAACCCTCCATGGGAGTTCGGTATTGTAGTTTGACATATTGAGAAAGCACAACGGTAGCTTCTATAAAATTGAGAACTTTCACATGTGCAGTTTTTGAAAAATACCATTACACTAGAAGTTAAAATATTTAGTGCAATTTATCAAATGGAAATAAGCTCAATTTGCTTCCTATACATTTTAGAGATGTTCAATTTAGCCTATTTTTAACTTTTGGTTCAATTTAGCCCTTCTACTTTTTGTTTAAGTTCAAATTGGTCCAATTAATATACATGCACCATTTTTAAATGGAAATAAATTCAATTTGCCCCCTGTACTTTTTAGAGATGTCCAATTTAGCCTAATTTCAACTTTTGAGTCCAATTTAGCCTTTATACATTTGGTTTAAGTTCAAATTAGCCATTTTTTATTTTTTATATTAAAATGTTATTTTTATTTTTTATAATTAATAAAATAATAAAAATAATATTATTTAATATTAATAAATAAAATGAAAGTATAAAAAATATTTTTATATTTTCATTATTTAATTAAAAATAAATTAACTAAATTGAAAAATAAGTACAAAAAAATAAAAATAACATTTTAATATTAGAAAATGAAAAAATGGACTAATTTGAACTTAAATTAAAAGTAGAAGAGTTAAATTGGACATCCCTACAAAGTATATGGAGCAAATTAAGCTTATTTAAAAAAAAAAAAGTAACTCACGTACCAAGTGGTGCGTGAGTTGCATATTGGGCAATTTGAATTTAAATTAAAAGAGGACTAAATTGGACTAAAAGTTAAAAATGGACTAAATTGAACATCCGTAAAAAATAAAAAGTACAGTGAGTGGGCAGATTGAGCTTATTTCCTTTACCAAATTGTATGCAAACTCACCCTCTATGTTAATTTTTGACAGGGAGAAGTAATTTCAATGGCAAAGGAGGCTTCGGGTAAACTCTTGAAGAGAGCTGGTATCAGCATCCCAAACAGAATGAATGTCCTCTAATCCTTCCTTTGAAGGTCCACTGTAATCACTCTTATTCCCTCCAAAATCACTCTTATTCCCTCCTAAAAAAAACATGTAATACCTAATTCCATACTTCACAATAGTAATAAAAAGAATACCTTGCTATGAGAGATCCTTCAGCTTGGTTCTTGTCCTTTTTGTTTTTTTTTGGTCTAAAATGGAGACGTCTCATTGAAGCCTGAGGGAGGCAAATTAGATACAAACAAAGCTTGGCTTATGGGATTAAACATGAAGGAGCTATCATTAAGAGCTTTGGCAGCTAGCAAAGCAAATATTAAAAAAATAATCAAAATATTAAATGGGCCGTAGCCCGTAAGATGCAGGATTTGAGTTTTGAAATCACAATTCTGACCCATGATTCAACGCACCGCGCGCCAACAGAAGATTCGAAAGTTCTCTAGAACCCTTAGAAACCTAAATCTCTCTCCCTGAATCTTCTGGAACTTCCTGGTCCTCTCCGAATTCGGATCAGAATACCTCCCTATATATACATATTTCGCAATTAATTAACACCAAATCATCTTTCTCATCACAACACGAAAAATCAAGCAAACAGGAATCAGATTTCTTCTTCGATAATGGATAATCTCTTCTTCAGGAGCCACCTTAGCTACCCGTCCACCCCTCGCTACTATTACCCACCTGTCCGACATGTACCTGTGCACCGCCAGACGACGACGGTTCAGAAGGTGGTGGAGATTCCCGTTCGTTATGTAGAGTCTGCGCCTAGCAGGTTGGATTCTGTGGTTAAGATTCAGAAGGTGTTCAGGGGGTTTTTGGTCAGAAAAAGCGTTAGGAAGATTGCTGCGATTAGGAGGGAGGTTGATGAGATAGAGACGAGGATTTCGATGAAGGAAACTGTGGAGCTGATTCGGAGGGATTCGAAAGAGCCGTTGAAGGTTAATGAGATGCTTATGAATTTGTTGTTGAGGTTGGATTCTGTGCCGGGTGTTGATTCTGGAGTTAAGAATTGCAGGAGGGCTGTGATTAAAAAGGCGATCAGGTTGCAGGAGATGGTTGATGCTATTGTTGCTGGTGATCAAGCATTGGAAGTAGATGATTTTGCCAAGAAAGGCGAAGAAGATGACGACCAAACCCCAGAAAACCAAGTTAGGGCCCCTGACTCTGAAGGTATTGTTGCTAATTCTGCTTTTAATTCCAATTCTTCGAAGAAATTGCAAAATCATGTTGGATCTGTACCAAAAAGCGATTCTGTTTCTATTGATGATGTGGGTGAATCGGAGAAGATGCCTGAAGTGTTTGAAGAAACGTCAAAATTGCAAAACCCAGGACAACAAGACTCTAAAACGGCTCGTGAAGGCCTGGGGGGTGTGGAAGCTGAAGTTGAAGTTATAGAAGATGGAAATATGGAAGATAATGTGTCATTATCAGGGAGTGAATGTGCAGAAAGTGTGGATGTAAGTCGAGAAGAGAGCCAAGTGGATTCCTCTGGGAACCCGGAAGATGATCCCTTGGAAAACCTTGAAGCTGTAGCTGATCAGAATGAAGTAAGACATGAGAAAGAGCAATCTTGTGGCGACAAAAATGAAGCAAGCGGAAAGAGCAGAGAACTTCTGGAGAGGATGATGGAAGACAATGAGAAAATGATGGGGATGATGACGGAGTTATTTGAGAGGAATGAGATGCAAACAGGGTTACTGAGCTCACTGTCACAGAGGGTTGAGCAGTTGGAGAGGGCTTTAATGTGTGAAAGATCAAAGAGGAAGAAGAAGAAGAGAAATGCTGTTGTATTAGTGGATTGTTTAGAATCAACACAAGATGCTAAAAAATGTGGAAAGAGATAATGAATCTTTAACACATGTGATAAGAGTAAAATTGATGTATGGATTTTGGGTTTGTTTCTGTAAGTTGATATGAATGTAGATTCTTTCTTTCAGTTTGTTCAATTCCCTTTTCTTTCATTTTCACCTTCTATTTCTCTTGAATTTGGAAATGTGCATATTTGCTCCTGGAAGCTCTGCCCACAGTATTATTGCATGCGCATACTGTGAAGTGTAAAATGGAATTACCCAACATCTCCTTTCATAGCTCATTTTGACAAAATTACCAAGATTTTAGATGTGCGTCTTCCCTGTTTTGTATAGGTGTCTGTGTTCTTTTTATAGGGATTGATTCTTTAAAATTTCACATTCCTGTTTCGTATATTGGGATTGGTTCTTTAAAATCTCAAATAATGATATAAGGCTCAGCACATTTTAATTTAATGTATATATATTTTTTTTATCCAGTGAGTTCCTGAATGTTCTTATCCTTAAATAAAAAAAAAAAAAAACAAAAGAGCTTTATCCCATAGCATAAGCATCCGTAAATGTAACAATCACAGCATCAAATTCTCTATCGCACTCTGCTTTAATTCTGTTTTATTTCAACGACAGTGGTGAGTTATCATTCACTGGTATTGATGTTTTGATTAAAAAAGGTTTGCCAAAAAATATATTATTGGAAAACCTTTTTTTAACTATTTAAAAATTTTTAAAGATGTAAGATAATTAAAAAATTATAATATAAATAAACATTAATGCCTTAATGTTGACATTATCTGATTCATAATTGCTATTTAAAATTTTAAATATGGTTTGAAAAAGATTTAACCATTTATTTTAAAATTCAATTACTAAAATTATGTGAATATAATAAATCATGTGTTGGGTGGTCTGCTGGTCATAGTTCGATTTTAATTTGAAATCGGTGGTTTCAATTTGTTAGAAGTATCTTGAATCAGTCTGTAAAGTCTTCTCACGATTTTAATTTTGATTCTAATTTTAATTGTAGTTTCAATTCAAATCAATTTAATTGGATTTTGATTAAATCTAATTATTTTATTATTATTTTTAAATGAAAAAAAAATAATTTGGCTTGAAATTAAACTCATCTATTTTAATTTAGTTTTAGGTCTGATTCAAATATGATTTAAATTTCTTACAGTTTTAATTGATTTTAATTCAATTTAAATCAATTCAATTTCAATTCTAATTTTAAAAAATTTACTTTTTACAAAGTAATTTATCTTAATAAAGTAAAAAAGTTACTTTTAAAAATAAAAGAAACGAAATTTGGTTTTATGGAAAGTTGAGATAAATGTTAATAAAATAAATTAAATTATTAACTTTTTTAAAATTTAAAGTTTACTAGTGAACATACTTTCAACCACAAAACACCTTAATTATGTCTAAAAAAAGGAAAAAATTAATTCTCAAATTCTTTATGTGTTGCCTTTTTTTTTATATATTATTATTATTATTATTATTATTATTATTATTATTATTGGTGCATATATAAAAATATTATATAAATAAAATATAACAGAACAATGCCTTGAATGATATATATGTCTCTACTTTGTAAACAAAATGTTACAACTTTATAAAATTTATCTATTTTACTTCATAAATTAAATATAAAGTAATATTTTTTATAAAGTAATTGATTTATAAAAAAAAAATATTAAATTGAAGTGTAATGGTAACATTTTAAAATATATAAATGATATTTATAAAAAAATAATATAAAAATATAAATTATATTATTATTATATTTTATTATAAAATAAATAATTTCACATTTTTATTAATTGAAAAAATATTTTGTAATATAATTTTATAAAAATTATAATTACATATTTTTTATTTATTCATAGTGTCTTTTTTATATGTTAATTTAATATATTTCTTTAAAATAAATATTAATTTACATGAAATTTATAAAATAAAATATATAAATTTTATAAAATTTATTTTTAGGCTATAAATTTATGTCATTTTCACTTGCGATTAAGTTGATTTCGCTCTTCTGACCCCCTAAGCAAAAGCCCAGCCCTCCTCGCGTCGCTCTCCTCCCTATCTCTCTCGCTCGCTGCAGCCTGCAAAGGTAATTTTCCATCAGAGCTTGAAAACCCTAGAACTCCCAAACCCAGTACCAGTGGCTCTCAATCTCCTCCTTGTTATTCTTCTACTTATCTTCTCTTCTCCAATTGGTCCTTACGCCTTCGCCCTTTCTCATCCCTCTGATTCTGACCTGTTTCGATCCTCACAGCTCTCTTTCTCATTTTCTCTTACACCCGTTTTTTTTTTTTTTGAGCTTTTTTGATTCCTCTATTTCTTCACCGACCGATGGCCGAAGGAAAGCTCGATCTGCCTGACGATCTCCTTTCCTCTAAACGGTCCGATCACTCCTGGACCGTCCCTAAAGGTAACTCTCTCAGTAACTTATCATAAATATTCCCTTTTAATTTCTTGCATTTAAAGTGATTCTGAGTTAATGCTAGGTTTGTTGTTTCTTTGATCTGAACTCTGCTATATCGGGCTAATCTTGGAACACCAAGCTCGTTTATTAGTTTGTTTGGTGATAAAGAATATCAAGAATTATTTTATTTTATTTTTTATCTGTTTACAATTTATGTACTGTTTGTGGTCGTTTTAAAATTAATTAGTTTTAATGCATATTCCAAAATTTCAGTTCATTTTTCTTTTATGTTTTTCCCTTTGTTGTTATTATTATTATTATTTATATAACCAATCCAATTAGTGAGGGGCTAACATCAAGTCGTTTTAGTATATTTTTGTTGTTATTGCTGACTGAAATGTGAATTTCATATCATAAAAGAATAAGAAATGATAATCTTCACAACATATTCTGTTTTGGATACCCAATTGAGTTTCAAGTTATGTGCCTGGATGATGAACCTGATCAATAAGTTTATCATTTTTTCTTAATTCGTTGGTCTGTTGTAGCTAACCACAGTCTTCAAAAGTGTAATGATTCAAATTTTGTTTCTACTTGTCTTGGTATTGTCCCAGTGGAAGCTTTGGGAAGTGATGAGGAAAAAGTTCCTGTGGGATTACATGATGAGACCAAAGGTAGCTCAGTTTATTTTTCATTTTATCTGGCAATTGAATCTTTTATCTGATGAGAAAATTTGGTATTCTTGGTTTTGCCTTTTTCCCCCCATGGATGTAATCATGTTGATTGACCATTTATGACAGATCAAGTGGCTTCAGAAAGCAGCATACCTTTGTCTCCTCAGTGGCTTTATAGCAAACCAAGTGACACCAAGGTGGTATATTTTAGTTCAACCAAACAAGATTATTTTATTTTATTCTAGTCTGTAATTCTTATAATAATTATAAATTTGCTTGTATTGTCACTTGGTCCTCATCTGTGAACTCATGAATTTGCAACTGTGAATCTGTGAAAAGAGATATTTCTTGTGAGACTCTGCACTTCTTATATTGACACTAAATTTATTATCATTCAGAAGCAACTTTCTTTCTGCCTTTCGGTTAAAAATTCTTTTTGCTTCTATTTTGTGGCTTTGTGAACCTGGGTTTTGCATCAGTTGACATTCCTATGCTTAATAATAAATTTTGTGAAGTGGAAAGAAGGGAATACTTTATATCTTTATCCTCATGTACATGTAGTGCTTGTGCATATGCCTTGCCCTAGGGCTTCTTTTAAAGCTTAAGACATCTTTTGAGGTTTGGAGTTACTTTACAAGTGAAACTTTGAGAAGTGTTTTATTATTCTTGCTTATTTGTCTCCAAAGAATTCTAGAGCTAATTAAGATGCAAAAATCTAAGCTCTGTTTATTATCGTGATCTTCCTGCTGACATGATTTGAAAGATAAATCCTTAACATCATACTAGGTAGTCTATCAGATGCCACTAGGCCTCAGCCTTGAGAATGTGTTGTTTCTGTTTGTCATTTTTTCTGGCTTCATTTTTCCATTATTTTCTTTCTTCCAGTGTTGTTATTAGTATTGTTTCATGGTGGGTCACTTTCCATGGGTGTATGACAGGACATGCGTTCTCTAACTTCAGTGTCTCTTGGGAATTCCGCTGATCCAAGTCAGAAGGATGGTTGGCGTTTCGATGGAACCGAGGAAAAAAAAGAATGGAGGAGGACTGCCACTGAGAATGAAAGTAGCCGCCGTTGGCGTGAAGAGGAAAGGGAAACTGGCTTACTTGGTCCTCGAAGAGATCGTAGGAAAACAGATCGTCGTGCTGACAGTGTTTCTGTCAGAGAAACAATGGAGAATAGAGCCTTTCCATCCCCTGATAGGTGGCATGAGGGTAGTAACCGTAACTCTGGGCATGAAGCACGGCGAGATAGCAAATGGTCCTCTAGGTGGGGTCCCGAAGACAAGGAGAAGGAATCACGAACTGAAAAGAGGACGGATGTGGATAAAGAGAAGGACGATGCTCACTATGACAATCAATCATCTATAGTTAGCAACCGTTCTGCTTCTGAGCGTGACTCAGATTCTCGTGATAAGTGGAGACCGCGGCATAGAATGGAGGTTCATTCCACAGGTTCCACTTCCTACCGTGCTGCACCTGGATTTGGACTTGAGAGAGGTCGGGGTGAAGGTTCAAATTTGGGGTTTGCTCTTGGACGAGGAAGGTCAAATGCCATTGGTAGATCTTCATCTGCAGGCACTGCTACTGCTCCTCATGCATATAAAAGTGGAAGTGTTATTGGAAAGCCAAACCCCACATTGGAGACATTTTGTTATCCAAGGGGTAAGCTCCTTGATATTTACCGTAGGCGGAAGCTTGATTCATCTTTTGCTGCAATGCCTGATGAAATGGAGGAATGTTTACCAATAACTCAATCTGACATTATTGAACCATTGGCCTTTGTTTCTCCTGATGCTGAAGAGGAGGTAAGTGATTGGGTCATTGCAATTAACCTATCAATTTTCATCATGCCACTTGTTCATTTGGGTAAAAGAACTTTCATTTGAGCTGATTAACCTTGACCTGTATTGTGCTTGTGATGCTGACAGGTTACTCTTGCTGACATATGGAGGGGCAAGATCACAAGTAGTGGGGTAGTATATAATTCTTTTAGAAAAGGATGGTCAACTGAAAATGTTTCAGGTACTTTAGGTCCAATCACTGTAACATTTTTCACGTTCTACTTTGTTGTTGTTAATTTCTTTTTATCTGAATCTTCTTTATGTTCCTTGTTTATGTGCAGGTACTGGAGACTATGAATCCAATGAGGGAAAACTGGGTATCCTCCCCTCAGTTCCCTGTGAGGAGACTGCTGATACATTTCAAGACGCCGCAAACAATGGTGCATATCAAACTGACGGTGATCATTCCTTTTGGAATCATGATTCATGTTTAGATGTATTAAATGGTGAGCATTTATTGATTTTGCCATTATATTTATTGTACGCAAGTTTTGTATATTTTAGTAAGAGATAGGTTACTTGGCCACCGCCCTTTTTATATTTGAATGAAATTGAGTTGCTCATTATTCTAGAAAAAGAGGTTGATCATGAAGGAAACAAGGTTACTGCTGATGAAGTCACTGCCACAGTTTTGGAATGTGATGTTGCTGGGACTACAAAAGAGATTGTCAATTCTTCCCGTGTTGCTTCTCAGATTGATATTTGTGATAATGGACAGATAGTGAACTCTGCTTTGACTGCACATTTTCATTCTGACAGAGTTGACTCAACCTCTTCTTTTGATGTTAAATCTAAGCTTCCTGATGATTCAAACTCGCTATTTGTTCTCCCCTCTCCCGATCAAGACCATAGTAGTGCTATGTTGCACTTGGCTAGTAAAAGTGAGGCAAAAGATCTGGAAAGGGGTGCACCACTTGAGGACCTTTACTTCGATTACGTTGATCCTCATGGGAATACTCAAGGACCATTTCTTGGAGCTGACATCATCATGTGGTTTGAAGAGGGCTATTTTGGGACAGATTTGCCAGTTCGCTTGGCAGATGCTCCTGAAGGCACACCTTTCCAAAGTTTGGGAGAGGTGATGCCACACCTAAAACTGAGAGGAGTGTATCCCAGTTCTGAGCAGGAACAGTCTGGTGCTTTAGGAGGAAAGTTGAAGCCTAGTTTACCTCTTACTGCTCCAGAAAATACCGATGTAATAAATGAGCTGTGTCAGCCATTGTCCGATTTAACTAGCTTCTCAGCTCAGCATGTTCAGTCAAGAATGTCTGAGCCTGAAAATCCACTTCAGTTGCCACATTCTGAGGGCCAAAGCTTTCATGACTTTATTGCACATGATGAAGGTTTTTCCTTGGTTCTTAATATCTTTCGGATTGTTAAGCAAAAATAATGTAATTTTATCAATGAGGCTTCTCCCTATATCTCATTCTAACGATGCTCTTTGATTTTCCAGAAATTGTTTTTCCAGGAAGACCTGGCAGTAGTGGCTATCCTACTGTGCAATCATCGGGGAATGTTTGTGATCCTGTAGCAAAATCTAATGGTCAACCATCTCTTCCAAATGAATTGACAAAACCTGGTTTACCATATCAGAGCGATAATAAGTTGCACCCTTTTGGCTTGTTCTGGTCTGAACTTGAAGGCTCTCAAACTAGACAAACTGAGTCATCTGATATGCCTTCCAGTATGGTAAGGCCTGCTCAACTTGGTGCTATCACTGATCCAGCTGCTATTGCGGAGAAATGGTCTGATATTTATAGACAAGATATTCTTTCTGTCCCTAACTCATTTCAAGATGCCACTGCTGCTCGCCATCTGTCACGTGTTGAACAAGAGCCTAATCATTTTGACCTAGCAGAGCAGCTTATGTCACGACAATTTCAGCAGCAACGGCAGCAACAAATATTATCTCATTCACACTTGAATGAATCACTCCAAGAAAATATGCCAGGGCAGAATCTTATTCATCATCAGCGGTTGATCAACCATCCTGTGCCAGATCTGGAACATCTTTTGGCACTGCAGCTACAGCAACAGCAACAGCAACAGCGGCAGCGGCAGCGGCAGCTTCAGCTCCAACAGCAACAGCAACAGCAACAGCAACAGCAGCAGTTTCATCAACAGCAAAAGCTTTTGCAGGAACGACAACAATCACAAGCTCGGCAGGTGCTTCTTGAACAGTTGCTGCATGGTCAGATGCCTGATCCTGGCCTTGTACAATCACGTGTTGATCATATTAGAGCTAATGATGTTCTTGATCAAGTTTTGTTGGAGCAGCAACTTCTACATGAGCTGCAACAACGGTCTCATCATCATCAAAGGCACTTTGTTCCATCTGTAGAACAGCTTACTCAGCAAGATCAACAGAGAGATTTATTTGAGCTATTATCTCGTGCACAGCATGGGCAAATGCAATCTTTAGAGCATCAAATTATTCAAGAACAGCTGCAGGCAAGACAATTGCCTATGGGATTGAGACAGCAGATGAATATGGAAGAAGAGAGGTATATTGATTCTATCTGGCCACAGGTTAATGAAAATGATCAGTTCTTCAGCAGTCTCTCTGGTAATCAGAGATCACACTCTTCGGGAATTAGCCCATTAGATTTTTATCAGCGGCAGCAGAGGCCACCACATGAGGACCAGTTGAGCCACCTTGAGCAAAATCTTTCATTTCAAGACCGACTGCGGCAAGGGCTTTATGAATCTGGCTCAATGCCATTTGAGAGGTCTCTGTCTTTCCCTGATGGTACTTCAGGGATGAATATGGATGTAAATGCAATGGTTCATGGTCATGGTTTAAATATGCAGGAGTTGAATACGCGAATGCAATCTGCTGGTCAAGTGGGAATGTTGTCTTCTGGTGGCCACCTGCATAATCCTCATCACCCTATGGTTCCTATTCCTAACCAATTCCATGTTTCACGTCTAGATGCGATTGATGGCCGCTGGCCTGAAAGCAATGGGCCACTAGCAAATGACTGGATGGAATCCCGAATTCAACAATTGCACATCAATTCTGAGCAGCGGAAAAGGGAATCTGACATTAAAATGACAGCTGAAGATTCAAGTTTGTGGATGACAGATGAATTGAATGATGACAAATCAAGGCGATTGTTAATGGAATTGCTCCGTCAGAAATCAGGTCATCAACCTTCTGATTCACTTTTGAGTGATGGAATGTCTTTCGAGAAGAGGTCACCTTCAGGCATTTACTCTGGATCAAGCTCTTCAGATCACCCTTTTGCTGTTGTTTCAGACCAAGAAGCCAGTCTAAACAACTCATTTGCAATAGGGTCTTATGGTTCTAATGCTGGTGAACCAGCAGAGGTTTCTTCAGCTGGTGAACAGGTCAGCAGTATGGGAAGTACAGAAAAATTACTGTTTAGATCTGAATCGGGAGCAACATGTGAGGGACTTTTGTCATTGTTAGGTGTTAGTGAGACTTCTCAGGCTGTTCTTGCGGATTCTAACTTCATTGATAAGTCTTCTATCAACAAAGAGTACCTAGAGGTGGAAGGGAGGAAGTATGGGTCCAAAGCACTTGGTATGGCAAAGAGTTCAGTTACTGAGATTAACGATGGCATAGCTGATCAAGCACGATTGGTTACTATGGATCGTGGAGAGGTTCCTATTAATGCTCTCAGCAGGCATTCTTCTCTTGTTGTTTCTGGTAAGTTTTCTCCTGATTTCCTTTTTCTTTTTATGTATGCTAGTTTTCTAAATTTCTAAAATATTTTTTCCTGGTGGGAATGCAGGATTTTATGATGACAAGGTTGGGCAACAAAATTCGTTTGCTGAAGATATTAACTTAAATCGGTAATTTTTTTTTTGTGCCATTAGTTATTTTCTTTTCAAGCCTGGTCGCCCCACCTCCCTCCCTCTTTTCTGTTGGACTCAAATAAAAATGAATCCATTGCTGTATGATTCAAAACATCTACTCATTTCAACTTTTGATGATTACATTCATGTATAATTTCCATACCAAGGTTAGCACGGTTAGTAATATCAATTTTGCTACAATGACAGTGTTATGTTGCAAGAAAAGAGGAACAAGGTTAAGCAGGTTGTTAATTTGTTTAAAAGAGGAATGAGGAAAGCTCTATTCTTTACGAGTCACATGGCAAAATTACATGAATTATTCTTGTTGGATATTCTAAAAGGATTTTGTTTAGTTATAATCACTATCCTCCCAAATGATAGGTCAAAATCCCAACTTTTCTCTTATCCAATTGATTCATGAAATATTTCATTTAAATTAGTCCTGCTGCTTAGCACAATTCATCCTTGAATATTTTGACTTGGGAGTGTTTTCACCTGCTTACTTTTCTTCTTTTGAAATGAGTTAACTACTCGTTTTAAAGTAAGGTCTGTAGATTATGGAGGTTATTGGATTCTTGTTATCATGCAAAATGCCCCCCCCCCCCCCCCCCCCCCCACCGAATGATTGCATTGAAATCAACTTTTGCAATGATACACTCTTGAAAGTGCACTGAAGCTTTTATGTTATCAATTTGTCCTTTCTTCCAAATTCATTTATCGGAATTATTTGCTCATATATCCCTCGTTTGTTAAAGTTCCTGGAATTTGAAGTGTTGTGCTCCATATGACAGGGTGCCTGTACTGTCCAAAGGGCAAGAGAATATGTTGCTGAGACGACCACCTGTCTCTATTGCTTCATCATCTCAAGAAGGGTTATCTGATCTTGTCTCTGATACAGTTGTCAGGGGGAAAAGTTCAAGTGGTGTTGAGGGTATGCTTCTTATCTTTTTACCATTCGCTTAAATATGTTTCTTCACATATGCTGATCTTTGCAACTGTCATTGGGACAACTGAAGAGGGTCTGCCCCTAAAATTCTGCTGTTCATTTGTGTGTATGATGGTCATTCCTGAGTAATAATTTTGAATGTAAATCTTCAGGGGGAAATCCAGTGGGCCATGGTATTGACAGCACGGCTTCCGGCAAGAAAGATGTGCCTTTCCGAAGAACCTCATCTTGTGGGGATGCTGATGTGTCAGAGCCATCATTTATAGACATGCTTAAAAGTAATGCCAAGAAGACCACTGCTCCAGAGGTCCACATGACAGGAGCGGGGTCCGAATCATCAGATGGTACACAAGGGGGCCGAAGTGGCAAAAAGAAAGGTAAAAAAGGGAGGCAAATTGATCCTGCACTCCTTGGTTTTAAAGTAACAAGCAATCGGATCATGATGGGTGAAATTCAAAGAATCGATGATTAACCAGTCGAGTTCTGTATTTTCTTTTGTATATTGCTCATTTACAAGTTGTATAGGCTCAAGGTACTCAATGCCGAAGCATTTATGGATTATAATTCTTTTTTCCCTCTTTTCTCGTCTTTTTTCACCACCTCGGAGATAATTGATGACGATGATAGAGCAACTGGATTTTGTATAGATCAACATCCTAACATTAGAAAATAATCAGTTTAACAGATTCATATTTTTCTCAATAATATGTTCGAGTGTGGTATTCTGTTCTTTCATCGCAAACTGCCTGAGCTCTCCGACCCTGAAACAGAATGGACTTCCATACAATATTTTCATGCGGACTTTTATAACTTCTGAAAGATTACGAATCAAACAGGACCATTCTAAGGGGTGAAATTAACATTCCTTGCATGATTTCCATAAAAAAATGGACACTTAATATCATGATTTGCAAGGTTCGATGATATTTGCTCATGGCAGCCATTGACCTTTTAAGAGTTGCATGACTGTTTTACCCATGATCCACTCCAACTCAGAAGATGATAATGGTACTTGACTGGCAATTGAAGACGCTGCTTCTTTTGCTCCAGCATAACCACATTCTGGAATAACATATGGGAAATCACTGCAAATGTTCAAATTTACTATTAATGTTTCTGTTAACGCCATTCAATCATCTCTTGGCAGATTAAGAAAAAGGATGAAGAGTTACCTGCCCCACATGACACGGTTTGCACCGAAGCTAGAGATAACTTGCGAGAGAAGGGGCGATAAGTCTTGGTATGGGTATGACATTCTTGACACACGGAACAGGGCACTGAATTTAATATATACCTGCCATTTCAAAGGTTCATATTACATTTGAAAAATGCGTGGCGGCAATTAGAAGATCTGAACTCTAGGTGGACGAAAGGCATCATTGTTTGGCATTAATGGGTAGAGGGACACAGACAGAAAGGGTTTCCTGATACGTGAGCAGTTGTCAAAAGCTCGAAATCGACAACCTTATGAACCAACAAATCTATAATGCTCTAAATCATCTTGGCAGCTACATGGTGGTTCCTCGAAACAGAAAGTGCCTAACTTAGAGCTTTAACCATTAAAATGTGTTGTTGCTCCTCTTATTTTCATGAGGTCTGTCATTATCCAGATTCAGTTTGGAGTCTCAATAGCCTTGGCCTCCACCAATGGCAACTGACAGTATTGGGACAACTCATGCTTGCATTTTAGCTAAAACAAGCACTTAAACCATACCTGTGGGAATCTGGATAACTTCAGAAGCTCAGAGAAGACGAGACTTTCTTCATCATTGCTGCAAGAGACAAATGCACAAGAGTTCGACCTCTCACTTAATCAAAGATTGAAAAGCTCCATCTAACAAAACCAAAATAAAAAGAACTTACCTTGGTGGTTTGCAGAAACCCAAATGATCCATCAATACAACTGTAGAAGGGAATTCTGTACAAAGTTCCAGAATTTCTGCGATATGAAGATTGAGTCCCTGGAAATTTCATCTTGTAATGCCATCCCAGACAGTTTCCACAAAAAACTAATGTAGCATCATAGGACTCGGTTTTTTAATTCATTTTTTGGTTTTTGGGTTGAAAGGAGGTGTGAACAGTAATACCTTAAAACACATGAAACCAACTGGTATCCCAAGTTCTCCTGCTTTGCAAAACAATGCTTTCCCAACATTATTTGTCATCTGCACAGATTATCAATTATCATAATTGTACATTTGACTCTTATCATTATACCTTGCACTAACTGTAGATGAAGAAAAATTAAAGACCAATTAGTTAACGAAAAGTACAGGAAAAAAATATTACATCACATATTAGCAGTTTATTATCATGAATCACAAGATCATTACTTGAGTTCTGGAGTAACCAATGCCACCACTTCTCCGTTTGAGCTAAACCCAAGAACAAAATTTTTATTGATTGCTCTCACACCTGGTCCAACCCTATTGCTTAATAATTTATGGCCTGTTTGGCATTGCTGTTGAAACTGCTGTTGAGAAAATCACTTTTTTAAATATACTAGTTAGAAAGTGTTAAAAAATAATTAAAAATTAAATTTGATAAGTTTTAGTCATAAGAACACTAAAATAACAAAACAGTTTTTTCCAAACTGCTTTTCTCAACATCTAAAATGGTGTTTTTATTCAAAAAAACAGTTTCTGGCTCTAAAACTCAATGCCAAACAGGCATTTATATTGTATCTCATAATTTTTAAACAATATTTAAATTCATCAGGCTGAATATCTCAGAGTGCAGATCTCCTAACTTGTTAGTTCATGCATCCACAATATACTAACGAGAATTATAAGTTTATAACCCAACATCAGATGTTAAACAGTTGATTTTATTTCTTTTATTCTTCAAGTGAATCCACAGGCTACTGGGCTAAGAAAATAATTCACTACCTATCAGCTCATCCAAAGGAAAAGGAAATTATCGGAGAGCTTTACATACTACCCTCAAATACTGAGCTACCTGATCCAATCAGAACTAGAAAATTCAGGCTAAAATCAACATCAATTTGGACCTAAAGATTATTACCTTTTGACCAGCTGGCCACAAATATGGATTAAAGCGAACAGCATGATAACCGTCCTAACATGGAAGAAAAGGAAAAAAGTGTCAAGATGATCTCTCAAATACAGTAATAGGGTTATCTTATATCTGGTCTAAACCTTCAAGACAAGTTCTTCAAGCTGCTTAAGTCCAATTCCATCTTCTGCAGGATTTGCAAGGCAGCAACCAACAAACTTGGTTGGATACTTCTTCAGGATACTGTCCAATGAAATATTTTGAAATCATGCAATACTTTATAGTGCTGAGCTGAAAATCACTGAAAGCGAATTAAGAAAAAGAGTCCATGCAATCAGATGGAAGGAAAAACATCTACTTTCCTATGAGGGCTATGTGAATCAATAAGTCAATCTTGGGGATGATATATACCAGATGGTTCAGTTCCTATCAAAAATATTGGAGAAGAAAGACATGCTTTGCTGCCAGATCATTGATCTTTGTTTTTCAGTCTCTTGTATTGCAAGTGTAGAAGGAATCAAAAGATCTACAGGCTGAACCTAACAAGAGGTTAACCACTAATTCATCACTCCACTTGCTAGTCCCATTATTAGCTGCATTAAGAATATGCTGCAGCTTGATCAAGCACCTTCAATATTCTATCCATTGTACTTTTTGTATAATGCAGTTTCATACAAAAATAGCAATTTCTAAACTGGGTTAAATATTTTTGCTATTAATGTGCAAACACCATGCAACCTTAACAAACCTTGTCACTAAAGAATGATCAAACATATGATTAATGGGCTGCACAATTAGCGCACCATCTACGCCTGCTTCTTCCATGTTCTGTAAGAGTATAAATGAAAAATCCAAATTAGATTAGGATTATCATGGAGATCAGGAAATATTTTTGTCAAATATTTGAGGGGTCACTCACATATCCACCAAGAACTAACTTTTCTCAAAATATCAGAACTATTTACACAATAAAATATATATGTATGAAATCACTTGACAAGAATCCATCATACAATACCACAGTTGAACCAAATTAAATATAAGTCATAATTTTCCATAAAACCTCATGAAATTATAGTATGACAATATTTATCAGTACAGTTTCACAAGCTACCAAACTAAATAATCGATTTAACTTCATAATTTTGCTCTGATATATGCATATCTGAAATAAGCTCTTGAACATGAAACCAATATACCATGAGAATGAATGGTAACTTCTTGCTTCAAATATTCCACCAAAATAAACAGCAAACATAAAACAAGCACACAAATATAAGTATTACGAAACAATGTACCTGAAGCAAGAAATGTACATCTCCACTCAAAGTGGGTTCTTGGCCAGGGAAGTAAGGGTATTTATCCGCAGCCTTTACTACCCATACGAAAAGCAAAATTACAGAGCCACTTTGGAAAAAAAACACAAACTTGTTTCTATTGATGGAAAAGGAACGCAAAAATCTTAGCTTTGAAATGAAAGAAAACTAGTTTGGTGAAAAAGAAAAAAGCAGCTTCTGTAACTGTATTGGGTTAGAGTTACCTCTTGAGGAGATGCCCAGACGTGAAGATGTGAATCAATGGTTTTGACAGAATTGGATTTAGTGTTAGGTTCAGTTGCAGAAGTGGCCATTTTTGTTGATGGAGCTTTGATTTGTGGTTTATTAGAAACTGTTATAGGCACTGTGACTCCAAGAAGTGAAGGGTGAGGATAGTGTGAGAGAACAGCAGGTGAAATCAGAGGCTCCAACAGCCCAATTGCCATTGGAGAAGATAATGATTTAATAAATAACTAAACAGTAAACACCCATCCACCCCATTAATAATATTAATTTTCATTTTAATTAAAAAAAAAAACACTTACCCTCACACACGTGTGTAACATACTGTTAGTGTTAGGTGCATGGGCGGATATTCCAGATGGTGGTTCCATAAGGATAAATTTGTCATTTTGTCTCGAGTCTCGAATTTCCCGTTTCTCTCTAATCTCAAATCATCACACCATTAGCCCAAAGCTACGCATTCAAACACACTGTTTCATCAATGGCGGCTCCATTTACAACTCTGGTAATTTTCCTTCATTTCTCAACAACCAATCATCCCTCAATCTCCGACACTTTAGCCCATTTTTGCTTTTCTTCTTTTTCTTGCAGCCCAATGTCGGTTCCCTGCCAGGTCCGCGGAACGCATTGCAGGTAAAAGCACTAAGCCCCGCTTGCAATTCACTGAAGCTTCCTGGGGGCGTTAATGTTTCGCCGTCTTCATCGAGCTTGTTTTTCTCTGGCTCGCTGCGTCTCTCCCCTCTTACTTTATCTTCTTCTTCTCAGAGAAAAACCCAAACTCTTACCTCAATTCGAGCTAGTGCTGAGGTTAGGGTTTATGCTTGAATCAGCCATTCTCTTTCGTTTGGCTGTTATGTGTTTAATTCAATTGATTGCGTGTATTGAAAATTATGAGCTTTATGTTTAATTTTAGGTAGCAGATTTGCAATCGAAGGTGACCAACAAGGTTTATTTTGATATAAGCATTGGGAATCCTGTTGGGAAGCTTGTTGGGAGGATTGTTGTTGGATTATATGGTGATGATGTGCCCCAAACAGCAGAGAATTTCCGTGCTTTATGCACAGGTTGTATTTGTTGTATTGCGTGAACTTTCATTTTTAATTCAATTACTTTGTTCTTTCTTGTTGCCTTTTTTGTTTTCTCCTTTTGCTTTTTCCAACTTTCAAGTATGTTATACTTAGGTTTCAATTTGGCATCTTGATTAGGGGATAAGGGCTTTGGCTACAAAGGTTCTACATTTCATCGTGTCATCAAAGATTTCATGATTCAAGGAGGGGACTTTGATAAAGGAAATGTAGGTGCTCAGTGCTCTCGTCACCCTTTGGACTCTGTCATTTGCATAACTTCTACGATTGACATACTTTATTGGCAATGTATGTTATTAATTATAATTGAAAGTTTGTGCCCCATTTTCACAAGAATATGATCAAAGACATCAATTTTGTATTACCTGTGCCTGTGTCATTCTGGCATTATCAGAAGGCATGATTGACTGTTTTTTTTTTTTTTTATCTCACTAGAAATGGCGAGTGGAGAAAATCCAAGAAATTCAGTTGCTATATTTTGGGGCCTCAAATGTCTTTTAAATCTTGGTCTGCTTAACATTGCCCTTTGAACAACACTATTGACATAGCAATTAACAATGCCCTATATTCCAAGAAATATTATGTTAATGCACAGAAGAAGAGAATGCATTAAGGTTAATCAATACTTGATCTAATAACCAAAGGTGCACTATGATTTAAATATTCCCAGAAATGGAATTATGCACTGCATATGCATTAGTAAAACTTTCAACTAATGCTGTAATTGAGTCATTTATAAATTATATGGATACTACTAATCCTCAGGGTTTGAAAATTATTGCAGGGAACTGGAGGTAAAAGCATATATGGCCGTACATTTAAAGATGAAAACTTCAAATGTAAGTTCGATTATCACATGTTGCTCTTGTAGCAGGTTGGAAACCCATTCTCAGTAAAGCTTTCCTTTGTGGTTTCTTTGTTTGAGTATGGATGAAGATCAAGACATGTGATCCCTTTTCTATTTCTACTATTCTGTTTAAGACAAAAACAGGCTGAGGATAGAACATTTCTGCGTCTTTTGATATTTAAACTAGCATATCTAATTTTGGCAGGGATTTATTAACTAGTCTTCATAAGTTCTACCTAGTGGTCATTTTTCCTTTTCTATGCTGTATGTTGTAGCTTACATTTCATTAGATGTGTGTTCTGAGATGTGGCATGTTTTGCAGTGGCCCATATTGGACCAGGAGTAGTTAGTATGGCAAATGCAGGCCCCAACACCAATGGAAGTCAGTTCTTTATTTGCACTGTCAAGGTAGATCAATTTCTTCATTTGTAGTTCATTTGACATTAGAAGAAAGTGTCTAACCTGGTTATCCTCTCTCAGTTCTTTGCCACCCTTCCTGTATAATTGCTCATTTGACTGCTGATGTGAACCCTGATTTGGAAATACATATTCTTTTAATGCTAGTATGTGTTTTGAGCAACCATTATCGATGTACCACTGATTGGAAATTCATATCCTTTTAGTGCTAGTATGTGTTTCTGTTGATCAATTGTAGGAATTAAAAGGCTTATTAGATATTCCAGGCTTTGAAGATTTTGCAATTTGCAGCTGTCTGACATGATGTTATTGATATATTCATCTGTATTTGGCAAATGGCAGACCCCATGGCTGGATCAGAGGCATGTAGTTTTCGGACAAGTTCTAGAAGGCATGGACATTGTGAAGTTGATTGAGTCACAAGAGACGGACAGAGGAGACCGTCCCAGAAAGAGGGTGGTGATCAGTGACTGTGGTGAGCTTCCAATGTCTCAGGCGTGATCTTATGAAATTCTAGCTATCTATTTTCTTCGTTGTTGAACTTTTGATGTAATAGTTTGATTTTGAACCAGTTAAAGGTTTCAGTGGAAAATAATGAGCAAGTAAAATTAGTTGGGATTTTTTTTATGGCATGGTTACTGAGATATACATCATTGACCATTTCCTATAAGGTGAAATTAATCGGATCAAATTAAAATTAAAACTGAAAGCAAAGGTGGCGAATCTTTGATCTTGTTTTGAATCTTTTGATCCTACTGATCCTGAAACTGGAATTATTGGTCTGATTTCAAATTGAAACTACATGGAGAGTTATACGCTCATTTACCTGTGTAGCAGTCATTTATTGGTTTGGCGTTGTCCGCCAAGTGTAGCTTAAAATAATTCTCATGGACACCATTTTATCTCCAAGTGAATGACTTCCAAGTTTGAAAGAAATATCAAATATGTGGCTGGTGATTAAGGAATGGCGTCAACCAACCAATCCTTCTAACTCTTTGACTATAAGAATTTCGACTCAACTTGTATGAAACTCAGCAACTCAACAGAGTGTCCTTGTTGGATATTCAAGACGGAGAGCAACTGTGAAAGATCGGAGTCAGATAAAGAAAGATGGAGATAATCTTAGAGATAGGAGCTTGGTGTTGTTGTTCCATGATTCCCTGCAAGAAGAAAGAAAAGAAAACTAATCAACCCAATTCCTCAGAGACCTCAACTGATACTTCTGCAACTCAACAAACTAATCAACACATGGAAAGAGGCGAAAGCAACCCCGAGCTACCCATTGCTGCAGCTGCAAGCGGCGCAAAAGACAGTGATGGTGGTGGAGGCAGCAACAGCGAAGCAAAGGCCAAGATTGTAGAGATCTAAAACCAAATATCACAGTTTCTCAATGTAGCCATATTCCAGTTTGAATATTGAGAATACTACTTGAGCTATCTATTACTTGTGAAAATTTGTGTTGAGTTGAGTTGCAAATGACAAATAATTCTTGAGATTTAACAGTGTCCATTGTCTCTTATTTTATGTTCAGTGCCTCTTCTGTTCTTATTTCTCAACAACAGCAGCACTGGCTTCCATTTTCTGTATTAACAAAGAGGCTATGCCCGGGAAGGGTCAATAGGCCCAACCCACAAACAAAATACATTAATATTATTAAATTAAAATATTTTTAAAATTTATTTTCTGTATATTATTTAATTTTAAATTAATTTTTCATAATTTTATTTAATATATTTAAGAAATACTTTTTTTTTTTCTAGACAATGCCAAAATGCAATAATGATAATACATCCTTGGGTTATTGGGTTTGGTCTCTCAGTCATCACGTGCTTCCAGGAGGATTCTTTACAATCCTCAGCCACGTGATCCGCACCAGGGTCCCGGACTGTAGTGGCGGCTGGGGATGACCTGTGATCCTGATCTTGAAACGTGTAATCAGAGACGAGGACAGTGAAAGCCCCAAGTCATGCGGGGCGTGGAGTTGCGCGGCGTGAAGACTTCCTCCCCCTTGAGATTCTGTCGGTGACTTTTTCTCTATAATTTGTTCTTATTTACCTTTACTTTCTTAATCATATGATTCTGATTTTACTTTGCCTTGTTTTTGTCCATCTCCTCTGCTTTTCATTTGCAATGATTTCCCATTTCTTAAAGATTAATATACTATAAAATATTAATTTAAAAATTATTAAAAGTGACTTGTCAATTCTGTTAAAAAATGCTTTATAATTATTTATTTTAAATATATTAAATTAATAAAATTAAATATATTCAATCACTAAACCACCGATTTAATACATATTGATATTTAGCAATTTTCTTTTCATAAAATAAAGAAAATTTCCATAAAACATATGTTTTATGCATCATATCAAAAGGCCATAGGAATAGAAAACTGGGTTGGAGTTGTGCTTTTATGGTGCTTTTATTTATTTATTTCTTGGTGGGTTAAAAGTGCACCCTAAACATCACACTAGCAAGAATCTACCCCTTCTCAATCCCATTCCTGTAATGACAAGAATCTTGAAACCTTAGGATATGTGACTCTGATAATTGCCACTAGGGTCAGCTGTTTTCAGATAATTCCATCAAAGAATTTGACTTCAGAAACTAAGAGTCTATTTGGATTGCCAATTGCAATCAATTTTTAACTATTGTTAGCTAGAGTTGTTGAAGGCCCACAAGCTAATGACTATAAACTTTAGCTTTCAGGTTTTACTTTAAGATTTTGGAACACCAGCATATAGGTTTTAAACTCTACTTTAATCAGTATGGTAATCAAATACTCAAAAAAGGTAGGTCATACCAAATCTGTTCCTAATTAGTAATCCAAACACACCTTTTTTGTTCATTTGACTCCGATTGAGACTAGAATTCGAAATTTTATAATCCTGATGATGATTATAGTACGACTGAACTAAAGTTGGTTGGTAATCTAAACACCCTCCTTTAATCAGTTGAGATGGTGAGATTCTAAACAATCTACCTTCAAGAGAAGAAAATTTTTGTTCTCCGATGACTAATAGAACAATGATACTTGTATTTACGAGGCTATTTGAAACAGAGGTAGCTGGGAAAAGATATCCACAAGAACATTTACAAGTTGAAATTTGTATCAAGTTTCAGGCATGACCCAAGTTCAACAGCTGATTGACCTAAAGCTAAAATCTATGCAAACTAAGCCAAACTATACTAATATTTACACAAGCTAACAGAACCTAGTTTAGTTAATAACCTGCTCAAGAACACGATTTTATCAAACCCAAGTTGTAAAGGAACTTCTCTGACCTAGATCGAAAGAGATTACCCAAAGAGAATCTCCCATGTTCCTGGGAAGGAGTTGATTGAGCATCGTTCTTCACCCGGAGTATAGTCAGTCCAATCTCTTTTCTAACTATTTCAATTGTTTCACTCTTCACTGGATGTCCTGATGCATCAGTCACATAGAAAACATTTACAGCCTGGGAACCCCTGGTTGTAACTTCTGCTCGAGTGACTGAGAGACCATTTTCCCTAAAAATGCGAGTCACCTCAGACAATAGGCCAAACCTGTCTTCACCACAAAGTTCAAGTCTTATACCCTGCATTATAAAGAGTCAAGAAAATGAAGCATCAATCACACATGTCTAAAATTGGAGACTAACATCAAAGTCGAACTTTGCAAATGTCTGTACCTCAGGATTTCTCCTTCTAATAGCTGCCTCCAAGCAGTGGATTACCCTTTGCCTCTCTGCTTCAGAACTAATAGGGGACCAATCCACATGCCTGATATAATATTCCTATCCAACAAGAAACAAAAATGAGATCCTATACAGCAATTGTTTTGTCAAATAAAGGATAAGATTTTAAAGAACAGAAAAGAGAAGAGCAAACAAAAAAAGAATAGGCAGCAGCAATGACCCCTGATTGAGTAATAAGCTCAACTACAACCAACATATTGGTTTCAAGAGAAAGAGAATCATTGAGAATGAATTTTGATTTTTGAAAGAAAAGGTTTTTCAACTTGCATGATATTAAGAAAAGTTACCCGAATTTTTAAAACTGCCATTGAGGGAGTTAAGAACAACATGATAAGCCTCTGGCCCTTCAGCTATGACAGTTGCGTGATAGACAACATATTGCATATCTGTTAATGTGCACACGGTATCAAAGAGTAGCTTAGGGTGATCAGGGCACCTCAAGTTCACAACGGTGTATCCCTTATCAGCACAATTTTCCACTGTTACGAGGGGTTTGCACCTTTCACTTGCTGACCCACAATTTGCATCATCCATATCATAATCACGATCAGCATACATCATCTGGTGCAACCTCCTTTCCTTATGAGTGGAACCCACAGATACAGCCGTATTTGCGCTTCGTTTATCTCTGTCTCCTTTCAGAACATATAGGAGGAGCTGTTTGATCTTAGTGAGCCTATCAGGATCATCAATAGGCAATCCAGCAGCTTCATCAGTTATGTAAACAACTGATGCCATTCGTGAATTGTGGGTCCAGACTTCTGCAGCCACCACATTACATTTGAGGTCAGTAAGAACAGCGAAAACTTCTGAAAGCAAGCCTGGGCGGTCTCTTCCAGTCAATTCAATAGGTGTGTTTTCTGTGGCAGATTGAACACCTACAGACTGTCTCAAGGACTGAAAACTGAGTGCTCTTGGTCCCAGTGACGGTGACATGTAAACTAACTCATCAACATGACAACAAATGCACTTGGCTCCACAAAAAATGATGCTCAATTTTCATGGTACAGACCAAACATTAACCACTGCTTCTTCCTTGCCTAGTCCTTTTGTTATTTACTTATTGGTGTCTCAAATTATGGAGTGTGATTAAAGCAGCAAAGTTTTTAGTCTACTACTTAATTTATACAAAATAATTTGTCAATTGACTGGTGCTGTTTCTTCATGACTTTTTTAGACCAACACATTTCTCCTCCTATAACTTTACTTCTTCTAATTCTTCTTCTTCTTTTTTTTTTTTTTCAAAAAATTTATCCTTAACATTGAAAAGGAGATTTTTAGACTGAAAATTTATCCTTTGAATTGCATTGAATTTCCAGTAGAACTTTTTTAAACTAAATATTCTTAGTTTACATTAAATAAAGTAAGTAAAAAAAAATAGACTGGTTTTGCAGATCTACCTGTTGGATTTGTTCAGCCACATCATCCTCAAAGAGTTTATTCCCATGTCGATCTGTGACATGAAACACTACAAATATCCATGGAAAACAAGAAAATCAACTATAAAACAGTGAGTCATAGACGCACCCAATCAAATGAAAATCGAAAAGCAAGGAACTAAAAGCTAACCATCCATGAACCATTCCCCATCGGAAGAAATGTAAGCTCTTCTAATTATAAGATCCAAATCAGTCAAAACCTAAACCACCTCCAACAAGCTGCCTCTCTTATTATCACTATCAACCTGAAAATTATCACATAAAAAATAAAATTTTTAGTTAACCTAATGAATCTATGATAAAATGATAAGCAAAAAAAATTAAAATGATTCTATCAAACACCTTAATCAAAGTGGCTTTCCTGCTCGAGGCATTATCAACAGTAACCCTGAAATTCAAGCATCAACAAAGGCACAACATCACAACCCATGTGGCTAAAACCTTGAAACTCCAACATTTGGGCTCAAGAAATGGAAATTTCAAGAAAAACGCAAGAACTCACTTGAATTTAAAAGCAACGAGGAAATACCAACGTAAACCTGAAATCCCAAATAATCAACAGAAACAAAGAAACAGAAAGATAATAATACCCAGGAGGGTTCATTCGAATGACGAGCTTCTCAAACTCATCATCCATTGTGAGAGAAGGAGATCAGCAATCCATTTGAACCAAAAAAATGGAGAGAAATTTTCGTAAGAACCGAGAGCAGAGGTGTCTGTTTCTTTGCACTTCCTTTGTATGGTACTTTTGAATTCTGAGTTCAGTTTGCGGCTCTGCGTTCGTTGGCGTGGTGGTGGCTCTTGAGTTGGACAGAATTTTGTAGTGACCAATAATTATAAATAAATATAAATATAAATATTAACTGTTTAAAGTTTAAAGTTGACAATTGACAATAATCACTTAATTAAATGAATATTAATATTCATTGTATGATCATAATTTAAAGAGTGCATCATCTAAAACTAGTTTAATCTACTCTGTTGACTTTTATTTGTCGCATGGTGATTAAGAGATAATTAAATTATTTAAATTATAATAAAATATTTTTTAATTTAATTAAGTTATTACTTACCCCACATAATTAAGAGTAATTAAGTGGATATAATAAAATAAGTTTTTGATCATTGTGTTTAGCCGATATAAGGGTAAATTAAAAAAAATAACTTTTAATTTTCTCTGAGTAACATATCGTTATAAACAAAATAACTCCTAAGCCAGATAAAAATGAATGGGATAGTAACTATTAAATTAAATATTTATATATGATTATTATATTTAATAGAAATAAGAATAAAATTAAAAAAATTAATTAATTTTTTTTAATTTTCTCAAAATGATAAATAATTTTAAATAAAATAATTCCTACAAAAAGGCAAATAAAAGTAAATGAGAGAATAATTATTAAATTAAATATTTATATAGAAATGTATTGTCATGATCCAACCTATTGGCCGGACCGGAACTAGTACCTGGGCCAGTCTAAAGCTCCTGAGGCTCGTAGTAAGTCTAATTATTCCTTAACCCAACTCTAAGGCTCATTTGGGCCCAATTTCAAGAATTCAACCAGACAGAGTCCGGCTATAAAATGGATCTTTCAACGGGGAGTTTTTAACTCACCTGACCTCTAAACACAATATATAATTAATTGGGGAGCTCAGCTCACCCTCCACATACTCATACAACATAAAAATAAATGGGAGCTCAGCTCCCTCATCCAGCCCAACACACATGCATAAAATAATAAGTTTACAGGTCCGAAATGACAATTTATATTACAGACTCAATTCAAATAAATATTTCTAACATATGCGAAAATTCTAAGAGTTAATAGGTTTATACAAACATTAATAAACGACCTGCGAGGGAAAAAAGCAGGTTAACCTAAAAAATATCCTCCTGTGGCCTGGAAAAATATTGAACAGGAGTGAGCATTTGACTCAGAGAGTAAAATATCAATTTTAACTATAATCTTTATAACTATTTAAAGCTAATGCACCCTATAGAATGAAATGCAACATCAGTAATATTTTCACATCATAACAGCAAAAAAGTAATTTGGAGCACTCACAAACCCAGTAATGTCAAATCATAACTATATGGGAGCTGATCCCCTATACAGCTCTCTTAAATCCAACCTGTACCAGCGAAGAATTCAAGTCGGACTTTCGCTTAATAAACCAAATCGGGGTCCCAGCGAAGAACTCAAGCCTTGCCTACCCCGAAGAATCGGGTCCCAGCGAAGATCTCAAGCCGTGTCTACCCGTCCTATCCATAGCCAACACCATATCACACGCACGCCAACGCACGCACATTGCTCCAAATTATCACAATAACATCTATGGCACTTTATCAGTTGTGAATGCAACATAAAACGTGCCTAGGGTTTAACTACATAGATATATACATATAAGTGATGCATGGGCATGCATTAAACATATAATAATATCGAAATTACAATTAAAATTAATATTTTATTCACAGACTTGACAGCAGTCACTATGGCGGCTGGGCGGAAGAAGAAGGCTGTCCCGGCTGACCTGCCAATTTTATTACAATTGTTTAATACAAGTGACTCAATACAACCCAAGAAAAGACCAAATACGTCCTAAGTTGTGCCAAAAATTTGACAGAGTCTCCCCTATACCTAGGACCTACCCAACCTGCAAATGAGTTTAAAACACACTTCTATATCCACCAACCATACACCTACAACTCAATCATATCACACAGCCCCTCCTGGGCCCATCCAAACAGTCATCAATCACAATATGTAAAATTACAGTTTAGTCCTTATAATTGACCCTTTTTGCAAAAACCATCCAAATAAACTCTAAAAATTCTAAAACTTTGTCCCGCGGGTTTTAGCAATATTACTAGGCTAATGTAAAAAGAATCATAATTTTCTGAGCTACCACGAATATTTTATGGATTTTTAATCCCATTTAAGCACTATAAAACTATGAAAAAATAAGGTTCGGGTTTACCTATGCCGATTCCGAATCTGGGGACGCGCTTGGGACGTCTGACAATGGTGGGGTAGCCAAAATCTCGATCAAATTCTAAGACTTTTTCGGTAGCCAGTCTGTCTGGCCGGAAATTCACAGACCCGGACAATTGTCGAATTTCCACGAATTGAAGATACCTACACGAAGCCCACAACACGGGGGTTAGTACATAAATTTTACGAAATTTTCTAGGCTCATTTAATGCTCGAAAAAACACTACGAAGTTCCGTGGGACCCACCGAAAAACGGTATCGAAAAATTTCAAAATTTATATTGTCGAGAAGCTCTAAACGAGTAGACCGCTCTGGTACTCTCGATTTTCTCGTAGGGTTCACGGTTTGCGAGAAATCTAGTCCAAAAGTCAAAATGGGATAAAACTTTCCGGATAAAAATTGGACAAACCGCTCGATGGATTTTGGTGTTCTTGGTGTCTATGAAAAGCTCTCGAGGTGTAGATGGTGTTTGACACAAGACCCGGCCCAATAGGTGGCCGGATCGGTAGGATTTCGGCCGGGAAGACGAAGCGGCGCACTGCGCGTCTCGCAACTTCACGCATGGTTTCCCGGTGTTCCAGGTGGCGGCCGGCGATGGGGGGAGGCTGGGGTGGCGCGCCGGCGAGGTGGGGAGGGCTGGGTGGCGGCTGGCCAGCGAGGGGAGGAGGGAGGAGAGAGAAAACAGGAGAGAGAGAAGGAGAGGTCGGGACGCGCGCGAGGAGAAAGAAAAAGGAAGAAGAAGCCGGTCCGATTCAACCGGTCCGATCCGATCCAGTTCAATTCGGCCGATCAAATTCAAGATACAAAATTTTGAATTTTTACTCTGCCTTGGGACTGAAAACGAGGCCCAAAAATTTCAAAAAAATTCTAGAAAACTCAGAAAATTCGTAGACTCAAAATATATTTTTAGTTTTGCCACGTGGTCTTTAAATTAATTTTTAAAAATCATCAAAGTTTATATTTTCAAAAAATCAAACCCGATTTCTAAAACCCGAAAAAATTTCAAATAATTTTCTAAAATTTAAATAAAATAAAATACTAATATTTATCCATAAAATAATAAATTTAAAAATTAGGGGTGTTACATTCTTCCCTCCTTACAGAAAATTTATCCTCAAATTTTACACAAGGCAGAATAAAGTATAGAATTATACATTGAATAGATAAAGGGTACTTGCTACGCATGTCCCATTCTGACTCCTAGGTGCACTCTTCCACTGACTGGCTCCTCCACAATACCTTTACCATAGGGATCTGTTTTGATCTTAGCTGCCTCACTTGGTAGTCCACTATGGCTACAGGTTGCTCCTCAAATGTCAAGTTTTCTTTTAGCTCTATTACATCCGGTTGTAGCACATGAGAAGGATCAGGAATGTATTTCCTAAGCATAGAGATGTGAAACACATGATGAACATGAGAAAGGTTGGGTGGTAGCTCCAACCGGTAGGCAACTGCTCCAACTCTATCAGTAATCTCAAAAAGTCTAATATACCGAAGTGCCAACTTGCCCTTCTTTCCAAATCTCATAACTCCCTTCATCAGAGAAACCTTCAGGAATACATTGTTGCCTACTGCAAACTCTACATCCCTCCTTCTAGGGTCTGCATAACTCTTCTGCCTACTGAAAGCTATTTTCAATCGTTCCCTGATTAAAGGAACTATCTCTAAAGTGTACTGCACTAGGTCTACATCATGCACCTTCGCTTCTGCCATTTCCGTCCAACACAGAGGAGACCTACACTTTCTTCCATATAGTGCCTCATAGGGTGTCATTCCTATGCTGGAATGGTAACTGTTGTTGTAAGCAAACTCCACCAAAGCTAGCTGATCATCCCATTGACCTCCAAAATCCAAAACACTCATGAGAAGCATGTCTTCCAGTGTTTGGATTGTCCTTTCGAACTGTCCATCTGTCTGAGGGTGGAAAGTAATACTAAAGTTCAACTGTGTATCAAGTTCCTCCTGCAACTTCCTCCAAAACCGAGAAGTAAACTGGGGCCCTCTGTCAGATATTATGGAAGCAGGAACTCCATGCAATCTGACTATTTCTCGAATGTAGAGTCGGGTGTACTGTGCCACAGAATATGTAGTCTTCGTAGGCAAGAAGTGAGCTGATTTAGTTAGGCGGTCTACAATTACCCATATCGAATCATATTATCGCGTGGTACAAGGCAACCTAGTCACAAAATCCATAGTAATCATTTCTCACTTCCATTCTGGGATAGGGAGCTTGCAGCTTCCCTGACAGTCTCTGGTGTTCAAACTTCACCTTCTAACAAGTCAAGCACTTGGACACAAAGTCTGCTATGTCTCTCTTCATGCCATTCCATCAATAGCTATCTTTCACATCATGGTACATCTTAGTGGAGCCTGGGTGCACACTATACAGTGTATAGTGTGCATCTCGCATGATTTCATTTCTAAGATTGTCCACATCGGGTACACATATCCTAGAACCTTGCACTAGGGCGTCATCATTGGAAAATCCAAACTCACCACCTTTAACCTGCTATACTCTTTCTATGATCTTCATCAATTGTTGGTCTCTGTGCTGGAAAACTCTAACTCTGTCTCGCAGGTCTGGTCTCACTAAAAAATGAGCCAATAATACCCCCTCATCTGAAAGATCTAGGACTAAACCTTGATCCATCAACTCATGTACTTCCTGAATCAACGGTCTCTTCTCTGCTGAAATGTGCGCCAAGCTTCCAGAAGATTTTCTACTCAAAGCATCAGCTATTGCATTGGCCTTCCCAGGGTGGTACTGGATGGTGCAATCATAGTCCTTCAGAAGCTCCATCCATCTCCTCTATCTCAAGTTTAAATCCCTCTGTTGGAAGATGTACTTCAAACTCTTGTGGTCGGTGTATATCTCGCACACTTTACCACACAGTTAATGTCTCCAGATTTTTAGTGCAAAGACTACAGCGCCATTTCCAAATCATGGGTGGGGTAGTTCTGCTCATGCCTCTTTAGCTGCCTTGAAGCATAAGCCACTAATTTTTCATTCTACATCAAAACACACCCTAAGCCAACTCTGGAGGCTTCACAGTACACGGTGTATCCTTCACCACTCATAGGTAGTGTCAACATAGGGGCGGTGGTTAGACACTCCTTAAGCTTCTAGAAACTCTCTTCACAATCATCTGTCCAAATGAATGGAATATTCTTCCGAGTTAACTTAGTTAGGGGAGCCGCTATCCTGGAAAAATCTTGCACAAAATGCCTATAATAGCCAGCTAGACCTAGAAAACTTCGCACCTCAGTATCTGTTGTAGGCCTAAGCCAATTAGTTACAGCCTCAATTTTCTTGGGATCCACTTGAATGCCTTCACTACAAACCACGTGTCCCAAGAATGAGATGTTTTCTAGCCAAAATTCACATTTTGAAAATTTGGCATATAGCTGGTGCTCCCTCAAAGTCTGCAACACCATCCTCAAATGCCACACATGTTCTTCCTCGGTCCGAGAGTATACTAAAATGTTATCTATGAATACGATGACAAAACGATCTAGGAATGGCCTGAACACCCTGTTCATCAGGTCCATGAAGGCTGCTGGTGCATTAGTGAGTCCAAAAAACATCACCAAGAACTCATAATGACCATATCTTGTCCTGAATGCTGTTTTGGACACATCCTCATTCTTGATACTCAACTGATGGTAGCCTGATCGCAGGTCTATCTTGGAAAAGAATCTAGCTCCTTAGAGCTGATCAAACAGATTATCGATCCGAGGAAGTGGATACTTGTTCTTCACAGTCACCTTGTTCAGCTATCTATAGTCAATACACAACCTCAATGGCCCATCCTTCTTTCTCACAAATAGAACAGGAGCACCCCAGGGTGAAGTGCTCAGACGTATGAAACCCTTGTCCAAAAGCTCCTGTAATTGCTCCTTTAACTCTTTCAATTCTACTAGTGCCATCCTGTAAGGCGGCATTGATATGGGGTTTGTACCCGGCACAACATCAATGCAGAACTCTATTTCCCTTCCTGGTGGCAACCTTGGAAGCTCTTCAGGGAAGACATCCATGAATTCTCTGACAACAGGAACATTTTTCATGTTGACACCTTCTACAGATGTATCTCTTACCAATGCCAAATACCCTTGACATTCACGCCTCAATATTTTTCTAGCACTAATTGCTGACACCAAATTATATGAAGCCACGCTCCTGTCACCATCAAAGCTAAACTTTTCCACATCAGATATGTGGAAATACACCTTTTTGTTCCTGCAGTCTAAAGTGGCATAATGAGTTGCCAACCAATCCATTCCCAAGATTACATCGAAATCCATTACTGGTAGAGGAATCAAGTCTGCTGAGAGGATCTTTCCATCCACTACTACTGGGCTACCCGGAAAAACTATGTCTATATCTATGTTGTCACTAAGCGGGGTAGCTACAGACAAAGAACATTCTAAAGTTGTAGGATTTCTACCCAATCTTATGGCAAACACTGGGGAGACAAATGAGTGCGTAGCACCCGGATCTATCAAAACACGAGTCTCATAGGAACAGACTAGAAGAATACCTGCCATAACTACATTAGAAGCCTGAGCATCCTGGTGGGTCAGGGTGAAAACCCGAGCTTGACCCCTACCCTGAGTGGCAAAACCCTGATACTGACTTCTACCTCCTGATCTGCCTCCAAATCCACTTGCTCCTTGTCCTACCCGTTGGCCATCAATCGATCTTTGCGCATGCCGAAGCACCAGGATACAACTGACGAGGAACATTTGCAACAGAACCCTGTGATCCCATCTGTGGCTTATTGAACACGGGGCATTCCCTAGCAAAGTGACCTGGTTGGCCACACCTGAAGCATACTCCTGAACCCATCATACAAGGTCCTGAATGTCCTCTTCTGCACTGTGCACAAGGTGCAAAGCAGATCTGAACTGCACCTATAATCTGCATTGTCAAGTATGACCATTCCGATCCGCACTCGCCTGAACCCTCGAGGTTTGTGTCTAAAACTACTCTTTTTGTTCCTACTTTCTCCCTGTAATTACTCGCCACCACTATTCGGAGCACCCATGGGGGAACACCAAGAACCCCTGCTCTATTTTTCTTTACCCTTCCATTGTCATCCACATAGCTAATCAATCTCAATCTCTCGCTCGATCAACCACCACATCAAAAGACGATCACATCATGGCAGTTTGCATACCTCTGTCAAGCCCTTTAGGAACCTCTTCACCTTCATAGTTTCGTAGCTCTGCTTTGTCATGCATATTCAATTCCGTAAATTATGTAGCATATTCATCTACTGCTTCTGTCTTAAGGCCTCAAAGGCCCTTTTTATCTCTTTTACTTTCTTCTTGGTTGATGAAACTTTCCACAAACTAAGTCCAAACTAAGTCCACGATAAACCCTCCATCCGAGTAATATGTAGTCATTCATCCATTGTCTAGGCATAGGCCCCATGACATGCCATACACTCTACATATCTTCTATTAGTCAATCGCACTTCATTTCTTCCTCTCGTCACTAAGAATCAAAAAGCGTATGCATCGCTACATATCATAAGTACGAGCACCAACTTCTTAAAATTGATTATCTGTTTATGGTTCCTCTCTCGGTGCGGTGGACTCTGTGAGGAGAAGGTGGACCATATCATGCCATCATATCGATGGTTAGGCGCCAGCGCCATTGAAATTTGGGTCCATGGGACCTGTGCCATCAAAATGATCACAGGCGGTGGCACCGCTTGGTTGCTCTTGTATTTGCTCCTCCTCTCGCCTCTCTACCCCGCCTCCAGCGGGTCGGCGCGCGCTCACTGCCTGCCGTCATGCTTTGTCCCTGGTACAGTGTAGTGTGGCAACCTGCAGTACGCATTTTTTAAAATGACATTAGCCACAAAATTTAAAACAAAATATTACAATTTATGACTATTAGACTCATATTTATACATAATTATATGACGAGGAAACTAGAAGCAAAGATGAAAATGCAAGGCAGATATGTGGACCTTATTTTCACATGCATGTGACTCTATTAGACTCTTCCAACACTTTAGACAATTTTTGCCTATGAACTGAGCCTAAGCTCATACTACATTTGCTCACGATCTAACCTATGGGCCTGACCCAAGACTAGGACAGAGCCGACCAGAAAAAAGCCCCCCCCCATGATTAACACTACTAACCTTTTCCAAACTCTAAAGGCCCATTTGCCATTCATTTGGACCACAAAACTTAAAAATTTGCAAAAATGGACCTTTCTTTGGACCACCTTTACAATAACACAATATAATCAATAATATGACACATTAGAGAGCTCGACTCACACATAACATAATCATATAAAAATAATAAAAATCATAACAATACAACACACAATAAATAATAACAAAATAAATATCAATCCAAAAATAATAAATATATTTATTCAGTTTATCAAAATAATAATAATTTATATTATCAAATACATAATAAAAATGAGTTTTTATAAATATATTAAAAAGAGAAAAAAATATAAAAACCTCAAAACAAAAAAACATTCTCAAAAACAATGAAAATATTTGATTTCAATTCTAAAAAAAAGAAGAATATAAAAATAAATTATTAAAATCTAATAAATATAAACCAAAAATAACAAATCTATATAATGCAAAAAACAAACACAACAAAAGCAAAATCATAATATCAAAATAAATTTGCATAGCATTTCAACACATAATGTCAATTCCACACTATATAATGCTTCTGATCCCTATACTTTTATTAAATCAATGTGACTTCAAACTCAACATCAAGGGCTTTCTGACTCAAACCAAATATAAGTCCCGAAATAAACAAATAACTGTCTACCTCGAATATAACAGCCACCGGAAGATCTCAAGGTGTCCCACCGTGTCTATCCAACCCAACCACATCAACACACGCCCATCTCCACGACACCACACAACACATGCATTACACATATCCATATATGCAACATAAATAATGTGCATTAAAAATGCAATAATATTAATAATATAATAATATATAAATAATAATAAAATTATTATTAAAATACATATTTTGTATAAATTTTATTACAGAAAGATTAAATTAGGAATATCACAATTTATAAATTAAAATTAATATTTTATTTAATGAAAATGACTCAATAAAAAAAAACCAAAAAAATAATAAATATAATATAAAATTCCAAAAAAATCCATTTAAATTACACTTACCCAAACACCAGACTACAAATAATATTAAAATATAATACTATACCATATCCCTACAACTCAATCATCAATCATACTCAATATCCACCCCCATCCCACAATACATCAAATTCAATAACCATCAATATAACAACCAAAAAAATAATTTTTATTTTAAATAAATTTTAAAAAAAACAAACCAAAAAAATTAAAAAATAATTTTAAATAATTTTAAATAATATATTTAAAAGTTATTATAATATTTTTATGCAAAAATAATAAATTTTTTTTATTATTTTTTTTTAATTTATTTTTAATTAAATTTAAATAAAAATTACGATAAAAAACAAGGGGAATTTCGATAATATTCAGGTTATTCGACGGACGAGTTTGGGGGCGAAAAAACTGGAAAACAATTTCAACAAGAATTTGGGATTTTTTAATTTCATAACAGACACAAGTGCGGAAATTTTTCTAATTTCAAAAATTAAAAATTTAAAATTTAAAAAATTTTTTATAATTGGAAATACAGAAAATTTTTAAAATTTTTTTAATTTTTTTAAATATTTGAAATCATAAAATTTGAAGTTAATGTAAAAGCGTGATAAATTAAAAATTTAAAAAAAAAATTTTGCTTGAAAAATCACGGTTTCTAAAAAGTGGTCCAAAAAAAAAACTCTCGTTCTTCTCAAAAATTGCTTTCTTTAAAAAAAAAAAACAAATAAAAGTAAAAGAAAAAGGTGTAAAAATTGAGGTGGATTTCCAAGGTCTTTTGGATTCTGGGTGTCTGGGGAAACTCATGGTGGAGTAAAGTAGATTGTGTTTGACAAGTCCCACCAATTTTGGTGGAGTGGGGCTGGGGTGTTGATTTGGTGCGCTGATGTGTGCGCAGCGATTTCGGGTGTGTCGAAATGGAGGAGGTGAGGAGAGGAGAGGGATTGTTGGGGGGGAGGGCGGGGAGGAAAGAAGGGAAGGGGGGAGGGGAGGAGGGAGGAGAGAGAAAAAGGAGAGGCCTGACGCAAGGCCAGGGAGAAAGAAAAAGGAAGAAGAAGCCGATCCGATCCTGGCCCGGGGATATAAAATTTTGAATTTTATAAAATTTTGGGACAACCGCTATCGCTTGGGAGACAAAACGAGGCCCAAAATTGCAAAAATTCATGAAACTAAAAATTGGTAGACTTCAAATATACTTTTAGTTTTGCCACGTAAATGTCTTAGTTCTAAATTAATTTTTAAAATTATCAAAGTTTATATTTTCTAAAAATCGAACTGATTTCTAACTCAAAAATTTTAAAATTTTAAATAATTTTCTAAAATTTAAATAAAATAAAATACTAATATTTATGCATAAAATAATAAATTTAAAAATTAGGGGTGTTACATGTATATAAATTTAATTAAAGTGTATAAAATAAAGAATAAATTTAAATATAAATTTAATGATGGTTAAATTTATTATAATAGTCATAATTTAATTTAAATATTAAACCCGTATGAAAAAATATTGACTTAGGCACACATGCATAACATTTTTTAACATCATTTATGCATACCATTTGGATCAATTTTTTTATCATTTTGATATCTAGTTGAATAATTTTAAATATTTTTTAAAATTTTATCTTTATTTTTATTAAACACAATAATTATTTTTATAATTTTTTATAATTCATCTTATTATTTCATTTTTTTATTAATTATATAAGATAAACGATAATTTAATTAAATTATAAAAAAAATTTATTATAATTTAAATAATTTAATTAATTTTTAAATTATTATATAAAAATTTTGAATAATAAATAAAACTTGGCGTTCTCAAAGTTACTCCAACCAAACAAGGGAAGTCTTTCACTCGCTCTTTCGTTAGCATTAGCTTTCCATACGTGGTAGGATTGTGCCATGCTGTTGGGAATGCCAATGTCTCTCCATTTTCATACTTAAAACATCTTGGCATCTCCAATCCCCTGATTTCATTTTATTTTTATATAAAAATAAAAATTTTATTAAAATTATTATGATTTTAACGATTATTTTTTTCGTCACTAAACAAGTTATGAAAATAAATTAATTATAAATAATTCTCTCTTAAATTAAAAATTAAACATTTTATAATTATAATGTGTTTGTCAAAGACTCGAAGTGTTAATGGGGATTGTCAAAATAGTAAAAATGAGAATTGGAATTGATATATAAAACAATATGAGAAATGGGAAGAATAAAGAACACCATTTGCCCATCAGCACAACACTATGATGCGATAGCACGTGTTTCGCACATGGAGACTAGGAGTGATAGGGTTTGTTGGTGTGGGTAGGTTGTCTAGACAATTTGGCCACTGTCACATGCAACATGAATGATCTATTTTTATTGTTACGATGTCTAAGATGTACTTTAATACTTATGCATATATTCATTAGATGAATTGGATCTAGATAAATTAAATTGCCATTAAAAAAAACCTTAACATCTCAATTTAGATTTAATTTTACTTTTATTTAAATATTAAAAATTTGATGCATCTCTCATCGATTTTATAGGGAGATCTTATGTATTACATGTATGATTTTACAAACATATAAGTTAACTTTTGAGATTGAATCAGATGAGTTCATATTAAAACTACTTATTTATAATTATAAATAATAAAATATTTAACTTGTTTGATCAGCTAAAATTTTAAACTTAAGATTTTTAATTTCTTTATTTTTTAAAAATTAATTTATTTATCATAATTGTTAAGATATGCACTATAAATAGCAAAGATATGTGTATCTGTAGTGATTGTTTGAATATATTTAGGTGCTAAACTCGTGACAATAATTACGTATTTAAGTAGGATTATATTTCCTATTTAGTTATCCTGTACAGATTATAAATTGACACCATTGGCTTGGCTTGAGGGAATAATCAAGCTCTTCAATCATTCTCAATATTCTTCTTCTGTTCTATTTTCTCACATGGTATCAGAGCCTTCGGTGGGTCTGATTTGAAATCTGAAACAAAGTCCTCATAGGCAAGAACTTTTCCTCTTTTTTTCGGTCACTTTCTGGGAGTCCATGGCTGTCACAGTCTAGCCTAGTGGATTACCCAGCCCAGGATCGGCCTCAAACGACCTCAACCATGCTGGTCCCGTCACCTGTTTCTCACTTTTTTTGTCACTACCTCTTTAGTCCAACAATTTGGAATGTCTCGGAGTGAAGCTGACCATTCAGTATTTTTCTACCACAATGGCCATGATAAGTGCATTTATCTCATTGTTTATGTTGATGACATTGTTATTACAGGAAATGATCTTGTTGGGATCTCAAAACTCAAACAACACTTGTCCAGTCATTTTCAGACTAAGGATCTTGGAAAGCCAAAGTATTTCTTGGGGATTGAAGTGGCACAATCCAAGACAGGTATCGCCATTTCTCAAAGGAAATATGCTTTGGATATACTGACAGAGACGGGCATGTTAGACTGTAGACACGCAGATACTCCTATGGATCCAAATGTCAAACTTGTTCCTGGACATGGGGAGCCATTGGAGGATCCTAGTTGATACTGGAGATTGGTTGGAAAACTCAATTATCTTACAATCACATTCCCAAACATCTCATTTGTTGTAAGTGTGGTCAGTTAGTTCCTTCAAGCACCATGTAGTAGTCATTGGGATGCAGTTATTCGGATACTCAGATATATTAAAGGAGCTCCAGGACAAGGCCTATTATATAAAGACAGGGGTCATTCACAGATTATTGGTTACTCAGATGCAGATTGGGTAGGTTCTCCTTCAGACAGACGGTTTACTTCAGGATATTGCATTATGATTGGAGATAATTTGATTTCTTGGAAAAGTAAGAAGCAAGATGTGATTGCTAGGTCAAGTGCAGAAGCAGAATATTGAGCTATGGCTTTGGCAACTTGTAAACTTATATGGTCGAGACAACTTCTACAAGAGTTGAAGTATGAGGAACTTAAACAAATGCAGCTAATCTGTGATAATAAAGCTGCACTTCACATTATCTCTAATCCAGTATTTCATGAGAGAATGAAACACATAAAGGTGGATTGTCATTTCATCAGATAAAAGATTGAGTCTGGGTGTATTGCCACTAGCTTTGTTAGCTCAAATGATCAATAATTGACACTATTGACTTGAGAAAATAATCAAGCTCTTCAATCATTCTAAATATTTTTTTTCTGTTCTATTTTCTCACAATAATTTAATTACATTATTTCATAAGAAGTAAACTTTTTAAAAAGTAGCTGATTTGAACTAAATAATCCTTTGTATTAAAGAAATTTGTTTATTTATCAATAAATATAAGTAAAGTGATAAGATTTATTGTGCTCTTAAGAAAATTATTCATATTTAATTCTTAAAAAATATATTATTAAAAGAGAATCATAAATTTTAAAAAAATTAATTTTTTATAAAACATAAAATAAATATAAAAAATAACAGAGAAAAAAATATATTTTCTTGTTCTCAAAATCCATTCAGGCAGAAGATGCGGTTAATTAATCTGATGAGAAATTAAGAGGGGGACAAATTTTCAGTACCAGGATGTAAAAGCCCAGCAGCTTTATGCAAGTGAGCCATGTGATTATTTTTTTTTTCGTATGCAAAAGTTTGAATCGGTCCCTCTACTTCCTTCCTTCTTTTTTATTTATTTAGTCCTCGGCGATATGCTGCACTAGTGGACGACCCACTCCACTTACATAAACATAAATTTCAATTCATATAAAAATGATTTTAATAATTATTAAATTAATAAGTATGTCAATATTTATTTAATATTATTATTAAAATTATTATAAAAACTAATTTTTAAATATATTAGAGAATAAATTCAATGCCAAGCGAACTATAATTATCGCGCTTATGAATAACTATTTGCTACAACTGTGCTTTTAAGTATTTGGTGTTTGATTATGGTCCTCTTAGAAATACAACTTCAATTTAGTCTTTAACTTGGTGTTAAAACCAATGAATAATCTTGTTGAATTAATCATTGAATTAGTAAATTCCTTCTATAAAAAGAGATATTATTAGGAAAAAAAAAACTTTTAATATTGTCCAATTATATTTTTTTAATTTATTTTTAAATTATATTTAATATAGTCTTTCATTAATTAACATAATTATTATAGAATAAAATTTGTAAAAATAAAAGGATAATAAATGAATAAACTATAAACATCATAACCAGCACATGATGTTTTTTTCTTGTAGAATATAGCACTTGTCATTTTGGAACCCCTACATAGCACAAACAAACATAAGCATGTTTGGAAGGTGAGTCATGAGTTAATTTATTCAATATTATTGTTATATGAATAACGGATGCATTATAATTATTGATTATAATGAGATTCACATAGAATTCACTATAATCCATTATTATAATGTAAATATTATACATATAGCAATCATATTTTAAAATTTTTGGTGTGTAATTAAACTTGATGGACTGAAATCTAGTTTTATCTTACAACTCTATAGGTGTTCCAGAAACCCATTTCCATTGGTCCACAAAACATTGTGCCCACTAGTCATTGTGGACTAACCCACTTGTCCCAATTGGTGCAATGCAATTGTCTCTGTCTCTTTTTCTTTTGTTTTTTTTTTTTTGGAAGCTTACAGAGGATAGCTCCCTAACATCTTGTTGTTATGGGATGTTCATTACAAGTTTTGGAACCTACCAGATACTTGGCAATGAATAATTCATACATTGGCAAGATGATAATTTTTTCTTTTAATTCATCATTCAAATTTAAGCTCATTATATCCATGAAAGATAGATTCAACAGTTAAATATTTAACTCTTGATATACTTCACTAACTGTTGTTACAATTTCCCGTGAGTGAGCGATATATAAGTTATAAAATCTCTAATTGTCTATGAACTCTCTACACCTAAACTTTTAGTTAAAAAAAAAAATCTCGTTATCATAATTGAAGAAAATTTATTTAGTAATTATAATATCTTAGTGAAATTAATAGAGTTTAGTTAATGATTCATATATCTTCTTATTCATGTTTTCATAAATTATAAAAAGTAAGTCTTATATTTATATGAGCGAAAAAGTATCATTCTTATATATTTAATAATTTCTTGACTAAGGCATATATTAAGATCAAATTGAATCAAGTTAAATACACCTTATACATATGAAAATAGGGTATCTCATATTTGTGGTGTGCTACACTCATATGTAGTTGTGCACTAAAGAAATTCTCACCATCTAAGGTTTACTTAGGCTGGTGGCATTATCCTATCTTCCATGCATCAAACAATTTCCACCTACATAAATCTGAGTTTCTGAAACTTTCTATTGTATAATAATTACTCAGGCAAACACGATCAGCTACAAGAAGCAAGGTCTTTTATTCTTATTTTCATTTTATTATTTAAAAAAAATTAAAATTTTCAAATAATGATTGCACCTTTTAATAATATTTTCTTCAATAATTTAACTTGAATTCTCTTTTTTAGAGTACAGTAAGCTTTACTATTACACCCAACACTTATTGATAGAAAATGTCTCATTTTCATGCATATCAAATCTAAAATTCAAGACAATACCAAAAAGGGACATAACACACAAGAATACCCATCAAATGATTTAATTGCAATGCGCTTGGAAGAAAGATCTAAGCAAAATATTGAATGATAATCTTTCATGGGGATTGAGAATAAATAATGCCTATTCGGCTTCTATTAAAATTTAAACCCAAAACTTTAAAGGCCTGAGACGACATTGGCACTCCTTAGCTTCCATAGATAAGCAGTACATATAGCTGGCACAAAAATATCCTACTTGGAAATTTTTTTCAACATTTCTAAGAGATTTAAGAAAAGAGTGGTACTTGATTCAGATAAGCAAGAAAAAAGAGAGAAAACATGCCTAAAAGTACAAATATTTTTGCAATATATATAACAAATCCTGCAAAAATGTTTATATGAAACAAACCCAAATGCAATCCTCAAACCATGAACTCTTCAAATTTCAACCTGCATCTCACAAAATCGAAAGGAATATTAATATTTGGTAGGTGTTAATAACGCACGAAAAAAAAAGTTTTTCAGTTTGGTGAACTACAAAAGCACCTGTTTTTTGCAGACTTGGATGAAACTGCTGATCAAAAGGACTGAAGCTGGCACCCAATACTCAGTATCAGAAAACTGTTGAGATCCCCAATTCATTTCACTCAATTTCTTAGTCCACAGACAAGGAGAAACTGTGGGAGATAATTGAGTCCTTTTACTAAGTCACCTTTTCCATCAGAAACTCATCATAGTTTTTTTTAATGTCTTGATCCTTGAGAATCCTCATCAGGATTTTGCTGCTGTTGTTGATGATTGAAGGAATTAAGGCTGCTGCGGCTCTGTCCCATCTGCTGGTAGAATTGGCTTAAAGCCTGAGAATTAAACACCCCGGTATGCCCATCCTGAGAAAGCCCAAGCTCTAAACCTGGAACTTGCAGATTAGTACCATTAAACATGGAGTAAAAACTCATCAAACCCATGTTAATATTTGGAAATTCTACACCATGGAACCCAAATTTTGGCAAAGTATTGGAGTTTTCATTTCCTAAATTGGGTGTTGACTGGCTTGCATTTGAAATAAAACCTGCCCCAATTCCACCCACTGAGGGCCACATCCCACTTGCTACGTTAGATCTTCCCAAGTTACTACTCATCATTGTCCAATTGGCCCTTTCTCTGGACCCAATGCTCGGTCCCAGTCCTTCCATCTTTGTATGCAATCCTGAAGAAACAGAGATTCCATGTTGAGAAACAGAAGCCCCTGCAGCTGCAAGAGTTGAGGAAGGAATCGTCCCAGTACCAGTTACAGCAATAATCGATGGTTCAGCTTGCTGTAAGAGCCATTGAATTGTTTCTCCATCGGATTTATGACCCAATTCTCTTGTCAATTGAAAAATCCTTGCGGCACATAGAGCTGGCATCCTTATCCTTCTTCCTCTACCATCCACTTTCTTGTGCCTGTCTTTGTTGGAGCTTCTTTTGGGTGCTAGTTGCTTCTTGGTATCATCTTTATTTGCAATCATAATTTGAAAATCCTTGATCTCTGCAGGGGTCTTGTTGTTGGTCTCTGCCATGGTTGGTTTTGGGGGAGGATTCAAGAAGGTGGGGGATTCTTGTTGATGGTGATTTTGGCCACCCTTTGTTTCCATGGGAACACAGGAAAAATTAGGTGCCTCTTTAATTGAAGAATGTGACCTCAAAAGGCATATGCTTTCTTGTCCTCTCAATTTATTTGTCAATCTATTTGGCTTCTTGTTCAAATATTGGAATCACAAAGTTTCAACTTAAAGTTACTACTAAAATTAAAATTATTTTAAGGTAACTGCATTTGTCTTTTCTTTGACCAATTGGCTTTTGTTTTTTTTTTTAATCTTCAATCATTCATCAACTAATAAATCCATCCATTATTGGGTCACCTGCCTTGTAATGCAAATCCTTAGATTTTCTTTCAATCTCTCTCTAAAAAAAATTTTCATAACCTATATTTTGATTATGAATTGCAACGATGATCTGAATTGATAAAAATTTGGCAATGATTGTATATCATAATCAAATTATAGGCCAAAATTCTGAATGAATGAGTTGATGTGGGAAAATATATCTTTAAAATTGCGTAAAATTTACATTTTCTTGAAATTATAGATTAAAATTGCTTTATAATAATAATAATAATAATAATAATAATAATAATAATAATAATAATAATAATAAAGGGTGTAATGGGGCCATGAAATATGAAGTCATGGCGAAGGTCTTATTGCAGAAATTAAGTGAGGTTTTGAAGAAGGAAGCTGCATACGGTTGGACAATTTTTGGATTATTCATTCATGGAGAGGACCCTCAACTGTTTTTTTTTTTTTTTTTAATTATTATTTTTTTCAAATTTTTAATTTTTAGCCAATCTTAAACCATGGGTTATGCATATAGTTTCATATTCTTGATAAGCCAATGTGATTGAATAGAACATGCAAAGCCAAAGCAGAGTTTTAAAAAAGACAGGAATTAAATGATTTCTGTTTGGGGTTAAATGACAAGGATGTCCACTTCTAATCAATTTAATTAGTGTCTTAATTAAGCTACGTAGCTTAGTCTTCACTCCAATTTTGATGTTATTTAAAGAACAACTTGAGAAAGGGAAATGATTGACTATATATATTTATATAATCTAGTCCTTGTTATTATCTATATCTAAATCTAATCCAAAAACCTCATTATTGCTATTTTGTTTATTTAAGATAGGGGTGTAAACGAAATAAGCCGAATTTTGAAGAATTCAAACTTAATTCGTCATTTTTTTTTAAATTGAGCCAAACTTGAAATTAACTCATGTTGAACTCAAGTCGAATATTTATAAGTTCAAACTTGACTTGTTTAGAAAATGAGTTGAGACAAACAAAGATTTTTATCGAACTGACTCTCGAACAGTTTGTAAATAGCTTAACTCATTTATATAGTGAGTTTTAATTTTAGGAATATGAATATAATTTTGATTAACTTCAATAAAAAAAAAACTTAATTTTTGTAAAAATTTAAATTTAAATTACAAATAATTATATTTAATAAATACATTTTATATATATTATCTATTGATTATATCATAATTTTAAATAATATATTATTTTTAGAACATTAATAAATAAAATAATAAATATTTATAATATAATAAAATATAATAACTAATCTAAATTTTTTTTTACAAACGAGCCTATTTAATGAGTTTACTCTTGAGTTGATTCGCAAGCCTACAAAAGAGCAGGCTCATGAGTCTTGATAACTCAAACACTATGAAGTTTAAATTCGATTCATTTATTAAATGAGTTTAAAAATTAATTTTGATCACTTATGAATTGGTTACAGTTTGATTTCATATTGAAATTGAAATTGGATTTAAGGCTTTTCGATTTTGATTTCATTCTTAATTTTAATTTTGATTCAGTTTAATTTTAATTAAATTTAATAATTATTTTTTTAAAGAAAAAAATTCATTTTGATATGAAATTGGACTGGCCGAATTGATTCGATTTCAACCTAATTTAAGTCAGATTTTGATTAATCCAGATTTAATCGATATTGATTTTAAATTATACAAATTTAATTCTTATTTTATTTTAATATTGAAATTAGTTAGAAACTCTGGGCATCTAACCCTAGATTAAAGCAGTGCAATATGTGAAAGCTAAACCATAAATCATAAATTAGCATACAGAATATAAAAGTCTAAAAAGAAGGACCCCTTTTTTCCTCCTCAATTTTGTGTATTTGAAGTCTGAAAGCTACATTTAAAATTCAACTCAAAAGACTTTTCTTAAGGAGAAGAGCAACCCAAGTGGTGGTAGAAATAAGGGGTAGGTATGATTAATATTTTATTATTAATTATATTATTTTAAATACCATCGTAACTAAGATTAATTCAGTCGATAAGATTCAATTAGCATCTCCATTTAGTATTCCAATAGATTTGATCAAATTTTAAAAAGAAATTATTTTTTTCTAAAAGTTTCAATCTTTTTGCAATTTGTGAAGGAGAATGGTTGAGCTACCAATTTCTTTTAATTTCTTTTTCAAGTCCAAGTTACATTGAAAAAAATAGCTCAATCTCCCACTCTCCACCGCAATTTTGGAAAAAATTCCTAGTACTAATTAAGAAAGTTTCCTTAGCATATCCCAAAGCTGATTCTGACAATGCTCGTCTGCCCTTTTTTAATTCATCCTTTAACCATGTTATTGTTGGAAGTCATCCGTGTGTGCTGCAGCTGCTTGAACAGTTTCAGTTCCTGTTTATGTGGGTAAGGACTATGGGCCATTAACGTACAAATGAACAAAGAAAAATAAAATAAAACTATATGAAGCCTCACTGTCTTGTAACAGAAACCTTGAATTCTGCAAAAGCAAATTTGTTTTGTTGCTACAAATACAATGACAATCCATTTAAGTACAAAACTGTTTATAGATAGTGGATATTACATATCTCTCTTCAGAATAATATAAAATCTCTTAAAATTAAAGGAAATTTTTATTTTTATTTTTATTTCTATTTTCCTTATTGGTCTTTAAATCAATTGTTTTATTTTGTAATTTTATATCATAGCTTATATGGACAAAGGAGTCCCGTGCAAAAGATGTATTTGGCACAAGAATACGACAGACATATATCATGACGCCTCACAAGCTTTGATTGCAAGTGGGTTTAGGCATTGCAAGTTGTATCCATGATGTGATTCTGCACACATTCACTAAATATTTCACTTTTAAAAATATCCATCCACCCTTTCAGATCTTCCTTTCAGTAATCCATGCGTATTTTGATCTGTAAACTCATTTGCCATCAGTAGTCAAGTATTTTCCTGTAATACTAGTCAAGAAAAAGAGTTGGCAGTTGTAAAAAGCATTTAAGTCTATTAATTAGCTCAGTAATACTGAAATTTGAGTCATAGTAAGAGTCAACTGCACTCTATAAAAATGTGGTGTATTTCTTGAAATATACCATCAACCACAAGAGTGTATTGTAACTCAAAAAGTGAAAAGGATAATCCCTGTGTTCCTTGATACATTCCACTTGTTTACACCAAGGCATGCTGTCGATCTCCCATGGAGTTCGTATATGGGAGTTCGCTATCTAATCGTCCTAATAAAACATATATGAAATGAAGCTCTCTGCTCTCCCTATCCTACTTCAATGGCAAGGGTTAAACAACATTCCCAGATTTACTGTTCTATGCCAAGGTCTCCCCATCTGACGTTGTATCTTGCTGCAAGATAGTGAGCCCCAACAGGTCCCCGACTACCATATGGATAGTACTCAGGAATAATCTTTTTCTCTTCAAGCTCCTTCAGAACAGGAGTAAACAGTGACCAAGCGGCATCCAGTTCATCACTTCTGATAAATAACCTTCTTTCCCCTTCAATGGCATCTAGCAAGAGCCTCTCGTATGCATCTGGAATCTCCTTAGAATATCTACAAGATGCACAAGTCGAGCTCAGAATAAAACAAATATCATTTTATGCAGCATTATAAACTATTCAAATTTTGGATAGAAGAAAATGAATTAAAAAGATGCTGAAATGCTGAGTTTCTAAGGAATTATCATTAAACAATACGTAAACCCACAATTAAATGTATCCAAATCATGTTTTTATGATTCTGTTGCTACTGATTCAGTTTCAACCAAGATTGAAATTGTTCGTAAAATGAAAACTTGATTCCTTAATGGATGCAAAAAATATGATGCTTCAATGTATTAAAACAGAAAAAATCAACTCAAGCTTTCACTCATTTATACTACACTGTATTATCAAAATTAGTGGAGTTTAGCACAGCTGGGAATTTCAATAGGTTGTATATATATTTATATATTTCACATGCATGACATAGTTTGTGCCTTTGGTTCATGTGATTTTAGTACCTTGCAGCATAGTGAAGATTTAAATTGCTATGGTCCAATCGCATTCCCAAACCAGGGACCTTGTTATTAATCTTCAAATAAATAGCTTCATCTGGTTGTACTCGGATTACAAGCTCATTTGTACCTCGATCAAGATCTGTTCCAAAGTTCCGATTATACAAGTTACCAGGCACATGCCTGAACTGTACACGAATTTCTGCCCTGAGGAAAACAGGAAAATTGCATGTGTTAATTGTTAACGACCTAAACCACCTTGTCATCAGAGTAGTATCTAATGCTACAAACCTCTTATTATGTAATGCTTTGCCAGCCTTCATAAGGAAAGGCACTCCATCCCATCTTGCATTGTCAATGAAAAGCGCAGCTGCTGCAAATGTCGGAGTTAAGCTGTCTTTTGGCACTGTCTTGTCATCAGTGTAGGCTGGGTAAGTAATTCCTCCTTTTATGTGACTCTTGTACTGCCCAATGACCACATCTTCAAGTCGTATAGGCCTCATCGATCGTAGAACTTTGACCTGCAACTCAGCAAGCAACATGATATTTAGTTAAAAATTCCAAAGAATGACATCTTAACATAGTTGGATTTTCAGGGTATTAACAAAACCTTTTCATTTCTGATATCTTCTGCATCCAAACTGACAGGGGTTTCCATGGCAAAAAGGGCAAGTATTTGAAGCAGATGGTTCTGCATTATATCTCTTATTATCCCATAATGGTCAAAGTACCTAGTTTTAACCAATAGAAGAAAATTATTCTTAAGCTCTCAAAATAAACTGCAATTTATATGCACAGTTCGAGAAAGAAAAGTACCCTCCACGTCCTTCAGTGCCAAAATCTTCAGAGAATATTAACTGTACATTCCTTATATACTGCCTTGACCACAATGGTTCAAAAATGAGATTGGAGAAGCGGAGAACAGATAGGTTTTCCACCAGCTCTTTTCCTAAATAATGGTCTATCCTGAAAAATGAATATCCATCAGATCAGATTATGATTTATGTTTTCAGAATAATAAAAGCCAAGTGAAGTTCAAAGAACTCCACCTAAATATTTGTTCTTCATCTAGGTATTGCTTCAGCGATTTTGTTAAAGCAGCCGAGGATTCTGAATCTCGGCCAAAGGGTTTCTCAACAATGACCCTGGTCCAGCCATTAGCGGATGAAGCTGACGTGCTTGCACATTTGACTGCATCAATAAAAATATTTGGAGGGATCGATAGATAAAAGAGGCGATTGGAAAGTCTCCCACCCTGCATATGCAAATTTCATTGTCAGTCTCAAGTCATCAAAACACCCCTCTAGCCTATCTTATTCCTAAGCAAAAAGATCCAGCAACCTCCAAACATAGAATATTTATTGCACCTTAGTAGATATGTGGTTAACAAGCCGCACATAAGCTGTATCTAACCCACATTTTTTCACAAATTTGCAACACAAACTTAGCACTTCTATATATCTTATAATTTAATATACAAACTAGTCAACTTGCATTCTAAAACCAAATACACTCCGCATCATGTTTGATTCCAACACAAACCCTCATCAGTCATAATTACATTGCATTTCTTAACAATCACTCTGGAAATCATAATTTGAAAGCCTAGCACCTCTAGCACCCAAAGGCGGGCACTGTTACTCAGGGGTGTGCCTTTTGGCTAAGGCACACCCATCAGATGGCGCAAGGTATGCACCTAGGCATGCCTTTGATACATTTATGCATTTTTTTAGATATTATGAAGATCAAATCTGATGCAGCATGTAGCGCAGAAAAGAATCGACACACGATTAAACTCTTAAAAACAAACAAGATCTAATCCAAGATCTTAAGATAAATACAAGACTAATCTAAAGTCTAGGATAAAATAAAGTAAACTAGTTTTATAATTAAGAAAACTCTATTGAATGAATCTGAAAAACTTTTACATAATGAACATACAATAGGTATTTATAGAATTCTAAATTCTAATTTAGGTAGGAATGAATTAGAGAGTTCTAATCTAAATAGAAAATATATTTATATACTTAGATTAAATAGAAATAATATTTTAGAGTCCTAAATAAATTAGGAAATATAAATAAAACTTATCTAAGAAAATAACAAATCCATCTAAAACTAGAAGTCCTTGTGAAATATGGAAAAAGCAAGTAATCGAGTATGGTATTGATTTGCACACCAAATCATTCACCCACACTTTCGAGAAAATTTGGCCTCGAATTAATTTCTGAACCAAACAATAATGAAACGACTATCTCCCACGCTAAAATCTCCATCATTTGGTCTACTTTACCAATCAGCTTACCATAGGCTCATCCACACCAAATCACACAAATAATTAAGAAATATCAAATTGAAAGTCAAAAGCTTAGGGTTTTATTTTCTTCTCTGAACAGAATAAGCAAAATTGAGTTTACCGAATCAATTTCCGCTTGGATGATGAGGATGAAGTTGTGTTTGGAGATGATAATTTAACTTGGGGCGTGGTTGCTAAAGCTATTGGAGTTGAAGAGAATATCTATAGTACTAGAGCAACAAAAGACAAAAATGTTCTGCCTACATCCACTTCAAGTGTTAGGCCTAAGGAAATTGCAAAAGCATCACCTTCTAATTTGAAAGCCAATACTCTTCTATAACTTAGAGATGAGGATGAAGAAGAGATTAAGGGGTAGTCTTGATGAGGAAGAACGGATGAGTATAATGAGGATGGAGAAGAAAAGAACTTTGGAAGTTTTGAAGATGATGATAACGATGGAGATGGACATGGAGACAGCTCTACCTCTTGACGAGGATTGAGTATAACTCTTGGCTGCACCTCGCGCCAAGGCCCCAGGACCCCTTTACGCCTTAATGCGCCTTGCGCCTTAAAATTTAATAACGATGCTGGAAATCATAACACCAAGACAAGTTGCCAAAAATATGAGACATGATGTAGTGTTCTGTCACCCATATACATAATAATGGTATAATTCACCAGGTATAGGTATTGCATACAAATAAATACATATATTTTCTCCTATTCATTGCTGCCCTCCTTTTGCACATTTAATCAGGGAAATTGCAAAATAAAAGGTATAATGTACAATGCACTTCATTAGCTAATGGTAAGAATAAATCAAGCCACACGATAAATCACAATTAGAAGCAATATTTTCTTCTTGAATGTTAGATCAACATGATAAGCATCAGTAACTTAATCAACTACTCATATATAGAAATGTTTCATTATGCCAAAACTACTGGCCCACAGCCCCCAAATTACCTCATGTTCTTTCAGCTTCTTGTCTAGTTCTGTAAAATTTTCCTGAGAATCATACTGACCAGAATGGTAGAAACATCTCTTAAGAAACTGGTCCATCTTTTCACTACAGTTCTCCCTGGAAATTCAGAAGCAACAATGCATATCATGCTTAATAACAACTGAAAACATTTCAAAACTAATAAACACTATGAGCCTCCTTCCTAATAAATGTACATACTTAAAATGTAAGCCTTGGAGCAGATAAAGAGAGAGAGAGAGAGAGAGAGAGAGAGAGAGAGAGAGAGAGCCAGAATCACCTCTTATCAATTCTGCAAGTCAAAGTCTTGCTAACCATGTTTCTAAGTTCAGCATCAGTCATCTTACTCCGAGCATAACCAAACACAGTGAAGTGCTACAAACCATAATTCCAAAACTTAGCATGCAGATTTGAACACAAACATAACATCAGTTTGAAACTAACCAAATTATTGAAATAAACTACTAAGTCAAAGAAAAGAATAGAATCACAATCAAACCTTGGGAAGACAATCCTCGTAGTAAAGTGCAAAAAGCGCAGGAAATATCTTTTTCTTGGCAAGGTCCCCAGAGGCTCCAACCACAGTGATACTGACAGTTGATTCATTTTTATTCATATCAAAACCAGCTGTTTCTTTTAACTCCTTAGCAGATGTTATTGAAGACAACAACCCATCTTTCACTTTCTTGAATGAGGTCTCATTTTCTAATGGGTTTACTGGAATGGCCACTGCACCTACATTCAAATTGCAATGTAAATAAGAACAAAAACAAGGTAGGACTTCAAAAGGCAAATACACCATCTAGATTGAAGTTTATAACTTTCTGATCTCCTATGGTGTTTCAGTTTCACTCAGCTCTACAAATACATAATTGCACTGATATCAACAGATTTATAAACCTCTTCTCCATTCTCATGCGACACATAAAATTAAGTAAATAATCGAATCAAAAGCCAATTACAGGGGAAGAAAAAGCAGCAAATAAACCAAACACAAAATCAGCTTAAGAATTAAAACGAAAATGGTGGGTAATGAAACGAGAACAGAACTAACCATCTTGCATGAGAACCACATCTGGGTAGGAATTCTTTCGAGATTGTGAGAACACCTTAGCTGGTAACAACCTCTTAGGAATCCCAGAAGAAGAGAAGTTTATTCGTTGAAATTGCTGCCCATTAATCGACGATGATGAAGAAGAAAATAAAGAAGACGAATATGAATAAGAATGACAATTTATTGAAGAAAGGGGCGCCATTTTTCTGCGACTATATCTCTAATATTCCTTCTGGTGTGGGAAAAAAATTATTGGAGCTGAATAAGGTGGAAGAAGAATTAAGCTTTCTGATGGAGGTAATGGTGAAGAGAATTTCTGATGGAGGTAATGGTGAAGAGAATTCCGAGAAATGCTAAAACAGCTTCGGAAGCATCGAGGGGTGAGGCCCTTGAGATCTCCGAAAGGCTGCCAACTACCACAGTTTTTTCCCTTTAATCTTCAGTAGTTTTGATAAAGAAGACAAAGTGAACAAGAATTTGATTCCTTTAAAATTAGGTTGCTGATGCTAATTAGGATGCTTTTATACATACACATTTAGGCGTATTTTATAGAAATTATTTTATTACTAAAAAAAAAATAATAAAATTTTATAATTTATCACATGAGAAATTTGTAGATTTATGTTTTCTTATAAAATAATTAATTACAAAAAATTTATTAATTTAATAAAAAAAGTGAAGTTTCTTTAAAAATTTATATATATATATATATTAAATTAATCAATTTTAAATGTAAGATAGATATTTTTTAATATTCTTAAAATTATAATAAGAAAATTTTATTTTCATTAAATTAATAAATTTTTCATAATTAATGACTTTGTTAAAAATTATTTTATAAAAATTTTTATAAATTTATGTTAAATTATTTATTTTTTATAATAAAATTATTTTATTTTATATGAAACCAAGTATTTATAAAAGACACCTTCATTTATATCAATAACTAATTATAGATTAATTAAAAATTAATCATAAATTAAGCAATAAATTAGTTTAGTGAGTAAAAACTAGAGTTTTTTTGTTTTTCTTTTAAATCAAAATATGAGTCCTTTAGAGTAATATTTTTAAATGTAATATATTAATGTGGAATAATATATTTTCAAAATTATGTAAAATATAAGCTTAATTTTAATGTGGATAAAAATTAATTAATAAATATTAAACATAAATTAATTACAAATTATATATATATTTCAATTCATAACTTCTTACATATATTGACTAAATATCTCTCAATTAATAACCCAATTTAGTTATTAGAATTAAATTTTGTATATTGAGACTAAAGACTAATTATTAATAATATTTTTAAACTGATAATATTAAAAGTATATTTTTAAAAAAATTTAAATTTAAATCTCAATTAAAATTATAATTTTATACAAAAAAAATTATCATATATAAATCTAAAATTAAATCTAATTGAGTGAGTTATGAAAAATATTATATGTGATGCGAATTTTTACAATTAAAATAATTTATTTATTTTATTTTAGGGTAGGCTGTGAAAGAATATTCGAATTTCAACAGATGATTAAGTAGAAATTTTCTATGGAGTAGAAAATATTTTGACGGTCAAAGTAAGGCAACTGCGTGACAAGCTGTGAAGTTAGTGTAAGATTTTATTATTCTTTTTTTATTTTTATCTGTGTTTGAATATGAAGTCGTGCTTCCATAATAGACTAATATTTTCTATATTATATAAGACATGGCCGCCAAATGAAGACTGGATTTTGCTGCAGAAAATTATTATTTTAAAAATATTTTTAAATTTTAGTTTAAAATATTTTATTTATAAAAAAAAATATATATATATATATATATATTATTGGTGAAAGTTTTGGTGGACCTGGGTTCAGCTTTGGCCCATTGGGCTGCCTACTTCATTAATGGCGAGCAGCGTGTGGATGGGCCCGAAGCCCAACTCTTGCCCAAAGTCATCAAACATGAAAGCTTTTTCTTTTATTCTTATTAGAATTTAGATTCGAAAATTCATAGTTTTAAAAATGATTTTAATATTAACTTTTTAATACAATTCAAAGTCGTAATACAGAAGGAAAGTTATGATATACGGAACGCCAAAGAAAATAAAAATATAACAAAATCTCTTGAAATGGACATATGAATAATGAATAACCTCAAGTGAAGCACATATCCTCATTTAGAAACTAGAGTTTTATAAAAATTTAATTTAATTTTTTTTTTGTGTGTATTTTTTATATTTAAAATAAAAAATTTTAATTTTTTAAATTTAAAATATTATTTTTAAAAAATAAAAATTAAATATAATTGTGTGAAAATTTAATTAAATTTCTTGCTTATAAATAATTTATTGTAAATGAAGCTGAAAGTCTGATCTTAAAGAAAATTTCTCTGAAGCTTGTATGTATCCTTTAATATGTTTATCTTAATTTAAAAGGGAGATAAATAAATCTCCTTTATTTTTTGAATCAAAGGAAAAGAGGGGCTTTTCATTTTTATATTTATAAACTAATAACAAAATATGTTATTGTATTATCCTCATTTAGTTTTATAATTCTACTATTATATTTATTTTAAAAAAAATTATTTTCTTGTAATATTTTAAATAAATTATTATATTAATTCTAATAAATTATTTTTTATTAATTTAATAAAATATTTACCTATAAAATATTTTTATTAAATTTTAAATTCTGTAATATGATTGAATTATATTTTGATAATATTATAATAAAATATTAATTTAATATTATTTTTTCTTTAAAAAAATAAATTAATATATTTTTTTGTCATTTTAATAATAAATATACTTATGAGCTTTTTTTTTTTTTCTCTGATAATTCAATTAAAAAAAATGCATGCTTTGTCCTGTTCAATGAACATTAGCCTCCCTATTTAGCTTTATAAACTTTAAATAGCTGTCTTAAGCTAATTTTTGCACATGGGGATAAGAAACAACAAAATACTACACAAAAGCTCACATCCAATTTGAGTTTAGGAGAAACTCTTCCTTCTTTTCTCATAAATCTCCACAGCAATCATCCATGTTCTATTTTCTCGACATCATAGAATTGAGAGAGACAGGTTAGGCATAAGGAATCTAAATTATAACAGTCTTTTTCTTTCTGTATACCATTCATGCTAAACTCTTAGGTGCTAAGGAAAGAATATGCAGCCTACATGTAAGGCAGAGGTCAAAGCAACAGTGGATATAAGCTGGTGGGTGGCCCAGAAAAATAGTCCCCCACAATCGATGGAGTCCCGTTTGAAATACCACCACCATCTTTCAATGGAAAAAAGCTACAAATTCCCTTTGAATTTCAAATCCACCACCCTAAGAAATATAAATAATTACAACCCCAAGTCCAAACTGAGTGCCTTTCATATATGCATCACTACCTAATCACAAAATTTATCAGATTAATGGATTTATTTAATTTTCTTGATTACATGCATGGTGAAGTCGATTAATTAACATCCCTTTGTAGGTCTTAATGCATCCCAACAATGCATTCTTTTTCAAAGAAGAAAAAAAAAATCACAAGGGGCGTAGGCATGAGTATATACTTTGATTACTTTAAATACTTCAGTTTCATATGTGTGGCAATTAAATTTGAGTATTGTGTGCAATTACATTTATTTAATTTATTTTTTTTATATTTACTGTTAAATATTCTTTAATTAATTTTGTATCAAAGTTTTTTTTTTTTTTAGTGATAATAATGGGGCATTCCTTGAATCACATCAACCTGGTGCAATCAAAATTTAATTAGCTCTCACTATAATTGAACCTTTATTGATAAAAAATGAGACTCTTATCTTTAATTAACCACTGAATTAACTCTATTAGGTATTTAATTTATCTTTAAAACTTTCAAAAATTATATAATTAGAGGAAGCAACTTTTACACTGTTTTTTTGTTTAAGATGAAAATTACATGAATTTATATTTATCATAATATTTTAATTTTCTTTTTTTAAAAAGTACAAAGAAAGAAAAATAGTGTGTCTTAATTATTACCTACACATATATATATACATTAGTGTTGCTTGCACGCAAAGAAATTACAAATATGTTATAATGAATAGAGAAACCAAAAAAATACATTTCTTCCAAAGTACAAAAAAGTGGAAAACTTGCAAGATTTATTATGCGAAAATTAATAACTAGCAATAATTAAGAAATACAATTTCCATAACCCCACCTGTAGTTTAGTTATAAATATAATTACAATTAATATGAATCGATCAAGCCGAAAAAGAGACTAATAACCTGGCTTCTTCAAGCCACCTTTGTTTATTAACCCTAGCAATGAACTCTTCAACCCTTCTTTTTAGTTCCTCAGCAGGCAAGGAAGTCTCTTCTTCACCATCTCTTTCCTTCTCTTCCTCATATTCTTCTTCTATTTCAGTTTGATTAGCTTTGGCTTCAGCTTCAGCTTCAACTTCTTCTTGAGCTTCTGTTTCAACTTGATGAACTTCTTCTTCTTGAGCTTCTGCTTCAACTTCATGAAATTCTTCTGTTTCAGTCTCTTCAATGACTTGTTTGATTTCTTCTTTCACTTGTTCATCTTGAACAATAGTAACCCTTTTCTCTTCATTCAAGTTCAGCTCCACCTCTTTTTCTTGAAGAGTTGCTGATGATGGGACTCCCCTAAGGTTTCTACTCCTCTCAACATACTCATCATAAATTTCACCTGCTGGAGATGAGTGTGAACCAACAAGTATTGATTCTCCAATAAGAAAGACAACAATGACATTAACAACTAAAAACAAGCACTTGGGGCTAAAAAAGGAGGAATAGGTAGTTGATGTGAGGGATAGAAACAGAAATTGCTTGATGGAGTAACACAAAGAGGGAAACCAATAAGGGTAGGAGCAAAGTAAACTACATGTCAATGCAATAAGTGCATGAAAGAAGATACTGTGAAGAAACTGATGAGTCTTGTGAGTACTCTCCATAGCTTGAAGCTTTTTAGCCTTGCATAGTTTATCCATTTTTCTTGAAGTTGAAGGGCTTTTTCTTAGTGAGTTTTGGAGGAGTTTTAGGAAAGTTGAAGACAAGGGAGAGAACTTAATTAACTACAAAGGCATTGAGTTAGAGGATTCACATCTGTCTGAAAGTAGGGAAGTGAAAACAATGACTTATATAGTTGGTGAAAAGGAGGTGGTGTGGAGGATATTTTGGTGGGATTCAAGGAGATGCTACTTTTATTACAATTGTTTTTAGTATAGGAGATTACTTTTTTGAAAAAAGAAGCTATGGCAGGTTGAGAATGTGTGTTTTTGTTTTGGTGCTTTTGTTTTTAGCCTCCTTGCATTTGCTTTCCACCATTCTTGTTGATGGTTTTGAATTTTCCATGTGGAGTATGATCACTTGCTAATTAGCATATAAGAACCCATGGATGGTTTCTGGATTTAACTAAAGTATTTTAATGAAACTAGTTTATTTTCTTTTAGGTGCAAGATTAATTACCCTCGAATACTATAAATATTTAAATTAAGTCAGGTTGTATCTATATATAATACACGTTCACCGTTACACCAAACTCGCTTGGATTCAGTTTATATTTATTAATCTTATACTATTAGATAGAGTATTAATTTCCAGTTTCAATATATCCTAATAATACATCCTACGTATATTGAAAGGCTGATGAAATATAAAGCAAACGATTAGAACATGCTAATTTGATATGCAATTCATATGCTTATATCATCACTTTCAGTGAATGTTAATAGTAGAAAAATTACAAAAAAAAAGAAAAAAGAAAAAGTGATAACAAAACGAAAGAAATTTATTCTTTTAGCTTAACTACGTACATCAATTTTCATGCTTTTCCATGCGGCTTTAAATTAGCTTTTCCCTCTATAATTGAGGCAGCACGTGCAATGGATTAATGGAGATTAAAGGAGCTTCAAAAAGAAATTTCACGCTCTATGAACTAATAACATTAACGTCATTGTCAAAAATAGTTAACTAATTTAAATAACACTGACACCAAACCTACTAAGCTACAATTTTCGATATTTTTACTGTCAAATTAAAGGGTAGATAGCAAAACCAGATACATTATAACTGTTAATTAAGAAAATTGATTAATTTCATCATAAACCACTATGATAGAAGTGGGAAAAGTACTTTTGTTTAGGTATGAGGGAAGATATGAATAGTATACTAGTGGGTTTAAAAGAAGAAACTACAGCTGAGGTAAACAAAGCAATCAAGTGAATTTGGGTTGGCTGTGCTATTTATTTATTTATTTACCAACCTTCTTTTTCTATAGATGCAACCATCCTTTTCAAAGAGCGAAGGATTCAACGAATTGGTATGTATTTGCTTTCGCAACTAAGATTGAAATTTCTTCGATTCCCTTGTGAAAGAATCCACTATTTTTACTAGAGAATCTGTTTCTGGAGATTAGCAAGCAATGAAGTTTCATGGAAGAACTACTATAAAGGAGAGGGTGACATGCAAAAAAGCTAATGAATTCGTCTTTTAACTACATCTTTCTACTTTGGTGTCTGCCAAAGCATGTGTGTATATAGAATTGAAAATTTTGATGTAGTAATGTTAGTCTAATTGATAAGACTCCAATTAATTTAGGGTTTAACTTTATTATAAAAATTATTTAAAAATATAAATTAATGTATTAAGTTGATATACAAAATGCACTTTTATAATTTTCATGAATAAAGGGGTGCATTCTAAAAATCATTTGATGATAATATATGTCATGCATGCTATGTTATAGAACATCACATAAAGAGAATTATATAATAAAATGGTGATTTTGTATAAATATTTTATTTGAAATAATAATATTTTGATATATGGTAAACAATAAAGTTTGTAAATAATTTTTTTTTTATTTCTTATGATCTAACAACTTTTTTATTTCCAAATAAAATAATTTATTAATTTATCCTTTAAATAATTATTTTTAAAAAACTTTAATATTTTCATCTATTTATTTGTCATTCTTTTATTAATTTATCATTTCATACAAATTGTTTATATAAAATCACTGTTTTATTTTATAATTTTTATGTAAAATTATATATTAAAAAATCATAAATTAAAAAAAAAAAGCAATAAATGGAGGAAAACACCCATTCAAGAGCTGATAATAAAAATCGTTATTGTAGTGAATCAGTGCGATGAACAATCTCTTAGTCAGTCCGATGAACAATCTCTTGTTGATTAAAGAAAAATGAACAGACAAATAAAAAAAAAAAGTGAAGAAAATATATGAAAATTTTATAATTCACTGTAAAATATTATTAGTGAATAGCGAAAAATAGAAAGTAAACAACGGAATACACAGAATGCTAGGGCCTGTAGTCATGCTGTTTAGTTGAATGAATAACATCTTCAAGCGTTTTCTTTCTGTCAGATGTGGTTTAAACAATCCACAAGCACATGGTGCACAGCCGGACGCTTTCTATCAAATGCAATTGAAGACTGTTAGCATTTCAACCGCAAACTATATAAATCACTCTTCACATACAAATGACGTTGTCAATTACTGGAAATCAATGAGGCTACTTGTTGCACCATAGCTCAGTAATAAAAAAATAAATGAGAAAATAAGATGCAAGCAAGAAATAAGGGGAGGAGAGATAAAAAATGATTGCGATATACCTGCACTAACATGATCGATGTATGTTGGATTATCTGAGGTTGGCTAATTATTAGCTAGACAACACTAGCAATTCCCCATCAACTACTTCTATATCCTTCCCTCCTTATTATCAATGGGGAGGCTTTGCAACTGCAAATCCATAGTCACCGAGTCTGAACAGTAACAATGAACTGGTGGGTGCAATAATATCCAGATATCAATGTTAACTTCATGTTTGATTACTTGATGCTAGTGTGCCACTTACAAGGATTCAGGACCTTCATTTCATGTTTGATTTTCTTGCACACAAATAATCCATTTAACGATTTTTGCAACACAAAATGATTGGAAGATGGGGTTTCAACTCTCTGATGTTCATTTTCTTACAGTTGTTAGCGCCATTCAGCTTGTGTCGTTCACTGCCACATACAATTATTTCTTTTTCAGTATTAATTGAACTATAGAGCAGACAGAACTAAACTCTCATCATTATTTCACAATTGATTGAAATCAATAGATAAAATTATTTTATTTAACAAAGAAATAGGGAAAATTCATTTCCAGAATCTATCATTGAATATATATATTAATCCAGCTCAAGATACAAATGAATGGTACAATTCCAGCCTGGACAGAGTAGTACCCTAGACGACTCAAATCAACCTCACAAAACTCAAGCACAGTAAACAGAAGCCGGCAAGAGATCGATTCTAATGCTCTCAACAAAAAAAACATCGACTTATCCTCCTGATCCACAAGAGAATCATCAATCAGGCTAACAGCATTGGATATCAAATAATGTGCGGAGGGAAAGAATGAGACTACTTCTATTCAACTTCTAAGCCACAAAACTACAGGACTATAGTCAAAGTACTAGAGCAACCTTCTCGTTGGAAACAAGAGAAGAAGGATGCGCAATCAATGGCTCATAGTGATCAGCTCCAGCACCACACCACCCTGCACATAACGAGTAGAAATGTAACATGATAATCAATATAGAAAGCAGCTGAAATTCAAACACACACATTCATAGAATATGCATAATTTAATGCTGAATTGCAATATGACAAAGTTCCATTACCTGTTCCTTTCATAAATAGAAAGAAAGGAAGTTCACAAATTTCACTCCTTGGACGGTGTGGGAGGAAGAAAACACAATTCTCTTCATCAACCATGGCATCAGATCCATGTGCTTGCACCTGTCAATGTTTAAGCAGCACAACACCTAAATTAAAACTGAAGAAGCTTGAAAAGAGCAGTAATCATTAATGCATAACCTCCAACTAAAATTAAATCTAAATTACAACAACACAAACACATCCACCGCCCCTCGCCCCCACCCCACAAAAAAAAACAGTAGGAACCCATAGGAAAAGTTCGATTAACACATTACCAATGATTAGAAAGAATACTGGATACCCATTTGCCTCAACACAGATTTGAATACCCATTTGCGTCAAATCAAATTTGAACAATAAGCTATTGTCATTCCCTACAAATAAGAAACGAACAAATCAAAATTTACATAAATTTCATCCTTACCACATAAATCTCTCGCTTGAACTCATTTGCAAGGCATTCAATTGCTATATCATCTCCAAAAGCCGCAGCATGACCTTCTCTATTCTCATCTACAGATAACAAACCCTCCTCAGTATATTGCAAAGTGATGATATCATAGTCATCATCGGTTGAACCAGAGATTGACATGTATTTGGCCCAACTGGGGCCATCATTCACTGGAAGACATCTCTCTTTGTATATAGATTCGGCAGCCATTTCTCTTCAAATAACAAAAGCAAATAATAAAAAAAAACAAGAAGAGCTAAAACCAGCAACAGTCTGCAATAAAATGCTTCTATTTAATAACAGTTCTCAATCTTCATCAACAGTATAACAAAAAATCTGCTAAGATTCCCATTTGAAAATAGCAAAAGGCACTAACTTTAACGACCACAAAGATATCTGAGAATTTTTACCTTTGCATCCCCAGCTTCAGGAGCTCATCGATGGCGGAATCCAAATTGACGCGATCCTCCTTCTTGGCCAAGAGCTTGACTTCTTGGACCACATGAATCCCCCATCCGCTCTTCAGATCCGGCGAGTACATGTGCTTAATAGCATCATTTATCACTTCTTTCTCTTCATCACTCGCAGATCCGAAGTCCTCCGAGAACCGCCGCACCGTCCGCCTCCTCAGCTCCCGCGCGTCCATCTCACGCGCCATCATTGCCCTCTGCGACGCGGTGAATAGGCAGTTCCCGTCTGGCAACACCTCTCCCCCATGAGAAAGCCTGAAAACCACCGATCTCAGCAGCGAAGAAGGCAGCGTAGAGTCTTTATTACCATCCCCGGGATGCTTCCAAAGCACGCCTTTGGTTTGAAGTTTCTGTAAATGGCGCCTCTGCTGTTCCTCCAGGCCAATCACGTCCTCCCACGTGGTGGTGGTCGTCGTCATTACACTCTGGTCTACGAGATCAACCCCTTCGTGAGAAACCCCATTAGGGTCTCTCCAATGGAGGGCCGGCGACGAGGGTTGAAATGTTGTTTCGGCGACGGCCGTTGAATCGCATAGAAGTTTCCCCATTTGACCTGTCCTCTTTTATATCAAGAATCAAGAAAACAAAACTTAAAAATTAAAAAATAAAAATCCGTTCTTTTCTTGAATCTTTCTCTCCTTCAATGGTAGAGAGAGTTGCAGAGACCCCCAGAGAGAGAGAGATTAGGGTTAACGGATAGATTTGCGACGCGGGAGAGAATTTTTTATGGCACGTGGCACTGTCTGGTGCATTTATGGTCTCCAGGAAGAGAGGAGAGGAATTTCGTTTTCCCTCTGACCATGACAATGAGGGTGAGAGATGCTAACGTAAGCCGGTGGACCATGATGGGCAAACTTGAGCCAGATATTAAAAAAAAAAAAAAACAAAGACTCATTTTAATCCCTCAATTATTTCAAAATAATCAATTGAACCCCTAAACAAAGTTTAGAGTCAATTAAACCCTTATTATTTTTAAATACGCTATATCGACCCAAAATTAGCAGAGATCAAGTTAACCTCTCAATCGTGGAAACCACTCAGTAGAAAACCCATGCATCTGCTTAAATACCATTCCAATACTGAGTCAAATTACAGGATACAAACACGTAAAAAGAATGCTTGCCAAAATGTCACAGCAGCAGTTGTACAAGAACTAATGAAGGTAAGTTCATCCTCCAGGATTACTCACACAATTCAAAAGAATAGCAATACACAACCTTAAATTTTGGCATCATCTTTAAAAATGAATTCCTATTTATCATCAATTTCATACTATAAATTGATAAAGGAGGTAGAAAATGGTAAGTCAATTTCACAGAAGAACAACAATTTTTTTTTCCATGGGAGAGATTTGAGCTCCAAACAAAAGATTTAACTGGAAAGGGGAAAACTTAAACTTGTCCGAAATGAATGATATTGCCTGTACAGTGTTCACTAAATCATCATCAAAATCGTACTCGACTTCATAATTATGTAACTTAAACTCGCTATTTTCTTAGTATGATAATGGCGCATAGCCAAAGTGCATTTTTCAAAGTCAAAAAAACTAATATTGCTACAAATCCCCACAGCCAGCAGTACAGCTTGGAAACCAAAAGAGTAATGAAACATGGAACAGTCATGTGCAGAGCTGCATTCATCAAATGACTTCTCTGTCTTTTCCACAAGTCATTTCAAGGAGAAGTATTTCACAATCATTGCACACAACTTATCAAAACGTGGATCAGTGACAGTCAAGGGCTTCCTGTGAGTCGAATTTCAAATGGTAGTCCAAGAAATGCATAGGAATGCCCTAGGATGAGCTAGCACTTATATCATGGTGATTGCAAATGGGCATCGCTAAATCCAACCTTGACCACCACCGGATGTAGATTGTATCAAATCCATCTTCACATACAATAATTTGTGACATCCAAAGAAGTGAAAAGAAAAGAAATTAAGAAAGTGATGACCTCAAAGTGGTGTGGAGAACGAGGCCATCTATCTTCTTCCTCTTCTTCGCCATACTCAAACTGGGTGGAAAGGAAGAGATCATATTCTGAAACACTATTTTAACAAACATTTAACGGCCGTTAATTGCATTATTTTTAATAATTTAGGGGTTTATATAACATATTTAAAAACATCAATATCAATGGTCCAATTGATTTTAAATAAAACAAAATCAATTAACTATTTTAAAATAATTAAAAGGCTAAAATGAACCTTTAATTTTAAAAAAAAAATATTATCATTATTATAATATAAAATTAATAGAATTTTTTTAATTAAAATTAATAGTTTATTTAAATTTTGTAATTAAAATTAATAATATATTTAATAGTATACTTAACGAAATATAAACAATTAAATGATAAACGTGGGAAATATTGTTAAATTATTTTGTTTTTTGGGCACATGACAGATTCATAGGTGATGACCCATCACATTATGTGGTGCCATCGATTGCCCAAAAAAAAAAAATCTCGCATACCCCTTCGTGTCGGCAAAAAAACACAACTTAACATGTAATAAATGTTTTTCTTTTTAATTGTGCTTATCATCAATGTCACAAAATTAAATTTAATATAAAGATATTACTATGAGATTTCATTTATTTCGTAAAAAATAATTTATATATAAAAATAAAAAAAAATTTAAAAATATTTTTTATTTAATTAAAATATTAAATTAATAATATATATTTATATTAAATAAATATTAAAATAAAAAATAAAATATACTTTTTTTAAATAAAATTATTTTTAAAAAAAAATAATTTAATTTTTTCTTTAATTAAAAAAATATTTTTTATTAATTATTTTTTGAGTGTTTTAAATATTAAAAAATGTAAAAAATATTTAAAAAAAAAACTTTTTGTAAAACAAAATGGAGCCTAAGTGATAGATTTGATACTTTGATTAATGGATATGTTTAAAATTCAATTACTCAATTATAAACTCAATAATTAATGTTAATCATACAAATAATAATGATTCAACTACAAAATCATTGAGGAACTTAGCAATGGACATGAAAAACAATAAGAATCAGAAACAGCAAGATTGAATGAATAAAAAAATTACTTGTTCTTCAATTTAAACCCTTTTCATAATAATTTTTTATTTAGAAATTAAAGACGTATCATTGATCCGATAGAGTTTAAGTTGAAATTTTCACACAATTAATCCCAATTAAAAAACAAAAATTTCACATAATTACACATGAAAAAACATTTTCATCACTCAAAACCATTGAAGGGTAGATGTATTGCACATGGTATTGGGGAGGGTACACCATAATTTCTTGTTCTTTGCCTTTCTTTTGATGTCTCCCTTTTCTTTTCTCTTCAAATTCTTGCTTCACAATCTCTACATACTTTCCCAATTTATTAGTAACTTTTTCAATCAATTTTGGTGGATCAAACAATCCCTTTATTACCACTAATGATTTTTCCATATCAGGTTCCACAGACATAATTCCTGAAAAACAAAAATGAAAGAGTTGAATATATATATATATATATATATATATATATATATATATATATATATATATATATATATTTGTAAATTAATGAAAGTACATAAAGAAAGTGAAAAATAAGGGGAAACTTAGATACCTTCCATCCTCCCAATAGTTCTTTTGATGTCATTTGCACATCCTTCACAATGCATGTACATTTTGAGCACAATAATTTTCATCTTCGGCTACATTAAATAAGTTGCAAAAAAAAAAAGCAAAAATTACAAAATTAAATATTAAAAACAAAGGGAAAATGAACAATAATAAAAATATATTAAAATATTTTCTTAATAATACTTAAAAAATAATTTAAAAAAATTTAAATCTTAATTTCCAACATATCAAAGAATAAAAATCATCTTGTAATCCACAAACCTCTTGTTTCTTTTGGACCTCCTTTTTGTCTCCATCATCTGGTTTTGGTAAGGGAGAAATCAACTCTACATTCCTACTATACTTCTTTTTAAGTCTCCCTAAAACCTTCACTGGATCAACGTTTTTTCCTTTCACAATCACTTTCTGATTTTCATTATCAATCACAACATCTTCAACACCTAATCATCAAATCAAAAGGGTCAATAAATATAAATGGGCAACCCCAAAATATATATATATATATAGAAAGAGAGAGAGAGAGATATCAACAATTTAACCATTACCATCAAATCCCTTTAAGCATTTGAAGACCTTATTGCTACATCCCTCACAATGCATGTAAACTTTTAGCACAACATCTTTACTATTCTCTTCCACATTCTGCCTTCCATCACTTTGATTTTGCTCACCATTTTGCCAAATTTTCCTGTTCTTTCTCTTTTACAGACCAAAAAAAAAAAAAAACTCATATTCGGTAGCTCATGAGATACATCAAACCTCTAAAAATGCAAAATAGGTAAACTATATACCAAAGTTCCTAAGGAACAAAGTGATAACAAACAAGCAAGAAGATTGGGTTGTGGTTACCTTTCCCATGGTTAGTTTCTGTTGTTTCTTGTAAATTTGAGATGATATAGGCTAAAACTTTGATTAATCAAGAATAACCAGCTAGGGTTTATCATCTTCAAATTCTCATGATGATGTTCATGTAAAATTTCTGTTAAAATTATCAATCACTTATAGGACACTCTCTTAATGCAAAAGTAGAAATTGAGATTAGTTGGGATTTGAGGTTATAGTAATTCCAAGTTTGGATCATCTACATTTGCCAATTTTCTTTGCCAAATTTGGAGTAATGAATAACGTTCCAAATAAGAAATCAAATTCTAATTAAATTGTATTTGTACCCATTAAAAGAGTTTATTGGACTTACCAAAATGGTTCCCATAATTTGATTGCTTTACGTTTTCTAAAAGATTTTCTACAGCTTTAATTGGTAAAATGGAAAAAATATATATATTAATTAATATATCAGCTTTATCGAGAAGCAGATTAAAATTTTATTAATATATATTCTACATATTTTATTTTTATAAAAGACTAATGTCTTCCAATGCTGTTCTCTCTAAATTGTCAATTTTATGAATTTTAATTTTAATATGTGAAAATTGACCAAAATATCTTACTAAAAGAAGTCTACTCACTAATTTTTATGGAAAAATAAGATTAAAAATAAGAGTGAACAAGGCAAGGCAAATCGCTTTTTTCTTTTTTTTTGAAAAAAGAAAAGCCCAAATCCATTGGAGTTTATCTGGGCTTGGTATATTGGGTATCAAGTTGTTCATAGAGGCCTGCAAAGAAATCCCTTCTGCTGGCTTCTACAAGGAAAAATTATCGGACGATGATATGAAGATAAGATCAAAAACTACGGAAAAACACGTGTGAAAATCACCAATATTCCACTTGCATGCAAGCCACGTGGCAGAACTTTTCACTTGACACCGCTACTCACCACCACCACCACCTTCATTTATAACACAAAATCCAGTCCTATGGACCCTTCTATTCGGAGGCTGTGGTTTTGAATGAATCATTAAGCTCATCTCAGTAAGCTCTCTTCTTCTCTGTTTTTTTTTTTTTTTTTCTAACTTGATAAAGCTTATTTTAGATTTTTTTTTATTGTAACAAATTAAATTTGATTGCTTCCAATGAAAAACTAATATATAAAATCTGTGCATTTTCAACTTTTAATTTGTTATTTGAGTCTTTTATATATTGGATTTTGCTTTTAGGATTTCTTTTAATTTGATTACTTGGATGAACTATTTCAAGGGGGAAAAATTCCCTTTAATTCTTCCTGTTAATTAATATATATGTCTTCTGTTTTCAATAACATCTTTCGCATTTTATGACCATCAATCCAAATTTGTGATTTTTTAATTTTAATTTTTCATTTAATTTCTTGTTTTATTCACAATTCTCAGCCAATTCATTTGGATTTCAGTAGGTTGATCTCACAATACAGACATATAAAAGGAGGAGGAGGTGAGTAAGAATGTCAGGTGTGTCTCTAGCTACAGCTGATAGAAGTGAACCTAATCAGCTCGACAAACAGGAGAAAACTATGATAGGGGGAGTAATGGGATCATTGCGCGTGATCGAACTCCAACTTGTTGCTTTCATAATGGTTTTCTCGGCAACTGGGCTTGTCCCACTTCTTGATTTAGTATTCCCAGCATTTGCTTCTGCTTATATTTTATTGCTTTCTCGGTTGGCCTTCCCTTCAAATGGCAGAGTCAGTTCTGGCTCGCAAGAGATTTTTCAAGGAAGCAAATTCTTTTGGTTGTATGTTATTGTGGGAACCAGAGTGGGTCTGTTCTTGCCTCTTCATACGTTTTAGGTGGGTTCGCAAGAGGTGATGATCATGCAGTTCGATCAGCAACACCTCATTTGTTCTTGCTTTCATTTCAGATACTGAGAACATCATTAGTGGGTTGTCACTTTTCTCGCCACCAGTGAGAGCATTAGTCCCATTGCTTTACACAGTTAGGAGAATCTTTGTCATTCTTGATTGGATACAGGATGTGTGGCTTAACAAAACTCTACCAGCTAATGCACAAGCTAAGGTAGTTCTCTAGTTCTAGTTCATAATTTCCTATTAAGGGTCTGTCTGGCATTGTATTCGAGATGCTGTAAGGCTTTATTGATGTTTTCTGCAGGACATTGCCTGGTATTGGTTTGGGAGGATTTTAGCAGCTGTGAACCTGCTATATTTCTCTATCAATCTATTTGGATTTTTGATCCCTCGATTCCTTCCTCGGGCCTTCGAGAAATATTTCCATGAGGGGGATGAAACTCACTGGAAGATGGCAGAGGACAAGCGTTCTGCTGCTGCAAACAAATCCCAATCCACAGACAAGAAAGTTGATTAGCATGCATGCCTTGCTGGTTGTCTGTTGCAATAGCTTTTTCACTTAAAATGAGTTAGTTTTGGCAGAGAACCATCTTTGTTTCATAGTATCTTTAATTAATCTTCCCTCTTCAGTAGCTTTTTGGACACATATTGCAGATCTTCTCAGTTGTGTTTAGCCATTGCCAGTGTATCTATATATGTTAAAATTAAATACTTCCCTTTTGCTTGAATGATTCTTGTTAGGGGAAATATAAGTATATTCCAAAGCTTGAACTTGTAAGCATAGTTAAGAGTGGATGGTTGGATAAAGTTAACTTTGCTTGAAAATCATGATTTGCATATTAATTCTCAACAACATTGTATTTTAGTTTGATTGTTGAGAGGCTAAGGGATATTGGTGGAAGTGGGAATCTTAATTTCCTTATAAATGGGTACCTGTTAAGTATAATTAATAGTTCTTTGCCTTCAAAATTGTGGTGGCAATTAGAAGCATCCACTAGAAATATCTTTATATATGGATTTATATTTCTATATAAAGTAGATCCTTTCTAATTTTAGTTAAATGGTATATTTGATTTTTTTAATTCATTTTGTTATTATTAATATTAATTAAATTGTATTTTTTTATTTTTTAATATTCAATATAACAGATTAATAATAAAAAAATAGAACATTTCTTAAAAAATTAATTTAAATATTATCAAAAATAATTTTAAAAATGTTTAATTAATAAATGTTATTAAAAAAAGTAAGTTAAAAATATTTATTTATTTTATAATTATTAAAATTTAAATTAATTTTTAAAATTTTCAAATAGCCCTATTAACATATTAGGAAGATTTATTTAAAAAGGAGTTTGAACAACACTATTAAAGATAAACGAAGTGATTGTTGAAAAAAATATTTAAAAAAAAAATATATTTTAATATTTTTTATTAAAATTTATTAAATTTATTTTTAAATTATTTTCTAATACCCTTAAAATAATATATTTAAAAAAATAATTTTTCCGTAGATCAATATAATCTAATGGCAGGTGGTTCCCATTAGTTGAGAACTGGTCCACGTGGCAGTGTGATGGTGGCAGAAACCAACAGCCAACAACATTACCTGCCTATTTTGGCAATGAAAGTGAAGGTCTAAAAGAAGAAAAATATTATTTTTAAATATTAAAAAAATAATTTAAAAAATATTATTTTAATATTTTTATAATTAAAATTTATTAAATTTAATTTTAAATTATTTTTAAATATTTTTTTAATTAATATATTAAAAAATATATATTTTTCCCAATTCCAAAATAGGGCTACCTTCCTTATCTTCCCAATTGCTGCTGCACTATTATTGTTTGGGAACCAAATAATTGACATATTTAATATCAAAAAGTGGCTTGTTACTTTCTCAAAAGTAAAATCAAGATTATGATTCTTGCCAACATGTTTCATACCTTTTATTTTAATTTATTTTATTTTTTTATCCAATTCAAGGTTTTTTTAACAATTTAATTTTAATTTTAAATTAATTATAATCGTATTTACGTACTCCTATCTAAAAAATTGAAGTTTTTTTTTGTCTATAATTATCTATTCAATATCTATTTAGAATAAATAATATTATAATAAGTTGAAATTTTGTGTTGATGATGTTGTGGACGAAAGAAACAAGAATCTTTGAAAGAAATGATGAAAGAGTTGGTATCATTTTGAAATTTGATATCGACTTCCATTTGCATATGATATGGTCTCTTCTCTTGGCTGAACAAGCAACGAATGTTCTTCTTCTTCCAAGAGTTGTCAATGGTCTTTGCTTAATTTACGTCATGCAACTTCCTAAACCCCTCGGTTTCTTCCTTAATTTGGATCTTTTACTTGTTAAAAAATTCTAGAGGCTTTTCCCCCCCTTTCTTTAGTACAAACTTGATCATGTTAAGTTGAATTTCAAATTTTTAAATTTTAAAATAAATTATATTTAATTTAGTATCATATTAACTCAACTAAGATACGTGGCATGAAAATCTAAAATTTTGATACAATTAATACAATATAAATAAATGATCAATTATTCTTTTCTTTGTTTGTATTGAAATATTAATTTTAATTGTAATTTCATCACTTATATGCATATATTTATGGCATTAGTTTTAGATAGTTATAGAGATTATGGTTAAAATTGATATTATCAATAGTTTTGTAATTTTATTTACTTGTTAGAAATATTTAAATGATTAATTATATGCATGTTTGATGGATTGGATGAGTTGATGATATATTTTGTTTATAAATTAACTAACGTATCTGATAGATGACACGTATAACGTGAGAGATTGGTGAATATGTGAATACATGTGATGTTATGTAAATATTTTTAAAGTAATATATATATATACCTTAAATGGACCATGTAACATGAGGTCGTTATAACAATACAATAGTCATTACTCGATCAAGGTAATTATCATATGATCATTCACAAAAGGTCATATATATTCAAGGCGTAAGTTGATAAGGCTTCTCAAGTAAGAAATCAGCTCATTTAATGCCATATGAACATTTTATCTATCTAATAAGAAGTCACATATTTTCATTTTAGATAATAAGAGTACCTAACTAAATTAATATAAATTGGCTGCCCCTAATAAGTTTATTACTTAATAGTTACGAGTGATCTGTATATGTTAGACTTTCAATAACCACCATTTAAGAAGAGTCGGAACAATGATATCACCTTATAAGAATTATTTTATGACATTTCAAAAAGTTGTTCTGAATATCACAGGGTCACTGATATAAATCATTATATGTGGTACTATTGGGCATAAATGAGTATATAAACATTAACCGAGGAGGATATAAACATTCTTCGAATTGTTACACATTCATTCTCTCTATTTTTACATTTCTTTTCTGCCCTAACTCAAGCATTAGAATGTCAAATAGGAAAGCCCTACTAGTTCTAACATGTATTATCTTGCAGATCAATTGTCATATGAGTATTTAGAGAAGTCATATTAATAGAGAAAGTACACATGTTATCCCTACCTTCGCTTTATAACAAACAAACACCTTATTCATGTGCCATTCATTTGGGATAGTAATTTGAAATTAAATCGGTTTAATTAGTAATTAATATTGAATTTTATTAAAATTGATATTAAATTAAATTAAAATTTAATTAAAATTATAAATTTTAATTTGATTTAATTTTAAATTAAAATAAAATCTTTTATTTTGATTTTAAATTTTAATTAAAATTAAAGTTAAAGCAAAAAAATTATGATGCAATTAAAATCACCAAATTCAATTAAAAAACGAGCTGGGTGACCACCGTGGAAATCTTGTGAGTTAAAGCCCAACAAGAAGGAGCGGAAGGGGGGGGAGGTGTGGGAGTTGAATTGATAAGAGATTTTGAACGAGAGGCTAAAACACTACACAAAGGCAGGATCCCCTACTCTCGCCGCCTAGTGTAGGCCTCGCCTTTTAAGAAAAAGGTTAAAATGTCAAAATTTGAGAAACGGAGAGAAAGTAAAAGTGAAAACCTTTACTTGTTTGACCAATCTTACACTGGCATGTTTCCAAAGCGCACCGTTTTTCTGTGCTCGTTTTAATTATTTTTCTACTGTTCTCCTTGCTTTTTGGTCGGTACCTTGTGCTTATCCATTATTCTCAAAAAGACAATTACGCCCTTCGAAATTCACGTTATTACTTATTAGCCTCCCTCTCCTCTCCTCTCCTCTCCTCTCCTCTCTTCCTCCGGCAAATATGTACGATTTCTTTCGTGGCTGCGCGGTGATGCCCAAGCTCCGCATGCCACTCGCAATATCCCCCACTTACTGCCGCCACTTCACGCGCCTTAAATCTTCATTTTTTTTAATTTTTCTTATTAAATAAATCATTTTAAAATGAAGTGCGCAACTTTATTTTATGGTCAAGTTGAATTGCCAAGAGTAGACAAGATGAGCGTTGAGGACACGCGCCAAACCAGAGCATGTAAAAAGAGGGAGGAGCATAAACCACAATAACCTGAAAAATAAGGAACGGTGACTGCTCTCTCTCTCTCTCTCTCTCTCTCTCTCTCTGTGCCTGACGTCTAATTTTTTGCCTTGCTTATCAAGTCAATTAAAAAGCCCTACCGCCCTCTTCTCTCTCAAACCGACCACCCAAACCACTACTTCTCTATTCTCTACCCAACCCACTAACCACAGAAATCCCATGAAGATAAAGAACAAAGGTAAAGTATACCCATCTCCATCTTCTTCTTCTTCTTCTTCTTCTTCTTCGACTAGAGACAAAGATGGGGATGTTTTCTCTGTACTTAAGCTTCTTCCTGCTGCCATTCTCACTTTAGCTTCTGTTCTCTCTCTTGAAGACCGTGAAGTTCTTGCTTATATGATCACCAGGTCATTGAAAACCACGACCAATTCAAACCCAAACAACCCATCTTCCATCTCTCAAGATTCCAAGAGAAAATCCTCTAAAAAGCTATCAAATGCCTCCTCGTCCTCCACCACCGCTACCATCAACCATAAGTCTCCTATCTTTGATTGTGACTGTTTTGATTGCTATACCAGCTATTGGTTCAGGTGGGATTCTTCTCCTAACCGTGAACTCCTCCATCAAGTTATTGAAGCCTTTGACGAACATTTAACCAACGGCGAACAATCCAGGAAAAGCTACCGAGGTAAGAGACGAGACAAAGCAGGTCGTCAGATTGGTGAGAAGCCGGTTATTGATGTTCTGGGTCGTCCCGAAATGCCGGAGTTGGAGACTCCACCAGAAACCGATGAATCCTCTATTGTTTCTCCCGATGATGACTTCTCACCAGTTGCTACTCCGGAGAGAGCGGCTGATGGGGAAGAATGGAAGGAGAAGGGTGCAAAGAAAAATGAAGAGATAACTGAGTTGGTGCCGGCGGAGACGAAAGAGATGGCGGTGGTTGCAAGGACATCACCGGCGGCAGTAAGCAACCACAAGGGTTTGGGAAGGAAGGTATTGCCGGACGTGTTAGGGTTCTTAAATTCTCGTTTATGGAGTCTTTGGGGTCCGAATGTGTAGTGCCCAAAGTTAATTAAAAAAATTAACTTTTTCTTTTTTGCTTGCTTCCATTTTTGGAGCCAAGAAAAATTACAAAAAAAAAATTGTATATTTTTGGTGAAAGATTAGCACTTGTCTCAAATCTCAATGGAAGCTCTCTTTTTTTTTTTTTTTAATATGGGTATCACTCCTTTTTATCTTATTACTATGGGACTCGCCGGCGTAAGGTAATTTTCTAGCAGGGAAGATGTTCGGCAGTTTTCCCGGAAAATCTTCTTACCCATTTTGGTGATTTTGATGGGTTCAAGTATATGCATAAATTTTTCTTAATTATCTTGCTTAGAGACAAAGTTGAAGAGATTAAGTGGAGATAGTTTCTTGAGGTAGACCTAAGCAAATTTGTTTTTTTAGCTTCTTGGTGGAGATTATGCTACAATAATAATAAAAAAAAGCAGATATTATCAGTATATATAGATTTTATATAATAATTTTATTTTATTCGGTGCTGCTTTTATAAATGTCAAATGGATGCATTTTTCTATGCTTTCTTTTGATTCCTTTTTGCTCCCTCTAATCCCTCCTTCCATGCTATTATTCCATTCACTAATGTCTATTGCCTTATATTTTATTAGTTTATTAAAGCCACTAATTTGGGTTTAGGTGCCCTTCTTTGATACACGCTGTGGCCACGGAACCCTAGGTTGTTATGGCAGCCCAAAACTGCCCCTCGTATAGCAGTGTGGTATGAAGAGTGTAAGTGGGTAGGTTTGTCTTTCAGAACATGGAATATGGGTGAAGTGGATAGGGCTTATCCTTGAGGTTCTGGCCTTACTTGAAATGCCCTTTAGTTTCATTTATTGTTAGTTGCAGCAATGGATTAGGACCTGAAAGTATGGGACCATACAGAACACAAGAGTATGTTTTTATGTGACATCAAATTTATGACAATAGCTGCCTTAGAATCACTCAACTTTTGTAAGGAGTGGAAATTTAAGAGTGGAAGTTGTATTATTATTTAATGATCATTTGAAACCAACAATAAATTTGCAGACTATAACCAAATTATTAGTGTATTTATGTACTTAATTTATTCAAGATCAAGAATACAGATTCAGGAGTTGGGTTTGGTTGAATGGTTAGAGTCAGCTTTTGAAACTCCCATCAAGCATAATTGTAGCTTCAAATTTTCTGCTAATAGCTATTGGTACTTTTAACCTATATTTGTTGCTAGTATTTAACTGTGCATTCCAACAATAATTTGCTATAATCAGTGTGAGCTTGAACCCCTCCATTGCCTTTGGGAAGAAAGCATATTAAATTTCTATTTAAGCAAACTCTTTTTCTTCGAAACAGATATATTTGGAAACAAAGGGAACAGTGGGGGCACAGGGGTAGGGCTGGATACAGATAGTGAGTAGTGAATTATTTTAGGATTATTTTATAAGATATACTGTACACAGGTGATGATAGTCTAGGGTTTGTCCTCAAATAGAGGTTGTTGAATACTTTTATCTATGTTAGGTATAGGATGAGGTCATGTTTGGACTTTGGATCTCTTTCTATATGAGAAGGTAAAACCTATAGCATTGTAATATGCATGTAGGGATTCAAGTTCTCTGCTCATATCACCCATATATGCCTTTTTATAGGTCACAAAAATTTAACTGCAAATAGTAACATCACCATATCTATCTTCCTCAACTCCCAACTCATGATTGGGAAAAAATTAGTCCTTTTATGTTCATATTCATAGTTGTATTTCACATATATAGTAAAAACCAAACTTTTTTAAAATTCATTTTGGATTAGAAATGTTGCTGCTTATTATTATTATTATTTTGGATTAGTAAAATTTAATGTTGTTGCTCTTATTATTATGAATTTAATGTTTTAAAATTCATTCTCTTTAGAAAATCTTTTATTTACTAAAGGCAATCTACAAATTATAGAAAGTAGATGGTACGGTTATGTGGATGAAAAAGCACCGCTCTCAATAGTTTGTATGATTTCTCATTATTAAGGTAGGTGGATTTATTTGTCATAATTAAAGTAGTTAGAACTATATTATCAAAGAATTTAAGGAGTGAATATTGGAGACTGGATGTTAGTTCTTGAACTAGTTAAAAACCTGTCACAAATCAGATATGAAAACCCATAAATCTTGTTCAAATGACAAACGAGTAGGTTCAGATAAGGAGACGTGTTAAGATAGATGACAATTGCATTTGCATTACCAGGTTACAAACAACATCAACCATGAACCATGTTCTTGAGGTGGTTTCCTATACTAAAATCTTCATGTCTTTAATAATAATACTACTTACTAAGGCCAAAGTATAAGAAACAAAAGAATACAACAAATTGATCTTGTTTCTTTGGCAAATTTAATAAATCACTGAGTTTTAAATGACCTTGCTAGAGCAGTGGGAGAATATTGTGCTATCGAGTATAGACAAAGAGACCCTCATCATTTCATCATCCTTCCCTATTCACTAACTAGATTTCTAGGATCTTTTTAAGCATCCAATTAATCTCCTCAAAAGGAGGCTATGATTCTGTTTACTGTTTTTCTCCCCTTCTTTATATGATGACTTTGAAATATTTAAAAAAGAGAGAACTTACCCAATAGCTTCCAATTCTTTTCAGCTAAATTGCTAAGGTCAACTCTAAGGAGGTGCAAAATGAGACTTGAGATTTTACTGCAAAAGTCTACTTCATTATAGCATACATCTCTAGCTTATGTCCCAGCAGGCAGCATTTACCAGTCTTTCACTCCAAACAGTAAATTCTTAGGCGTCTAGATAGACATGGAAACTCTAAAAAAAAAAAATTGCAGTCCAAATCAAAGAACTAGCTAGTTATACAAAATGATCATAAAGCAAAGTCTGTATTGAATGAAACAAGCTTAAGGATGCTAGTCTGGATTGATTTCACCATAGAAAATTTGCATTCTTGTGTTGAGAAGTATATGAATGTTGACATGCAATAAGGCCTCATTCCAGGACAATATGAGCAGGCCCTGCATGCCTAAGCATTGAAATCCAAATAGAAATTAGAAAAAAACAGAACATCTGATGATCATGATATATTATTGCATGGGTTGTCTCTGGTTGTTTGCCAAATAGAGGTTGATATGAGCTGTCCATATCACACTCAGAATTTGGTCAATCGATGACCAAACACGTGTTAAGCATCAAATCAAGGTCCATTTCCAACCACAACAGATTAAGTTGATGATGATACTACCTTCCATTTTAGTTGAGATTCAGCTGTCGAGTAGAACCGACATCATCTTCATCGCTATGTACCCACAACCTGCTAGACCCTTTCTGTTAGCTTGATATTCTCAGCTGGTTTTGTCCCGAAAATTCCTCTGCTCAACAGCTTGATGTGTTCCAACTAGAATTCATATCACTGTGGAAAATCTGTGTCCACACTGGATGATGGAAAAAGATCAAGAAAAGATGAATGGACCTTTTTACTATGTGCTGCAGATTTGGGGCTGGGAACTGTCCAAAAGTTGGTATTTTATTTTCAAGAAGGTACCAACAAAAAACATTCACCTGATGTATTCTGTCGCTGCAGCCAGGGGCGGATCCAGGATTTAGACACAAGGGAGGCGAACCCTGCAATAGAGATGTTTTGTTGAATAATACATGCATTTTATATAGCCATTTAGATTAAATTTCATAGTCATTTTATTAATTTTTTAGTCAATTTTAGTTAATTTTAGTAATTATTTAATTACTTTTTCATAATTATTAATTTTTGAACTAATTTGTAAGTTTGCTTTTATTTTATAGATAAAATGTATTTTTGAGGGATTAAAGAGTAATTGTATAAATGAGAAGTAGTTTCTAGGTCCAAAAGTATCAAAATGAAGCTTGAAAATTTAAGAATATGAAAATTACCGAAATCTGCATAACTTGCTGCAGAGCCTGTGCAACTTTTGCACAGAAATCAAAAATAATTTTGGACTTATCAAAATGTATACCAGGGACTACACAGGCTATCTAGGTTACCTATACACTCTCACAAGAGAAAATTTACACTTGCTGAAATCTGCACAATATGCTACACAGCTTGTGCAGCTCGATTGTGCACTTTCATGAAAGACATATGAAGTTATCGAAACTTGCACAATATACTACATAGTTTGTGCAGGTCAATTGTGCACCTTCACGAAAAATTATCTGACATGCCAAAACTTGCACAGCCTATGTAACTTGGTTGTGCCATTCACAAAAGACCTCTAAACATATTGAAACCTGCACAGTCAACCCGCACAACCTGTGCATCTTCATGAGAAGCCTCTTGAACTTGCTGAAAATTGCATAAAATCTTGCACAATCTGTGCACATCCTCATTTATTGGCTGAAGACAAAATTTTCTCACATGGAATTACCTAAGACACATCATTTTTGGGCCAACCTAGGGGTTCCCTGTCAGGGATATAAAAGTCACTCTTACTTCATTTTGTTGCAAGAAGAAAGACTGGAAAAAGGAAGAAAAAGCAGAGTAGGAGCCGACACTTCCATTTTTGAACTAGGATTTAGATTCTTCTCCTCTTCTTCCTATTTTTTACACTTCATCAACCGGGTTTCTTTAATTTTAGTTTATTTTCATAATTTATTTTCTCTTTTATTTAAAATTTCTTATGCTAAATATGAATAGTAAGTAGTTTTTCTAAGATTCTAAAGTTGAGTATTTAATATTTAAGATATTTTGTGAATTTGAGTTGATTTATCTAGATTTTATGGTTATTATAAGGTTTTATCCATTTCTTGTGTGCCTAATGACACGTTTAGTGTAGAATCCCATTAAGTATTATTCTTAATCCTTGGTTAAAGTATGAAAAGAAAAAAATCTAATGATAGATAATCAATAAATTTGACTTAGTTAATTTAAATTTAAGAAATAAACTAAGGATTAAGTGGATTAATAGATTTATTGAAGAACATAATGGGTCTTAATTAATTTTAACTTCATGAAAATAGGAATAAGTTAATTAAGATATTTTTTGTCTTACTCGAAAGAGTTTTCAAATGATTTGAGAATTAATTTTCTTAAAACTGATAATTTCATAAGTTTGGATAACCAATTTAAAATTTTAAAATAACTTAATTATAAATTCTTAATCTCCGAAATCATTCTTTTATTATTGTTGATTGTTAATTGATTTTTATTGCTTGATATATTTAATTCTTGGCATATTTTATTGAGTCTGATTAATACCTTGTAATTTTAGTGAAATTTTCTATTTTAGCATTTTTTCATATAAAATTTATATTTATACCCTTCAACTTTATATCTCTTCATTTAATTAATTTTTAATCTAATTTAATTTAAATTGGTATGCTTTTATATTAAAAATATAATTAAAAACATAACTCTTCACGTGAATAATTTTTTTTTATACTATTTAAACATTCGTTCACTTGTAGTTAAGTCACATCATTGTACAGGAAACACCACTATTTTCATCCACTCATTTACCAGGCCATAAAAGGGTTCAACACCTGATCACCACTAATCCAGAAATGTGTATGGCCCAACTATACTTGTTCTGCCTCCAATTGCTTTGATTAACCAGAAAGTAAACAAATATATAAGTCATGGAAAAAAATCAAAGTAAACATATCAATCAATCAATCAGAACTACAATTATTTAGTAATTTAGAAGACTCTGTGCACATATTTAACCATTAAGAGTGTAACAGAGAGGTAAATTCTGTATCTGACAAAAATTGTTAGTCAGCTTGCATAGATATTTGTTCCAATCATGGGTATCTCTGTTACATTATCTTTCTTCGTGGTATTAACAGCCCATCTTCTCATTTCTCAGCTAATTTTCAGCCGCTGCTATTTGTAAAGTTGCTTGTGGGGCACACTCAGTATCTGGAGGCCAACAGTCCTGGTTCGGAGCTGACGTTGGTACAGAATCTGATCATGACTCGCTAACTCAGAAGGAAAGCTAATTATCTCCCGTGGCAACTTCAACATCCCACAACAAAAAGTAGCAGGAAGTAGGTCTCAAGTTCAAGCCACAGTTGGAGCCATATCAATCACCAAAAAAAAAAACAAAAAAAGTGGTAGGAAGTGCTGGGGTGGGAGAGCCTTTAATATTTAAAGTAAAAGAGTAATGCATTATAATCAATCAGCATAAATAAACCAGGTTCTTAAGAGTTGGATGGCATACAATAGAGGGTTGCCAACTGCAAGTATTTGTAACTGTGAGGGTGTACAAGGTTTCTTCCATAATTTTACAGCTTTAGAGAGTTCAAGTAGAAGCTATTGATTGATCATTGTAAACATGCAAAGTCTAAGAATATGAAGATATTTAATAAAGACAAACATAATTTAGTGTATTATCAGATAAAGGAAATTTCAGAAAATACCCTCAAAAAAGCAATGGGCATTTCAGCTTATTGTGCCTAGTCCTTGAGCTCATTAAACACCAACAAAATATTCTCTGTCGCCACTTTTGAACGTGGAGTCTTGAGTCTTCTCTCACCAAGTACCCAGCAGAACAACAGTACACAAGTAATAGCTATTATTAGAAAGATAACAGAAAGTGCATGTGTGTAAACATGCCAACTTGGAAAGGGCCATGTGTGTAAACATGCCAACTTGGAAAGGGCATTTTTAAACAAGGCACATAACCCATCTGTCAATTCAATGTACTTAAATGCATCTGCAAGTATAGATTTATTAGTTTTGCAGAAAATAAGAAGCATGCTAGAGCATCAAAAATCAATGGCTACATCAAGTTACATCTAATGCTTAATGCAGGACAATTATATAGAGCAATCAAAGATGAAAATAGAAAAAAAAATGATCAATCTTGCAACAAAACAAGTATGTGGCTTACACAAAATCATCTGTTGGAAGGGCCCAGGACCCACTATCAATTTGCCCACATGATTTGATCTTGAAATGAATAGCCAACCAAAAGCTTGTAACTATCTCCGTGTTTCACTCCAGCCACCTTCATCTTAGGCATTAGAGGTTTCCAGGGAGCAATTGATATCTCATTCATAAACAGTTCTACTTTTAATTATGAAAAGTAGCTTATCTCCTATCCTCTCATCATAGCCAAAGTGAACAAAGCTCAGGTTTTCTGAAGAGAAAAAAAGAAAATGAAGGTTATGTCTATGCTTCTTATGGACCCAATAGAAAACAGTACTCTTTATGCTTGGAAAAGAAAATTATCTTCCTCAATGCTTCATGAGCTAACCACCAAATGGCTTCTTACTGCAGTTACTAGGTTGGATGCACCGTAAGTTCCGGCAGAATAGCAGTGAACCGCTGAAGGATTTTGCCATTGGTAAGTTTCGTTCTTCCATACAGATTTTCCTGCTGAGTTTACAATTCAAATAGGCAAAACCATGGAAACAATAATCATCATTTTTGGGTTGCTACAACACTATCCTTGAAAGAAAGATGAAAACCTTAGGTAACTAAAAGATGGTCATGCATAGCTCATATTATACACCTGCACAATAGAATGAATTCTTGGCAAGCAAGCTCTTATTAATATCCTAGGACACATAGTTAACCATCAGAAGCCTGATATGTACTGGCACTACTTAAGAATACACCAGAGTTTAAATTGATGATTTCACATAAATCAGTAGAATGATTTGCCTTGGGACTTTGTGGGAGGCCATACTCTCTATGCTGCATGCCACTCTGAGTGGAATACAGCCATAAGACACCTGAGAAATAAATTACTCTGAAATATATGAGAGCCGACGAGCTATGGACTTTGAATCTCAAACTGACATAACATCAGAAATAGACTCATATTTCATTCTTTCCTAAATGAAATGGCAGAATTTTTTCAATCACATTTAACACAGTTAGTGTCAGGTCATGCTTGTAATTGTCTTATAGGACAGCCATCACTTGATGACCAACAACACTACACAAAACCAAACTATGCAACCAGATCATTCAAGCAAGCCCATAAAGATCACCTTCGAAAATCTTTTGCCGGTCTGGAAGCAGCAAGAATAGAAGAAGAAGAAGATGAAGAAGAATACTTTGAAGAGGAATCATCAGCTGCCATATCTGAGCTATTCCATGGTTTTCTTGCAATTGGTACCCTGGGTTCAGATCCAGTCAATACCAACCCCTCAACACCAACATTCGCCATCTCTGTTGAAAACATAACTGAAAAAGAGACTGTAACCGAAAATGAACTGAAACTCATCAATGACGAGTTGGAGAAGGTTCTGGGAGCTGAAGCTAGAGAAGATTATTGCAATGACTCATCAGGAAGGAACAGTTATGTCAGTGCAGGGAGAAGCAGTCATGGAAGCACTATTACCCTTAGTGGCAAGCCAATGGAAGGCCAGGAGACCAATGTGAATGGAACAACAGTCTGTCCACTCCAGGGATACCTTTTTGGGTCAGCAATTGAACTATCAGAAACAACGGCTGTGGCAAAGAAGGAGCACAGGACATCACTTGGTGAGTTGTTTCAGAGGACTAAAATAGCAGAAGAGAATTCTGGGGTTAAATGCGAAAGGGATGAGAAGCGCATCGAGAAGGAAGCTGATAAATCTGCTGTGCATCTCATGAAAAAGATACTGAAGAAGAAAATGCTCCATGCTTCTTTTAGGAGCTCTACTGCCGCAGCTGCTGGAACTGTTGATCCTGCTTCAGCAGAAACAAAACTGCAAAAGGTATTTCTAAATAAACATCTCTGTCAAAATCCTTCTTGCTTGAGCTTTGCCAAGTTTGATACAAGAACTAGTATCTCAATGTGATGCAAAGTAAAAAAATTCCAACAATCTCTATCTTGCAGCCCAATGATCATATGTATGAATTCAATGCATAACTAAAAATTTTGCCGCCCTAGACAAGTATTTTACAGATATCAGGTTTTACAGGATACGTGTACTATCCTAAGTATAAACTTTTGATCAATGTGTGGTGTGCAGATCATACATATGTTCCACAGGAAAGTTCATCCTGAAAACTCAACATCAGCAAGGAAGGCAGATAAACCCCAAAAAAATGAGAATAAGAAGACCACCAACAATGGGGGACACAACAATGGAAATCAAATGCTCCTGGATGAAGAGATCACAGTACTTCCTCAGAGAGCCCTTTCAAAGCGGAGCATAAGGCGCTACGAGAGTCAATCTAACCCACCTCAATTCACTCTGAGCGGCAGTGACTCGAATGGAAGCAGGGAATACTGGATCAAAACAGATGCAGACTGTAAGTACATATACAATTCACATTCATAAAATACACAATTCAAAAAACCCAAGCAGGTGTTTGCATGCTACTGTCCAATTGGAGATCTTATTTTAGCTTCTTTTTAAGTTGCACTCAAGCAGATTTTCATATTGTTAACAAGCATGGACTATTCCTAGTATCAGTTTTAGTAGTCTCCTCGGCTTGGTAATAACTTTTAAGCAACTATGCTAATTCAGTTCTACGTTTGATTGTAGACCTTGTGTTGGAGCTCTAAAAGGCAGATGCAGCAGTCAAGCATGGTTCTAAATTGCGGTCTTCGATTTAGTACTGTATTAGTGTGATTTTATGGGTGATTGGTGCTAGTAATGCATGAGTAGTTGTTGTTATATGGAATTTGAGTGGAACAAATAAATAAAAGATTCCGTCCCAAAAGGGGCCTCTAAACAATTAATGTGTAATATAACAAATATTATTTTTGCATTAATCATGAAGGAAACTGTGGTGCATTTACAGATTGTATCATGAATGAAGTCCAAAAGAACCATGTTTAGATGAAGCTCTTTATAAACAAGAACTATATACTTGATGTGCCAAATTTCAACAAGCTTCTCAACCATGCAAAAAAAATCCATTAATTATGCCATTGAGCAATTAACACCACTATTCAATCTCATCTACCCAAAATTTGAGCCTCATCTAAATTCAAGAAGGATTCGAAAAGGATACAGAAGATAAACACACTTTGATAAATAAATATGCATGTGCTAGTAATATCTTCCAGAAATCCTTGAAAATCAAAATTAAACAAAACATAATCATATTCCTTTCATTTCCTTAGTATTCAGAAGAAGCAAATAATGGAGGATCAGAAAAGGAATTTTTTCCTGAATAATAAATTGTCTATTATCCTGATTAAGATCCTTTTTCTACTATTGATTTCTTTTTCCGTGATAAGTAAAACAAGAAGGAATCAATAATCTATAACAACCAAAGCATCAACAAAAAGTAACCCATTATAGCAATCGAGGAAATTTTCCTTGTCTTTCAAAGACTAGCTTATGACAAAACTTTCCCCTTTTTCTCTTGAAAAGCAAACCAAAAAGCAATAACAAAAATTTTTTACCATTCTGAGGATCATAGCATCAATTTTTATGGCGAATTCATTAGAAGAAGAAGAAGAGGCACGACCCAGTTCAGCTCATTATTGGCAGGTTAAAATGATCCTTGCAAATTACTACACATGAACTGGAAGTCACTGAGAAGCAGAAGGGTACAAACAAAAGTGCCTCAAGCTGATAAAACATTTTCCAATACGTGAATGAATAGACAGCCCACCTATTTTCTATCCAGTACACCATTGCAGCTTATGCACCATATTGATTCCGTATAATAAAATTGAGCAACAAAAAAATAACTAAAATCATCCATCAATCCAAGAGAGAATAAAATGATGGCCACAAAGCACAGGGACAGAAATCCACATTGAGAAATATCACAGAACACATGGAGGACACAAATGCTTTGATTTTGATTTTGATTATTTCAAAGCAATCCCGCAGACAGTTGCTTTGGTCTCTTTTCTTGAGGAAGAAATTTCAGCAAACTCAAACTTATTTCAGAATTCCTTTCACAAAAGCGTTCGCTTAGCATATGAATGGGTCAAGCAGCTAACGCAACCAATGTTTGAATCCCATAAAGATGCGTGGAGTCACATAGAAATCCTGGATTAATTAAGTGACTAAAATTAATTAATTACTAACAATTTAATTTATAAACAAGTTCAAAATGAAAATTTCAGATTAGATTCACTGTTTTTGGTATTTGAATTTCTACAAATATTTAAATGTATAAAAATTACAAAAAGAAAAAATAGCAAAGAAAGATAAAACATCGTATCAAAATCATTATCAAATAATTTATAAAAATCATAGTTTATCACGCTACTATTATGGATCAGAGACTGATCTACACTGTTTTTTTTGAAATTAAATTTGAGTGTGAGGGAACGTATTAAGATTTCACATTACTTTGGGATTAAACATTACAAGATCCCACCTATGTCCCTTTTAATTAGGCTGAACCACAAGCTAAAAAGATCTGATCAACTCAGCAACAGCAAAACTATCTTTGAATTCAAGCCAGAGATGAAATGTAGCAAATGAATATATAAAATTGAAGAAACTTAAGAATTAATGCTTGGATTTCTTTTTTTTTTTTTAATTATCATTTAGCCTGAATTGGCTGAAGCTGGCGTCTGCAAAATTTGACTGGACTTTTGGCAATGAAGATTCATACTTGGACGCGGGTTCTGGTGGGTAATAACAATAATATAAAATAGAAATGCTTGCTGAGTATAAACAGATACTCAAATAAACATCATTTTTTTTTTAATTGTTTCAATTTTAATATTAAACAGACGCGTAGTATATAAATATAATCCGACTTAAATATTTCCTATTAACGATAATATTGGGGTGGCTGCCCGTCCAGCCACCGATGATCCATCACTGCTAAAAAAAATGATCGTTGAATAGATTGCAATAATTGGATTCATGATGTTGATTTTCACTGATGAATCAGTACATTGACTGAAAGCATAAAAACAGAGGGACAAGTATCCATCATCAAAATGAAAAATGGTTACCACAACTAATTTCTTAGAACAATCCAAGAAAAGGGTTAGGATCAGAAAACAATAGCTGGTCACCGTCATAATTTGAATTCAATATCTTGCAGTTCTAAAAATCGCATTAATATCATTAAAAAAAATACAAATCTATGAATTCTCTTTTGTCTTTGTAAAGAAAACTGGAAAATGACTCATGGAATGCAATATTCTTCTGTTCAAATTGGACAAAGCTAGGCCAGTACACAACTAGTTTGATTTCGATAGCAAGGTTGCTGAGGTCACTAATGAAGCAAATTTGTAAAAATATCAAGAGGAAATGATAGAACTTCTATTTAATTGCTAAGTATAGACGCAAGTGATGCCATTAGGGGTGCCTGCGATCAATTTTATGTTGAAGTTAGTGATGTGGGAGAACTCGGACTGTAAGATTTCTTTTTCAATTATTTAATATGAATTATATTAATTTCACATTTTTCAACTATTTTTTTAATAATTAAAAACCTAATTTATGTATTAGCTAGGCAAATTAATTTTCTTTTTGTATAGCACTAGGCTACAGGCTGGTTGTAGATAATTTAATTAGCTAATTATTTGACCATAAGATTTAGTTAATGCATCATTAATTTCTTCACTTAATTGGCTGGTGAAACTTTAATGCATAAATAATTCTATTATTTTTTATGTTTAACTCACGTTAAGATCTTATTTGACAGTACTAATTATTTTAGTAACTGTCAATTATTTTATTAACGATGGACGGCGAAAACATTATGTTGGGCTTACATTGACACTGAGAGATGAAATCTAGCTGAGCGAAATCAACAGAGAAATAAAATGGAGTATCTAACAACATATCTTCATAAACAGAGAACTACGAGATCCTACCATTAATTATTATATATTAGCTATTAGTAGTCAATTATTTATATAATAATTTAAAAGATAAATATTCGATAAAAATAGCTATTGAATTAATTATTAAATGTAAAATTGTGGTCATAATTAAAATATTATCTTAACCTTTACAAGCTAATATAAATACTATATCACTGAACAATATAAATAAGAGAAGTAGTCTTTTGATCCTAATCAAAATACTAAACACTATCTTAAAAAATATTATAAAATCTAATTAAAATGAAAATTTAATTTGGAATATAATTTATAAAATTAATTTTCTTGGATTAAACGATCATTTTAGTCTACACCCCTTGAGTGCACAGGGGGATACCCTAGCTAGAGATAAAGAAGAGAGTGGGAGACCAATATAAGATACACAAGATTTGCATTGATGTGATTATCTTTTTAGAAATTAGAAATGATAATTTTTTTTATTTGATATGTTAATTTCATTTGAATTTATTTTACTTAATGCAATAATTCGTTTCAATTTATATTTAATTTAAAATAATTCTAATATTAATAATTCGTAAATTAGATAATTAATTCAATAAATCATGTCATAATTCGATTTAAATTTAATTTATTTATGATTTATTCGTCAATTTAAATTTTAATATTTAAAAATTATATTTTAAATATTTATAAGTACTTTCATCTCATAAATTAATTCAAAACCATTTTTATGTAGATAATTTTCAAATTATAAATGCAAATGATTAATTAGTTTAAAAAATGACAATACTTGAGCATGAATGATTTAAACTAAAGCAGTTTTCATTCACATCTAAAAAAATTTTAATGTAATTTTAGCAGGAAATTAAGAAAGTGAAAATTCGATATCTATATATACAGATGAATAATATATTTTTAGCCATTAAATTAAATTAATTTAGACAATTTTAGTTCATTTTAAATTATAACTGATTTAAAATAAAAAAATAATAATAATCTTTGAATTGGGTGATTGCGAGTTAATTAGATTCGTTGGTCTTCAACCTACCTACAAATCCTACCCTATCATCTCAAGGCACTCAATATGTTTGTCCATATAATTAAATGCAGAACAAATTAATAAAAAGAGTTTTTTTTTTTCATAAGATTAGAAATTTGAGTATCAATTAGAATTAAGTGAAAAAAAAATATGACTAAACTATATCCACTGCTATAAAAAAAAAAAATTAATAACTCATAAAAAATGCAATAGAATTAAAAATTTTAATTAATTTATAATAAAAAGAGAAATTTTTGAAGAATGGGGATATGATTTTTTTAGCTTAGATAAAGATATTTTTTAGTAAATTTATGGGTATTAAGATTTTTTTTTTCAAGTAATTTTAAGAATATCTATCTTCTATTTTAATTTAATATGATTAAATTTTTTTAAATAATTATATATTTTTTTATCGATAGATAAAACACACGCACACACAAATCAGTGATAGAAACAAATCACTATTAAAATCATGACAATTTTAACAGAGTTATTGTTCCTATGTAACTTACATACACACACTTTATATTCGATGTGGGATCTCGAAAATAATCATAATTACTCTTAGCAAAATTCAAATCTAACATTTTCTTTATTAAGAGGAGGTTTTATAAAGTAATAAGAATTACTTTAATATATTTTCAATTATTTTATAAGAATATAATGAGAGTATAAGGGTTTATTTGACATTATTGTTAAAATTATTATTAAAAATTTATTTTTTAAATATATTAATTAAAAAATATTAAAAAATTTTAAAATTAAATTTAATAATTTTTAATCATAAAAATATTAAAATAATAAAAATATTTTTTAAATTATTTTTTTAATAATATTTAAAATAATACTTTTATTAGAAAAATAATTTTAACTTTTCAATTACAATAAGATGGCAAATATTATACGGTTCTTTGAGGCCACATGGTCATTGACTCATTGCCCATTGTAGCCTCCTTTCTCAGTTGGTGACTTTGCGTTCAAATTCAAACCCACGTGCTCATTTTCAACAAAAATAAGATGATTTGAAAAAAATATATCAAATTATTGAATAATGTATTCATTAAAACGTCTCTTTTTGTTTGGAATAAATTATGCATATCTAATCTTTGTTTATCTCATTATAGTTGAACATGAACTAATTAACTTTCTCTTTCTTTTATGGGTTATAGTCAAAGAGGCAATGACTAACAATAGTTGCATACAATAATATATTTTGAATCCCTTTTAACTTGGTGCACTCTATAATAATATAGTTGGTTGTTTCTTTCAATGTCCTTCAAGGGTTTGATAAACTTTCCTTGTTAGCTAATATTTTAATTGTTCAATTTTTTATTTATTTAATTAAGACATAATAAATCAAGTATAACTTAAGAGTTACACAACATGAGAGTAATCCTTTTTTTTTTTTAAATTATAAAGTAAATAATATTAAAATAAATAAATGTAAAAACTCAAACTCGAAATCTCTTCATTTTTTGCATTTTAAAGATAGCAATGGTTACATATTTATACATCATAATGAAAGAAGATATATATTATACAGAGGTGAAGGGTTTGAAAACTTCAATATTTAATATTAATAAGGAATTGGATTAGTTCAAAGTTAAATAATAACAAAAAAAAAAGATTTAGATAATGATTTTAATTATTAAAATTAATTTATTGTGGTTTATATTAAAGAAAATGAAAAAGTCAAATTTTATATTTTAAAAATTCAGTAATTATTAGTAATGTAATTTCCTCAGCACATTAATAGACTTTTTAGATGATAGATCATTCATGTTTTCTAAATTTAAATAGTTCTATTTTACCTAATCCAAGAGAACTTCAATCTTTGCTTTGGAAATTTAGAGATGAAAATTCAAATTTACTCTAATTTAGTACCACTTTGTTTTAGCTTTTTAGGTTGAAGCATTCATAGTCTTTTTTTTTAATATGAAATTACTTTTTTTAAAAAAATATTATTCACTGTTATATATATATATATTGTCTAGATTAAGTCAACCATACATAAAAAATATAAGATATACGGTGAAATTTATCTATTAAGATCATGTTCAATAATATTAATTGTTATAGTAACTATTAGTTATTTTAATAACTATCGACTGTTTTACTAACTGTTAGTTGTTAGATATTAGTTATTAATTATTACTTGTTTATATAGTACTTTAAAATAAAAATGTTCGATAAAAATAACTGTTAGATTAGTTGTTAAATATTAAAATAGTTATATTATTTTATTGATTTGATCAAAACGCTCTCTTAACATCTAAAAGTTAAAAAAAATAATTTTTAATAAATTACTCCCTTAACCTTTAAACACGAATAATATAAATAAAATAAAAATATTACTTTAAAAATTATTATTAAACAATATATAAATATATGTCACTGTATATTTATATATTAAAAAGGTTATCATCTCCTAACGTGAACCATAATTTCAAAGAAAAGTACTCATGTACGAAATCAAATTTGGGTCAAAACCTACCCAAAATATATTTATATAATATGTTTTTTGTTTAAAACGTTTCCCACTACAATTATTTTTCCAATCTTAATCATGAAGTCTGGGGATCTGGTTTTAGTCAAAATTTAATTTGAATTAGTGATTCTTATTTAAAGTATTATTAATTTCTCCTTGATTTAATAATTTTGATTTTTATTTTATAAATTAAATTCACTAATCTCTTAAATTTTACCATATAAATTTATTTTTACTTGAAATTTTCTATATGGTCCACTTTATACGAAATCTTTGTTAATTTAATAGGCTAATTACTAGTTTACGTGACGTTTACGACGAAAAAAAAAGGCTGAGACTCCTCTAGAGTCTAGCCATCTTGTTCACAGCCGCCTCTCAAACATCACACCATATTTTTCTTGCTTTTAATAGCTCTCCATTAGCAGCCACTTAGCTTATCTCTCTCTCTCTCTCTCTCTCTCTCTCACCGTCTCCTCTTCTTCCTCCTTACAACGTCTCCAATGGAGAATAATTTTACATCATTTTTTCCCCTTTCATCTTCTGCAGCAGCAACAACCACGTCACTAAACATGGGCAGTTATCATGGTTTTACAGATTATTTTCAAGCTAAGGAGGAAAATGGATTCTCGGGTTTGATCCAGGAGACTGAAGATCATCATCATCATGCTGTGGTGGGTGGTTTAAATGGTAACAATACCAGCAATAATAATAGCAATTTGTCTTCTTCTCAGAATAAAAGCTTTACTGATGGGTCTGAAAATGAAGAGAAATTATTATTAGGGACGAAGAAGAAGGGTTCTGAGAAGAAGATAAGAAAGCCAAGATATGCTTTTCAAACAAGGAGCCAAGTTGATATTCTTGATGATGGATACAGATGGAGAAAATATGGTCAGAAGGCTGTCAAGAACAATAAATTTCCGAGGTCAGTAACTTTTTGTTCCCTCTCTTATCATATATATATATATATATACATATTTTTTTTCTTCCATCTTTATAATATAATGATCTAGTTATTGGGAAAAAAAAATGATATATTTATTCAAAATAGAATAGAAAGATTGATGAATGAAACTCCATTGCAACAAGTAGTTGCATTGGTTATGTACACGTTCTTTCACTTTTACAAACATAATTAAGGTGTTTTCAATAATTAATAAAAGGATTAATCTTAATGCAGTGATAAATTAAAGTTAATTTCTTTTAAATTACAATTATAGGCTGTGCGATATATATATATATATATATATATATATATATATATATATATATATATATATATATATATATATATTCTGCACAAAAGCTTTAGCCGATGTATGTATATGTGTAATATCCTCTTTAATTAGGATTAGCCAGCTACTTCAAACATTGATAGAATCTATATAATTAAAACTTTCTCAAAAATTCATTTGATCACCTTGCTAAAATTGCTCTTTGGAAATAGAAATAAATTATTGTCAACAGCATAAACTATTTTTAAGTATCCTATCTCCATTGGGTATGTGCATGTGAATAATATGCCCCTTATAAAAACATAGGTCCTATTCGGCAATATTAACTATTTTATAAAATTAGTTGTCAGCTTAGCTGTTAAATATAAAAAACAGTGGTATTATCTTATTAATATTAATCAAAACACTCACTCAAATTTTTTATGAATCACTTCCTTAACCTTTAAATATTATGCCACTGAACTCTATAAATAAGAGAGGTAGTCAAAATATTAAATGCTACTATTGCTAAGCAACACCTTAATTTTGAGTTAGCTTTTGAGAGATGAAACGCTCAATCCATTTTCTTATCATCTATGAATCCATTATTGGTAATAATTTGATTCTTCTCATTCATGTTTGTAGTTGTAAACATGAACAAGTACTCAACTATCTTCTAGATTAACTTAGTGTTTTGAGTTTCAACCATATGATATGATGTAGCTTATATAATAATTAAGCTAAATTAATTGACCTTAATTTACAGTTAGTATTAATTACTAACAAATTTGTTTCTTGTTTACAACTTGTAGAAGCTATTACCGGTGTACTCATCAAGGTTGCAATGTGAAAAAGCAAGTTCAAAGATTGACAAGAGATGAAGGAATTGTTGTGACAACTTATGAAGGAATGCATTCTCATCCAATTGAAAAGTCCACCGATAACTTTGAGCATATCTTAAGCCAAATGCAAATCTACACTACTTCCTTTTAATTAAACAAGTTCCCTCTCCTCTCCTATACAAGAATTAACATTCAATTTTAGTTTCTTGTACATTGTTATTTACTCGTGAGTGCACTTCCAATATAAAGTCCAAAAAATAAATAATGCAATACCTTATTATTTTACTATCATTAAGCTAGTGCGTAGCTCGAGGAGTAATTGATTAAATGTTTACTTTATATATATATATTCAAAACTTTATGTTTTATTTTTTAATATGTAATTTTAATTATATACATAAGATTTGCTTGCACAATCATAGCTAATAAGTGACAAAATTATATCTTCACCTCTATATTTCGTGGCGTTGAATGGGATTCTTCAATCTTTGCCTGCTCAATTCTTTCATCAATGCGTCCGTTTTCTATTTGGGCCACTTCTACAGAATAAAGCAAACTTTTAGCCCAATGGGCAATTGCACAAATCCATATGTAATTGGAGATTAAGGCTTCGTTTGGAAAATTACTTCAAAAAATAATTTAATTTATATTAAAATTAAATATTTTTTAAAAAATATTTCTACATTGTTTCAAATTCACTCAATGCCAATTTGGAGAAGAATCAATAGTGTGCGTGCTAATTTTTTGCTGGTCTGCTGGTCGAAGTATTTGCTTTTGGATTGATTTGTGACTTCTAGTTAAAGGTAATTTGGTTGAGAAAACTATTAGGGAGGTTCTCTCGTTTTTATTAGAGAAGAAGATTGTTGATTTTGTGGTTGGAGGGTGTTGTTGGAATTGGGCAGTGTTGAGAGATTATCTTCTAATAGATTTTTTAGCTCTTATTACTGCAATTCCTCTTCCCAACAATAATCTTGGTCCATACAAGGTGTACTGGGCTGAGTCGTGTTTGGTTTTTTTCTTTATTAAGTCTACTTACTCTGTTTTATATGGTGATAGTTGGAATGTTAGAAGTGTTGTCTGGGATTTAATTTGGAAATGAAAAGGACCTCAGCGAATAAGGTCTTTTTTCTTGTTGATTATGTATAATGCTTTGCTTATTAATATGGAGAAGGTGAGAAGGCATATTGATTCTATGGAGGTTTGCCCTGTTTGTATGTTCATTTTGAATCTATTTTGCATGTGCTCAGAGATTGTGTGGTTGCTAATTCCTTATATCGGGTTCTTGTTCCTTTGCATAAATGGGACGAGTTTAAGTCGGCTAATGTTTTGGTGAAGGATTGGATGGAGAGTAATTTGGGCTGTAAGTGAGTTGAGTTGGGATAGTGTTCATTGAAACATTTTTTTTGGAACTGGGTGCTGTGGAAAAGATGGAATGATGTGATTTTTAATCAAGAAGTCCTTCCTTCTAATCCTATTATTTAGGAAGTGGTGGATCGTTATAAGGAAGTTTTGTTTGTGGAGAAATCTTTGTTGGTGAATGATATTTCTCTTCTAAAGAATCAACAATGGATTACCTGGTCTCCTCCCCTTTCTTCTTTTTCAAACTTAATATTGATGGGTCTGTTAAATCCCACTTGAATTTAGCGTATGGGGGTGGTCTCATCCAAGATGACTTGGGATTGTGACAGAAGGGTTTCATGGGTTTGTTTGGGCGTTATTCAGTTTTGGAGGCTATGTTGTGGGCTATTCTCCATGGTCCAAGATTGGCTTGGGAGCTAGGCATTTATCGTCTGTATCTGGAATGTGATAACCAGCTAGCTGGTACAATCCTTAGGAAGCAATGTGAGGTGTCTGCATCTGTCATATCTCTTTTTCTTCATATTCTTAATTTGGTTAAAAAGAATTGAATTATTAAGATCAGCCATATATATCGAGAGGCTAATTCTTGTGCTGATTTGCTCGCGGATTTGGCTTCGTCGCTCCCATTGGAGATTGTCATTCACGAGGATCCACCTGCTGCTTTTATTCCTTTGCTAAGTACTGATGTGAAAGGTGTGGCTCAAGTTATATTAGTGTAGTTTTAGTTTTTTTTTTTCTCTTAATAAAAAAAAAAAAAATTCATTTGCACACACTTAATGCTTCACTTCATAACGTCTCGCCTTTGCTGCTTCATTTTTTTTTTTAAATTTAAATTTATATTACGTCACATGAGCATCTTATTTTATTTATTTATTTTATTGGTTCCCTATGCAATACCCGTGACCTGCTGAAACAAAGCGCGTGTTTCATTTTGCACCCCGTAAATCCAAATCGTCAAGTAAAACGTTGTTCTTCTGCTTGCCTCCACTCAAAATCTCATAATATTTATGCTTTTTTCATTTTCTTAATTAAAAATATTTATATTGTGAATACTTATTATAAATAATATCATAATAATTATAAATAAATATAAAAATAATATTTTTTTTTTATAATTTATCTATAAATACAAAAATAAATAATAAAAATAAATATGATATACTTCATAATTTTGATTTATATATTGAAAGTATATATATCAATTCAAATTGTTTTTTTATTTCTATTTTAATTATTTTAAACTATTTTACTATTATTATTATTGTTTTATATTATTTTTTTTGTGGTAAAGTATGAGCCACTGTTCTAACAATAATGTTAGATTATTTTATCTTATTTATATACATATTATCCAGAGTAATTTCGTGTTATAACAATGAGAGATTAAATTTAATTAGTTATTGAAAATTATATTTAATTTTAAAATAGTCAGGATTATTTTATATTATTTATTTTTTTTTAAAATAATTTAATTATTAAAAATAAATTCTTTTAAATTTTTACAAATATATCTTGAATAAATTCTTTTAAATTTTTATAAATATAACTTGAAAATTTTTGACATATTTTCAATTAGTTGAATTTTTTGAATTAAAAGGAACGATGAATACACCTTTAAATTTTTATTTAGCTGTTTCATTTTATTAATAAAAAATTTTGAATTTCTATTGATTTATTTTAATTTTAAATTATTTAAGGGTTTATATATAAATTTAATTTATTTTTTTTACTATTTTAATCTATTATTTCAATTTTCATTGTTCTTAATTATTTAATTTGCATTTATTATTATTATTGTTATTATTATTATTATTGTCTTTCTTAAATCAATTTTAAGATGAATTTCTTTTATGGAAAAATTAATTTTACTTTATACACTGACATTTTATTAATGAAATATCAGACTTCCATCTCATTATAAAAACAAATTGTTGATAATTTTAACAAAATTTCTGGTGCTATTTTTTTTTTTATAAACACTACTTTAAAATAATAAGTTTTTATTGACATTTATAATATTATAATAATTATTATTATTAATAAAATTATTGTTGTTATTATTGTTTTTAAAAAATATTTTTTTATATAAAAATATCCATAGACTTTTTTTAATGTCTCTTTAGAATTATTAATTTATTAAATATGTAAATTCAACTTACAAGTAATAATTAAATTTGATTTACTCTGATGTACTTTATACAATATTTAATTTATTTTTTAATAATAAAAAATAATTTTTAAACAATTGCATATACATTTTTTTTATAAACTAAACCTATATATTACCATAAAAATAATGTTAGGCTTTTTTTAGATGGATTAATTATTCTTTTAAAATCTATATTTCTATTATCTTCTTTTATTATTATACTATGCAATTCTTTAGAAAAATTATGTAATTATATATTTTTATTATTAAATTATATAAATACTATATTATGCATATTAGTTGGTCTTAAACTAAACATTTGTAATGTAGTGGTGACTAAAATTTTGTTTTAATTGAATTAAATAAATAATTTTATTTAAACAATATAAGTATAGTATTTTATATTATTATAAAAATAGAATTAGATATGTTTTTAATATAATATTTTTCTATTTATCAATTTATTTTGAAAATATTTTACTTATTAACTATATTATATTAATATGATAAATATAAGAAAAATAATACCAGCATGGCCCAGCCCAGGTTTTTAAAGCTTGTGTTAGTTACCTAACCCGCTGATAGGGTTTTTGCGTTCCTAGGCCAAGGGGCAACGGGGCTCTACTCGATTCCCAGTTCCTCACCGAAGCCAGGCAAGAAGTCAAAAACCCATTCGAACACACACACACACAGAGAATCCTTTTCTTCACCAATTTCCTATTTAGAGACTTGGCTGATGCTTAATAGCTGCGATGTGGAGTGATTTTTATGGGCTATAGATATAATTGATATTGTATCAATCGATTTTCTTACAAGAAGAATCACTGGCCATGGCTCTATCCCTCGGCAAGTTAACCATCCTTGTGGGTGCAGGTCTGTACAATACAATTATTCCTTGTCTGATTTTCCCTGCTTCGATTTTGTTTTTTATGATTACAATTGGTCCCGAATAGATTCCTTTTTTTTTGGGGTTATTTTTGATGGAGTATAAAGTATTTAGGGATTTTGATAAACCCTAGGTTTGGTTTTGATGCATTTATTGATGTGGTTGGATTTCTAAAGGTAAAGATGTTTTGCGTTAACGTGATCTCTTGGTTCAAGGTTAATTACCAGCTGACTTAGCCACCAGTGCATCTGTTTTAGCACTTATTATGAACTGTTTCATTTATTTAAAATTGTATGAATAGGGGATTTTAGCTCATTGAAAAGTTTATGATATGTTACTTCTCTCTGATATTGATGGAGACGTGCATTTTAGGAATTTTATGAGTTTGAACTTCTGTGCCTCTGCTGTGTTCATGTATTTTGTTTTTGCATGCTATTTATAGTAAAATGAGCGTTTAATGTATTTTCGTGTTGTTGGTGCTCACCAGAGCTGTTTATAGACATAAATGGCAATAGTTGGGAAGTTGAAGTAATAGTATTATTTTCCTAGGAAGTGGTTGAGCTTGTTGAGCAATGTGCCATTCCTGCTTTCGTGTATTTTCCTTTTCAATCCCATTTTGCCGTACTTTCTAAATTAACGATTCATCTTTGTTTCTTCTTTTTTTAATTTTTTTAATTTTTTTTATAATTAATAGACATTATTTTGTGTCCAGGTGGAATAATTTTATTGCTTACTGAATTAGTTATATTATGCCTTGCAGGCATTCTTGGCTCAGTTCTTGCAAAAGAGGGGCGCTTGTCAAATGTGTCTGACTTGGTTTCTGGTGCATTCAAGGTACTTGTGGGACTAAAACTAAAGTTATTCTGAGCAATTTGAAATGCAAGAAGGCAAATTGTATTTTTTTTTCCCCTGCTTTTAGTCTTTATTGATAGAGTAACTTTAGACTTATTTTCAGCTTTCTTTGTTATTTTATGGCGTTGGAGTTCCATATACATCTGTCATAGAAAATGTTCCACTTCTCATTGCTTTATTTTCACTCATGTGGGAAGACAGACATGCTACTCTGAAATTAGTTCTTTTTTTCTTTTTTTTTTTTTTTTTTTTCCTTTGTTTGGTTATGGATTCCATTCAGAGCATTACATACTGGTTCTGATATGGTGTGAGCCAACTTCACTGAGTATAATTTTGGAATAATGCATAATTTTACTGGTCTTTATTATTCTAAGATCTTATAGTATACAATTGGTTTTGCTTGATATCATGATCTATCATTTTTCATGATAAATCACAAAGTGATCTTTCTTCAACGTTCCTTTGCATTTAGGCCTCGTTGTTTGTGTTTTACATAGGACTGATGAAAAGTGACATTTGATACTCTTTACATACCATATGTTCCCTAATGCTTTTCTTTGATCATTATGATTGTTATCTTCTTAGACATTATGAGTTCTTTCAAAGTTTGATCTAAAATTTTCAGTCACTCATAGGCTTCATTTGTTTTCTGGAAAATATTTTCCTGGGGAGCATTTTGTGGTTTTTGTTTCTGTAGGAAAATTAGTTAGTGGAAAAATTTTTCCTGGTTGAAGGGTAAACTAGTCATTATTGGACTTTTACAAACTCATAAAAGGGGAAAAGAAAAACCTGCAAGAGAAATACATAGGCATATACATTGATTGCCACTTGGCCATTGCCACCGGCTGCCATCATTCAGCATTGACTGCTAAAATTTACATTTTCTCTGATATTTTCTTTTCTATTCAACAACATTTGGTTAAAGTGGAGTTCTTATGGGTTCAAATATTCTTATATTCTATTTCATGGAAAGAACTTCAAATTTTTCAATCTACTCCAAACAGTAGAAAATAATTTGAGTTTGATATTCGGTTTTATAGCTAAAGAACAGAGTTTTTGGTCTACCAAAAAATGTTTTCCAGAGTGGTTACTTTTAACATAGCTTTAGTCTCTCTGTTCAATGCTAATTACTAATCAATTTGTATGTTATTGCAGATTGCTTTTAAGCAAGTTAGACGAGATGATTCTACCTCATCAATTGGCAAGCAACATAATGATTCTTTGATGGCTCAGGTTTGCATGCCAACTTTTTTGTCATAGATTTAAATTTTTAATATAATTTAGGATAAAGCATGGTAGTTTGATGGTTAATGAATGTGTGATAATTCTCACTTGCTCGAGGAAGCATAAAAATATGTGCTTTCTTGAAGATGGATTATGGTCATCTGCTATCACTATCATGTTTGCCAAGTCTAAATTCTTTTATGTTTAAGTGTTCTTTCTGTTTTCATACGTGCAATGCATGCATGCGCCTGCACACACCCAGATCATTGAAGGGAGCTGAATTTCTTTAAGTTTGTTTTTAAGAATCAAATTTGCTTCAGTTTTCTTTTCTTCTCAAATGTGTTTATCATTTTATGAAAGAATACTATCATTTTCTTGGAAATTTCTGCTAGAAAATGTGAAATAGAACCTGTTTTTGAATTTTATAGGTTGACAGTCTTCGGCAGGAGCTGCAAATGTTAGCATCAAACAGACCGGTTACAATTGTAACTGCAAGTGGGACAGGTTTGGGTATGTATGTAATACTTTGAAAAAGGGCAAAAAAAAAAAAGGGAAAAAAATACTATGATGTTCCATATCTTGAGAAGTCTTAGACCATGTCTTTCTTATTCCTACTCTTGAATTCCTTTAGCTAAAATGACAAATCTCTACTTATTTTTGTTGAAGTTCTTGTGATGTATTGAATTTGTCTTTGGTCTTTCTCTGTGGTGTTCTTAGACGTGTTTATAATGTGCAGGTGCTAGTAGATATGGTGTAATTGTTGTCGTGGGTGTTGTTGGATATGGCTATATTTGGTGGAAGGTGATGTTTTAGTTTATACAAGGTTTTGTGCAATAATTGATAAGAAAATAAAGACATGATGATGAATTTGTACAATCCAAGGCATCTTCATTACAAACTGCAATTACAATTGAATTTGATTCTTATTTACAGTGAAATCCTAATCTTTTATTTGAATGGGTGTTGAGTGTGAAAGTAGATGTAATATTCAGTGGTGCATTTCAGATGCATAATGTTCATTGATATTGGTCAACATTTTGAATTGTTTTATATTTTCAGGGTTGGAAACTTCCAGACATGATGTTTGCAACAAGACGGAGTTTATCTGATGCTTGCACTTCTATAGCCCAACAGCTTGAAAATGTTTATGCGTCAATCAGGGTAAGAGCTGTGCTTACACCTGAATCATGTGCCTTGCTACACATAGCCCCTCCTACATCATTTCCATCTCTTTTGCAATTTCTCCTCTTGTCCGTCTTGTTGCTAGAGGGTTCCTATTCCCTATCTTTTAGCTTCTATTCTTTTCGGCCTCGCTTTCAATTTTGCTTACATTCCTATGTTTCAGATCAGTGATATTACAGTTACAGATGTTTACTCTAGAAATGTTTGTTTGATTGGTTGCTTCTGAATGTAAAAAGGTTTCTTAAATAGCTTTTTTTAATTTTATTTTTTATATATAGAGTACTAGGAGGCAACTATCTTCAAATATTGATCGCGTGGATTCTAATTTGAATGAGGTTGCTGTACTCACTGCTAATACACAACAAAAGGTTGGTCCAAACTCCAATCTTGATAGTCTACTAATTATTTTCATATAATGGAGTGTTCAGACTTACACAAAGTATACCAACCTATTTAGGTTACTGAACTGTTGGAAGATTCAGGAAGGATTGGTCATGATGTTCAATATGTTCGTGATGCAGTTGAAACACTGGTAACTTGATTTTCCTCGTTCAATTTCATAAACTTTTTATCAGATGTGAATAGAGGACCTAATTGCACTTGTTTCTTTTCCTAATCTGTAGGAACTAAAAATCAGTAGAATAGAAGGGAAGCAGGTAATGTTATTGACTTACTATCAATGTCATGTGCAGTCTTGTCAGGCATGAGTTGTTTATCTGATGGCCGTTATTTAATTATTTGGATAAACTCTTTAGGACATGACAAACCTTGGAGTAAAGAAGTTGGTTGACTATGCGTACAATTTGGAAAACAACTTACTTGAAGAGAATACTCAGGCATGTACCCAGCCTTTTGTTCTTGAATAATATTACTCTTGTATATCTGCAATGAAACCCAAGTTTGATTTTTCAGAACTGTTTTTCATGTCTGTTGTTGTGAGACTTACTTTTTAGTCTATCAATCACTTGCATTGCTTTGTATGACACCAAGTCAACCAAGAAAATTTGTTCTGGTCTCTTTGTTAAGCTTGATTACAACTTCTATGAATAGATTCTCTTTTTGGCTTCTATTCTATGAGTTTCTTCTATTAATTGTTTTCTCCAAATTCTGTAGGCTTCATCATCCAGTTCACGAATTACATTCTCATCAAAGGTAATATTTTCTTTCTGAATTATGACTTGTGATGATTGCAGTTAATTTGATTTGGGAGGTTTGGGATATCAACATTTTTAAAAGCTAGATAATGTTATTATTATTATTATTATTATTATTCTTTGCTTGGTCACAAGGTCTGTTCAGAACTGGAAATTTGTAATATGAAACTGAATGCATTTTGCATGTCTATCCCAATTAATGTACTCTGTTCTATCACTTCATTGGCTACAAACTTAAAATGTCATGACTACAGTGCTTGCTGTGTTCTTAATGTTGTTTGCTAATAGCTTGTGTTTGTGCTTTCACAGAAGGGTTCTTTGCCGCCTCCATCAAGTGAACTAACTTCTCCATCTGTTTCCAGCGGATCTTTGGAGGTTTGTTGACTTCCAGAAAATTTAATCTCATTCTTTTACTTGGGCTCATATGCAAGAAATATTTTGTGGGATTCAATGAGAGATAATTGATCATGTTTCTTAAGTTTACCCCTCCATGGTGCTCTTCCATATCTGAAATTTAAAGAATTGTTTTTAGTGACTTTAATTAGTGGTGACTTTTAGTTAATGCCAAGGGCTTCGTTTAAGAATCTTTTTTGTAGACTAGAAGACAGCTCTTTTACCTGATTATAATAAGCCCTTATCCATTAAATGGACTTGGATCTTTTTTAGGTTCAACGACCCTTCCACAGAGCTACCCCAGCCACCCCCCAGCAGGTTGACCTTGATTTTCAATTTGCATTATAACTACTTATTTCAGCTCTTCTATGGCATCTCAATGGCTTAAATTCTGTTTCAGAGGGGTAATGGAATTTCAGAAGCAGTCGAGGTTTTAAGCAATCCTGGGATTTCTAGTAGTTTCCGTGCTGTAGAAGAAACAAGCAATGGCTCTTCGAGTTGGTTTAAACCAAAATTTCTTAGGAGAACGTGCAGTGCAACAAATGCTGTAGTACCTCAAACGAGTTCAAGCAGACAACAATCTTGATGTGATTTTATTCTGAAGAACTTTGATTTTATGTGGTAATTAGTTGTACATTGGGAATAAACTTTGATTTTATGCGGTAATTAGTTGTACATTGGGAGGTCTTCCAAGGTTAGTTGTTTCTGGCTTCAGAATCTTCCCTTGAATATAAATACCAAACTGGTACTGAATCTTGTAGAGAGAGAGATATATATATCAGATTCATTATTTTTTAGCGAATTTGAAATATTTTATAAATTTACGAGGACTGCTAAGAAATTAATTAATTAATTAATATGAAATATTGATTAACTGAATTAATGTAATTTTGAGTGATGCTACTCAACTGTACATGTTTCAGTCTCATCTCTCTCTCTCTCTCTCTCTCTCTCTCTATGTATATATATACTAAAAACCTAAATTAATTTTAAAAATCTCAACCCTAAAACCTAATAAGAGTAAAATTGAAAAAATTAGTTGATATTTCATAATCTTCTTAAAACGATAATTAATAATTATGGACAAAGCAATTTTTAGAGCATGAATAGAGTAATTTATGCAATTTATAAAGCAAATTTTAGAGCATGAATAGAGTAATTTATGCAATTTATAAAATTGATGATTAATAGAACTAAAGTTATATATATATATATTATAATAGTTGGAAAATTTTGTAACATTTATTTTCAAATAAGGTGAAAATATTTATTATTTAATCTTTTCATATGTTATATATTTAATTAAAAAAATGAAATATAATGGTACTAATGAAGCAATAAAGCAAAAGTTTTATTGACTTTTAAAATTTAATTCGATGTAATAAAAATAAAACCGCTTTTTTTTTTTTGGCAATATCTCAATTATTTATACCATCTCTCTAAAATAAGAAATTGCAAGAGTCTCCAGAACGCTGCGGCCCATAATAGTTCTAAGGCCCAAATTGAGGTCCAAAACGGAGTTGCCGTGAGCAAGAACTTGACTGGATTGTTTCCCGCCATCTTACTTCCTCGATTGGCGCGCAGATGAAAGCAAGGAAAAATCGTGTGTCCACCCTTCCATTTGTCTGCACTCAGCACTTTCCTCCTGCTCCTGCAGTTACTCTTTGTTTGTGTGCGAGAGATCAGAGAGATAGTTATATATAAAAATGGAGATAGTTCGACCTCAGTGGAAGCGTCCATCCAACGACGTCGTTTCGACACTCCCCCTCTATCGCTCTGCCCCGTTCTTGAGGTCAGACTCGAAGATTTCGAGCTCTACGCCATGGATCACCTTCGAGGTCATAGAATTTCTGCTTCCTTGCTTTTTTTTTTTTTTTTTTTTGCACAGTACCAATTTTCTTATGCAAAATCGATTTATAGGGTTGAGTCTGATGGATTGTGGATGTACACACATTATACGTATTTGATGCCAATTTATTGCTTGAAATTCCAGTTCTTAAAGGTATCTCTGATGGATTGTCTCGCGGGAAAAAACCTGAAGAAATGGAAAATTTGGTAAATATTTGTACAATGAAACTCTAATCCTTTTTCCCCCTCCTTTTGTGGGGCTAAATCTTGTATGTTGATTGTTTGTCTTTTTTGAACAGGTAAATGACCTATGGAAAGTAAATATGACACATCCGCAGGATGTGCTGCTGCATATAACAAAAGCTTTGCATGGCTCCACAAGTCTTAGGCTCCTTTTACACATTTTTGCGAATGAGGGATTTTTATTTGCAGGAAATGGACATCGATGATCAGAGAACAGGAAAAGGATTGCTTAACTTTTGTGAGTGTGGAATCATGAATACTGTAATTTAAAATAGTCTTGTTATTTTTTTAAATGAGGTATTTGGCGTAATGTTTGGGTACCTTTTTAGATTGTGGAAGCCCTATGCTCAAGTTATCCGGGACCTGACTATTCTCAGGTATTCCAGTACCTATATATGTTTTCAGTTCTGTTACTATAGGTCATATTTTTAAGTTAATTAAGATCTATTTGATTGACTGTAATTAAGATCTATTTGATTGACTGCCTTTACAGCCTAAAGAATTTGCTGACTTATCAATTAAAGACATTGACTTGGTAGCTAAGAGTTCATTCCCTCTATGCAAGAGCCACCTGTTTGAAAAAGTGGGTTCTATCATTTCAAATTTTCTTACTAATTTTCTGTTATATTTTCCCCTTTCCCTTGGTTTGCTTCTTTAAACATAATGGTCATAGTTTCTTTTCTTTTTTTTCCCTGCTTACTTATTGTTGTGTGACACATTTTGCAGCTCAGAGAAGATCATCATTTAAAGCATGGAGGAAGGATGCAGTTAGGTCTTTTTCTCAAGGTTTTCTTTTTCTCCAATTGCATATAAATTCTTGATCTGCCTCGATGAGTGTAATATTCAAAGCTCCAGAATCATCATTTGTTCTACTGGCTCCCATCTCTCCCCTCCTTTCAATTTTTTAGTTGTCTGCATTGATCACACGCTTTTTACTATTTAAATATGCAACCTGCTTTCCACACTTGAGTTTATACTGTTGTTTTCTATAATTCAATAATGACATGATTCATGCATCAGACGAAGTGCTTCAACATGCCAGTCACTCATATGTGTTCCTAAGCCCCTTTTTTTAATTTAAACTAGTACCTCTGCCTTATTTTTAATTTAAACTAGTACTTCTGATTTTATAAGCATTCCCCTTATTTGTACTTTAGGGTGTTGGTTTGAAATTGGATGATGCACTTGCATTCTGGAAAGCAGAGTTCTCCCAAAAGGTAAGTTTACTGTCAAATTAATGGTGATATTGATTTTTCTTTTTAAATTGCAATTACTTTTGGATTTTATTATATTATTGTTATTGACTGTGTCTCCAGAAATAGGATCAATCACATTGTAATTTTAATCTTATTTGTTATGTGTTGTTATAGTTTACAAAAGAGGGAGAGAAATATGTTCTGATCTCCAAGTTCTGTTATTTACTTAATGCCTATCTATGATTAAATATGGTTAAAGGATATTTTGCATCAGAGTCCCTCTCCACACAATTAGCATGCGCATGCCATGTTATTTTGGATGTATCTGGGGAATTGAAAGTACATACTAAGTTACTAACTATTAATTGCTTCTTTAACTTTCTGTAGGTTGGTGCAGAGAGGTTTGACAAAGAATACGCCTACAGCATACGCCATAATTATGGAAGAGAGGGAGAGAGAAGTAAGATATTGAACCTATCAGCATTAGTTTCTTATTTAGATATTGAATATATCGGTCATTGTCATAGTAGACTACGACACTATGTTCAGTATCAGGTGATGCTGTAGATCAGAATTAATGAGATTATCATATGAAAAAATAAACAATGACTAAATTAATTTGTTGGAAACATTACCAGCTTGAGATTTTTTCCCTTAACTGATAAATCCTGGGTAATTTATTTATTTATTTTAACTCTTTAATTCTTCACAAGCATTCCGTCTGTATCCAGGTATTTCCATTTCTCTTTATATTATGATTGCTTAAATTTCTTTTGCATTTTTGTTGTTGCAGGATTATAAACCTTATTCTTGTCAAAGGATCATCTCTTTAACTCCTGGTGTTGGAGATCATCATGGCTGTCCTTATCGGCATTTCAGGTTAATTCTCCAACTAATTTGATATTTTTGCGGACATGAAATTAGGCACAGCAGAAAAAGAACGCAACACAAGTATTTGTGACTAGTCATTTTTAGCAATCAGCAATCCTCAATTTTGTTCCGAGTCTTGTGATTTTCAGATGTTTACTATCTGCCTCTGCCTATTGCAGTTCTCATCCTTCATACGGACTGGGGAACATCCAAACCATGGCTAACCAATTATTAAGGAATATACTATACTTTGGTGCATTTCATCAAGAATTCTAGTGACAGCTTTTTGAGGGCTACAGTATTTTTGAAAGAAATGACCCTTGCAAAACAGTATAATTAGAAGTTTTTGTTCCTTGCTTCCAACTTTTTTTATCTGCATGCAGCTCCTTTAAATTTGTTGGTACTATCAACTTCTGTTCTATACTAAGCCTCATAGCACGTGGGCTTCTTAGTCAAAGACAACATGCAAAATTTGACTTGATATTCTAAATCCAAGTAGAAGGTACCTGATGACACTTGCATTTTGTTTATGGTATTTTTTTTAGAATCTGTGGATGCTGACATTGATGATTTGATTCCTGGAATTTATTAGCTATTCTATTTCATTTTATATTATTTTCTTATTTTAAATTAAGAAAAAAAAATTACTTATTATTTTTATGATGTTCTACAAATGTATTGGATTCACATGATACTTGAGTGTGTTTTTGGCATGACAGTGAAGAAAACTTGAGGGCTGTGCTCAGTGGAATGGGAGTAAACTGTGGTGCAGTGGAGGATGTAATGGACGAAGTGCGAAATAGACATTATCAGGTTGTGAAATTGCCAGTTGATTCTAATTTTGCTTCCAATTGTGCCTTTTTTTTTTTGTTACATTTTTGTGGTCATTTGAATGTGGATTTATTTGATTGACTTTGTAACATGCAGTAGGCGTGCACACTGACATTTGAAGCTATTCATGGTTTATCATGTGATGCTGGGATTAATCATCCTAACCAGTACTTCAGTGAAAGTCAAAAGGTCCTGAAAGTCAAGGTAGATGCTATGATTTTTGAACTCTGATTAACCTTAATATGGATTCTTAATCTGCGTTAAGATTTGCTTTGGTGAGGAAGTTTGTCTGGCATTTGTTGAAATTTTTATTCCCCGGATAACCAGAATCTTGGCATTTAACGAGTCCTTCAAGTATCATGTTGCAGTGAATAGGATGATGTGTTGCCCCCTACTTGAAGGGGCAAGTCATAATCACTGTCATTGTGAGATGTGACAGACCAACTAAAGCTTTAATGTGGCCTATGGCTTCAGATGTATGATATATTCGGTAGCTTTTCTTTGGATGGTCATGAATCAAAAGCGCATGTAATGTCACCATTCTCACTCAAAGGTTAAAAATCCTTAAATGATACTTGTGGACCTGCTTCAATTTACACAGGTTGTCTAATCAACCGACTAGTGGGATGTTTGCAAGAATATGGTGGATCACATAGAATAAAAAAAATAGAATAATGAATAAATAATTCATTTTACTATGGTCATTATTATGTTTTATTAATTTATTATGTTCATTATGTTTTATTAATTTATTATCAATGAACCACTAATAATTTTTAATTTAATAATATTAAAATTAAATGAAAGGATAGGAGTTCGAGAATTTTCTTAATATTTGTGTTGGAGTGATGGTAACCTGACCTGGGCTGCTAACTACGAAAGCTTTAAAAGCCTTTGTCGTTTTATTAATATATACAAGAAGGGGAAGTGGGGAACGATAGGCTTAATATGTTTATTCATTGCAGAGCCATTCCCCGGAGCAAGGAGAATCTATTGGCGATTGATAATGTTGCTCCCCTTCTCAGGTTTGTCATTTTCTGAAACACAAGCTCCCTGCAACGGCATCTTCATAGAACTGTTTTATCACGTGTAATGTAGTTGTGTCAGCCATACGAAGGACCCACAAAACCCAACTAATCTAGCAATTAGTCAAATTTAAGACAGTAATATTACTTGTCCAGATCTTCCACTCACAAGAAGCAATGTGACGTCCCCGTAGGTAAAAGATGCAAACTTGTCCGCTAGTGGAAGTGGCAAAACCCCCTTCTCATTCTATTATTGCACTGAGATTGATTGTCCATTTATTTCACGTGAGTGGTTTTGTTGTCCTTGAAAGACACTGGAAATTGGAGTTGATATATATAAAATTTGTGTGATCTACATAAATAAATGGTCTAAATTTATCAGTGGTGGGGTCACAAGGCTAACGTTTTCCTTGAGGTTAATTTTAGCTTGACACCTTTATGCTTGAGAACCGACCAATGGGGTAACGACAATGCATTGGTTGTTGACCCTCTAGTTTTGTTCAATTTGTTGGTTGGCAGGAAAAAGTCCCACTTAACAACCTTAGGCGTGCAGTCAGAATTGGATGAGCAAAAAATTTGTGGTATATTACTGGAACTTAGATGAGCTCAGATTTGGTTAAACTACAGCGAGCTGTTCAGCTGGGTGCCATTTGGATCAATTGGCTATATTAGTTGGGCTAGTAGGTGGTTTGTTGTATATAGGTGCACTTAAATGCTAAGAGAACCATTCTTCTATATGTTAGGAGCTGACATTCACCTCTTTAAAAGTTGTAAGACAATGTGTGAATCAAGAAAAGAAGAAGGAAGTTTTTTTGGTGTCTAGTGGAAGATAAATGCCGTAATTATGTTACATACTGCTTGCTCATATGGGATTTAAACTGTAAAATGTTGGCGTAAATAGTGTTCCAAATTAGTACTTCTCAGGTCGTTTCATTTTCTCTCTTTGCATTCATTTGGGAGCGATTAGTTGTTTTCTATGAAATTAAGTGAAGTATCAATTTTATTGATTTTCCTTTTAATTCTCATAATGGACGTTTGTAACATATTGATATGCACATGTACCTATTGGAGGTATAGAGCACTTCATTTTTTAGTAAAATATGAATATATTTTGTTAAATATGAACTCTACATTGTTTAATAGAACATTAACTCCACTGAATATTCTGCTTTGGTGGGATTAGATTTTTGATCTATGGGAAAGAAGCGGATGTTAGAGCATTTCTATTTCTGGCTAGATTGGTCCCAGCATTTTTATTAATAATTAAAGATGAAAAAGGATGATAAAAAAAAAAAAGGAAGAAGAATGGGCTGAATTAAGTAATACATGGGAATTATAATCATTGAAGGAGATGAATGGAATTATTGCTTTTAGTTAGGCCTGGGTCTTATCCTGTCTAGAATGTGGTGGTGTAACACTTTTGCATAAAATATTTTAATGAAAGAAACTACAAATATGCTCACAGAAGAGTTATAAAGCGGAACAAGTGCGGCACTATAATGCTTGTATAGTAACTTTAGGTCAGTTTAATTTAGTTTACTTGACAGATAGTGGATGGATGTCATCAACACGTATCAACTTTTGTTAGGGACTTCCTTTTTGGTAAAGGATTGAAATTAGATCATAAGATTCTTTATTTTAATTTTTATTTTGATTCTGTTTATCTTATTTTATTAAATTTAATTATTAAATATTTTTTTTAACTTATTTTAACCTAAAACCGGACTGTCGGTTTTAATTTCAATTTGATTTAAAATTGATTTTAATCAATTTTAATTTTGAATTTAATTAGATTGTTTTAAATTTTGTTTTAAATCAAATCATGATAGGTCTAATTAAATTATTAATTTAAATAATTGAATATGATTTTACATAAATTAAAAATAAATTTTTAATCATTTCATATCTATCATGTCTATAATTTTAATTTAGTAATTATAAAATATTAAATTTAAATTTCAAATGAAATAAATTACATATTAAAAAAAAAGCCATTAAAATCTATTCTTACAAGAATGGGTAAACCACTTCACCTTTGCTTTAATAAATTCATGCTTCTTTTAAATTATACGGAGTGAAGGGCCATCTCCTTTGGTGTTTTATGCCAAGGAAAAGTGGATCAACTGCTGCTGCTGCTGCTTTTATTTATCTTTTTGGTTATTATATAAAAACAAATATGAATTTCTTACTTTTCTAGGGTTAGGACGGGTCAATTGGTGCACATGCCTTTCGTTTAGACTTACAATTACACGAAATCTACTACCCTCCCTAGTGTAGCTTTGGTTTGGTGCAGAAAAATTAATAAATGAAAAAAAAAAACAAAGAGAACCTTCTTTCTTTATTACCTAGTTATAGGCTGCACTGAAATAGGCCTTGCGTTGCTGGACCAGTTAACGAGTTTTCTTCTTGCATCATTTTTTTTTTTCATTAATTCCTTTTTAATTAGGACTATGGAATTTTTTTTGTCGTCTTCTTAGAAATGGCAAAGGAGCATATCGGTTTCGCTCCCATGTTCCTGCTCCACGAGAATTCATGGTCGGGCACTACTTCCCCATCGAGAAACGGGCGGGCGGGCAGGTTGAGTTTTCCGCAATTTTTTTTTTAAATTTTAATTTATTATTTTATAATATAAATTTATTTTTTTAAAAAATAAAATATAAAATTTAAACATAATTTTAATAATATATATATATTTTAAAAATTATAATATTTGAATATATAAAAATAAATTATCCTTTAATGAAAATAATAATATATTATAGGCTCAAAATAAAAAGTCCTTTTCTTTATTTTTACTCTATATAATATTGAAATTGGAGTAAAATTGAAAAAAAATTAATTGAATCAGGTTTATAAATGATTGTTACTCCTATTTTTTCTTTTCTTTTACTACCTACTGCCGCTTATGTGTTAAAAATTTTAAAAATTTATATAAGCAAAAACGTATTTGGACCATCTTAATGAGAGATATAAATAACTTTTTGTAAGATCACATGGACAACACAGACACTGTAGAATTTGTCCTGGACTTAAAAGGACAGGTCCGATCCCCACCACATAAAAACTTGAAGATTAATCCAATGGAAGACGACAAACAACAAAAGTTGGGATTTTGGTCCCGAAATTAAGAGTCTGTCTAAAACAAATATTTGAAGGGGTGAAAATAGAGCTGCTGCTGATCATTCTCCGAGACAATTAAGTTCCATGTACGTCTGTTTTAGACACTCTTGACCAAATTTTGGTGAATTGAAGGTATAATGATGATTAACTTAATAATTCAATATTAATTTTTAACTTACTTTTCATTTTTTTTTTTTAATGTCTCAAATACTGTGGTTCTTAGTCCATGCTCATCATTCCTAATCCTTAAATCGTCCAAAATTTCTCTCAACAAGTGGGCAAATACAAGGCAAAACTGATTATATTAGCATGCAAAGAAAGCTAAAAAAAAATACCAGAAAAAAAAAATTGTAAGAAATTTTGGTTGTTTTCTATCAGACAACTTGTGTTTGGTTTGACTTGAAACCTTAATCCTAGAAATCTTTTAAGAGTCAAAAATCCAACGGGTAAGAGAAGGCACCAAGAAAGAATTGAGGTAGTGGTAGAGAGTTCCCATAATAAAAAAGAGTAGAGACCCCAAGAGGGGGACATCATGGAATGTGAAACACAAAAAACTCATACCTTTCCTTCCCAGAGCCTGGTCCTCCTCTTTCGCTCTAAAGTTGAAAGCAACTGCAACTTGTCGCTTTCTCTGCCACTCGTTCTTATGGCTTTTTATTTTAATCTCTTCAGCATTATTATTATTATTTTTTTTTTCTCCCTTGCCTTCTCTTGGAAACTCTTTTTAGAGCCACAATCCTAAAAAGGTAGGGGAAGAAACTTGGAAAGAGCAACTCTTTAGTCTTCGTAGTCACCTCCTTTCCATTTTCAATCTTCACAACCCACGACACCAACCACCCCCCACCCCCCCCCCCCTCTCTCTCTCTCTGAACACATTATCCACTTTCTTTGTCACTTCCAATAATTGTCACAATAAAAACCCAGTCTTTCTATTCTCCCTCTTGCTGCTTTCTGTCCCGTTCAAGCCGTGGAAGACAAAAGTTATACTCTATCTTTCTCTTTCAAGACTATTGATCAAAGTGTTGTCAGGAATCTAATGGCTTCTTCTTCTGCTCCTGCTTCTTCTTCTTCTTCTTCTTCTTCTTCTTGACCTTCTTTATTCTCTGCAATTTTTGTGTAATTGAGTTTTAGATTTCCAATTCTTGCTTGTTCATACTTCAACTTGCCGCTGTTTCCTTTCCCGCCTCTTTTTCAAGGTGTTTCTGCAATTTGAAAGCGTGGAGATTTCCAAAAGATTCGATTTTTGCCTCTTCTGTGCATCAGTTCTTGGGTTCTCTCAGGTACCCATCATTAAATTTTTGCTTTTTATGCCTTTTTTTTTGCACTTATTATTTATGAATTACAAAATCATTGTGTTCTATTAAGCCTATGTATTTTGCAGTAAAATTTTTATTTTTGTATAAAAGGAAAGCACTGCGAAAGCAATCTCAAACAGTAATGGTTGCTGATACATGTGGTTCTCCTAGCTACCCGAATAAAGTGGTGTTCCTTGAATTAGTGAAGAGCCTTTACACGTATTAGAAAATAATTGTCTTTGAGATAATTTTTTAGTTTTTAGATGCAGTTAGCCAGTCATGCTTGGCCTATAATCAGCTTGTTTAACAATTAACCTCGTTTCAAAAAAAAAAAAAAGGGTTTAACCTATTCGAACATGGCATATTTTGGTCCATAAATGAACTTATATTTTAGTGGAATCAAAATGATTTGTGAATTATTTCTTCAAGAAAAGAAAATATTTTCAAGGCTGATTGTGGCTGGGATGAGAGTGCCGACTAGCATGATGTGACAGGTATCCAGTGGATGAATAGCATTAAAATTGCACTTTATTGTTGAAGTGCAATGACAAATATGGCCCTTTTTCCTGCGCTTTTCCCTCGAATTGTTTCATTGGAAATTCCTTTTGTAACATACCAAGTCCATTTGGATAAATATTTTGTCATGTAACATGGAAAACAAAGGTATTATCTCTTCAAATTGATCTCCTAGCAAACCTTTCTGTTTCACATGAATTCTTTTTCCCATGAATATTCTCCTTCCCTCTATGAATATTCGTTCTTGGTTTTATTAGTAATTGTGTAGTGATTGGCTAGGTGGATCACTTGGAGAAGAATTCTGTTTGAAAGGGCAGAAAGAGAGAAAATTACTTACAAGACAAGTATGTTCTATGGGCTATAATCTTAAGACATCTTGGAGATTAGCTGAATTGGACAACCAAAACATTCCTCACATTGCACAAACTACTGTGTCTAGTTGCTTAGGAGTGCAACAGGCTACAGGGCATTGCTCAGTAGACTTAAAATTAGGGAATTCAAGTGATTTGGAGGACAAGTTGGAAAAATTTGCAGGTCCAGAGGACTCTTTAATGGAGTCATCATCGTCTGGATCATCGAAAAGAGTTCGGACACCTTCCGGTGCAAACCAAGTCCCTACGTGCTTGGTTGATGGATGCACTTCAGATCTTAGCAAATGCAGGGACTATCATCGACGACATAAAGTATGTGAGCTCCACTCCAAGACCCCTAAGGTTTTTATTAAAGGTCAGGAGCAGCGGTTTTGCCAGCAGTGCAGCAGGTAAGAACCAACATGCTTTGAAGGTAGAATTCTTTGAATTTCAGCTATTCCTCAGCTGCCCTTTTAGCTTGATTACCCTTGTTTTTAATTATAGGGGCTTAAATTGAAGAGTGGCGTTCTTTTTTGGGTTGCAATGTATTCTTAGGGTCAGTTTAGCAATGTTGTTGGAGCTGCAGTTTTCCTAAATATATTAGTTAGAGAATATTAAAAATTAATTTATAATTAAATTTTGACATATTTTAGTAAAAGAAAACCAAATAATAAAAAATTATTTTTTAACAGCATCTAAATGGTGCTTTTTCTGAAAAGTTGTTGTTGTTGTTGTTTTTTTTTTTATTATTATCTCTTCAGAAAAGCCCTTTTTTTGGCCCCTAAAACTAAAAGCTCAATGCCAAATGAGCCCTTACGGCCTCCAGATTCTTGACGTTCTCCATTAGATTCACAGATGTGGAAAAACTTATATAAGCTTTAAATTTTAGATGCAGTAATCTTAGTTCAGGCATTCTTAGCGTTACATATGAAAGTGTTCTGACCTCTGCAGCATCTCTTGCATTATGTGGTAGTTACGTTCACAAAAAAGGTTGTTTTTTTTTTTTATTTTATTTTTTATTTTTTATTTTTTTTTAATCAAAGGATTCACAATAAAGTTAGTTACCACCCAATGGACTTTCAGTATGCTATATGCTTGGTTACCATGAAAAAAGATAGCAACTCATTGGCTTTGATGTGATTGTGAAAAGTGATGCAGCAAATAATGCTTTGCCATTAAGGAGAAGACCATAAGATCACAGTCATGGTCTTCAAAGAGGGACATTTCCTTAAATAGTTCCAGTTTGACTACTGTTCTTTAATGCATGTGCTTTGTTGGCATTTATCTTGAGTTGCCAGGGAAAGTAAATATGAATGTAAATAATATGATAATACTAGTTGGTCTAAAGGTCAAAAACAAAATTATGTTGTAATTCAGATGATTGATTGGATGCTGCTTAGTTAAAATGGACAGAAACAAGGAATGAGAGAAGGATCTTATCACTACTCATCCCCAAGAGATAATATTTTGTTTGCCAAATTTCTTCAGCACTCGTAAAATTTTTGTTGCTCTGAATGCCTCTATGATAGGTTCCATTCTTTGGTGGAGTTTGACGAGGGAAAGCGAAGCTGCAGGAAACGTCTTGATGGACATAACCGGCGTCGAAGGAAGCCTCAACCTGATTCTCTGTCTGTAAATTCTGCAAGGTTGTTGTCCAATCGCCAAGGTTCGATTTTCATCTTCAAGTAATTTCTGTTGCGCACTTATCTCTTGTTCCCTGTTCAGTGAACTTTTTTCTCTTTAACCATCAAATTGGAATACACAAAACTACATTGCAGGTACTAGATATCTGCGGTTTGGTGGCTCCCAAATGTTTTCTACCAGTCCTGAGAGCACTGCATGGAATGGTGCAGTCAAACCCGAGAATGATCCAATGCTTTACACAAGCCAATCCTCACTTGACTTCAGCAGCGGAAAAAACCTTTTTCCTGGCTCCCTATCTCATGGCTATAGAAGTGGAAAGCAGTTCCCATTCTTACAATGCACTAGTTCTGCACTCCTTGGAGAATCTGTCTGTCAAAGTATTTTCAATGCTGATTCCACCTTAGGCAGTACCTGCAGCAGCCAAAAAATGTTCTCTGATGGGCCAAATCGATTCCTTGACTCGAACCGTGCTCTCTCTCTTCTGTCATCTCCATCAGCCGAGACTAGGGAGATTGGCTTGAGCCACATGGCACAGCCTAACTTGAACCCCCAAGCTCAGTCCCCGATCTCAAACCTCAACTTTAGCTGTCTCGGAATGGAAAGTGGACCTGTTAATTCTGTTCTGGTCTCTGATGGCGGTAGCAATGCAAATCTCCATGGTCAGGATGTGTTTCAGATTGGACCTGAAGGGTCATCCACTAGCGGATCTCTCCAGCCACTTTCCTTCTCTTGGGAGTAATTTGCACACCATTTCCAAATCTTGTGCATTCTGGCTTTTGTGATCGAATGCTTTAAATTTGAAAAATAAAGGATTTTATGTCCTAAACTATTGGATTGCTGTGACATTGTTATGATGCTCCTGAAATGTGGGATGGATCCCTACTCAGACAACTGTGGGGATTGTAAAATGCCACTGTATTGTATACATGCGTTTTCTCCCTTTCTTCTGTTCATTAAACATTAAGCTTCCAATGTTGTAAGACGAATGCATTTTCTGAAGAAAATAAGTGCATTATTGGCTTCCATAGGCGTTATCCCAGTGCTATTAGTATATCAAATTCCTCATTAGCTAACTCATTGACTGCCCTTTCTCAGTTGCAGCCTTCATCTTTTGAAAATCTAAAACTTTGATGTTGTTAGACACAAGGTATGGCCTATGGGCGCTGCAACAGGAGTTGTCTGCTTACACCGGCAGTGGGTCATCGAGTGCCTCTGAAGCTATCTCATCCTTTTATTTTCAGCATGCCAGGCACTTGCAGACTCAGGGAATAGCAAATGTGTTGTTCTTCTTTAATTCCTTCACATGTAATTGCAGTTGTTTGACTGTTGTCCCACTGATAATTGCCACTTGTACATTGTTGTTGCATTTTTTTTTTCATTTCATATCATGTGCAAAGATGACCTCCACCTCCATGAAAGAAAAAAAAAAAAGAAGCTATATTATTTTAAGTAAAAGTTTAATCTTTCATTAAAAATGGTAAAAATTGTATTTATTTATGAGACTCATAACATATTTAAAATGTTATTTTATATTGCGACATCAGCAAATTAATAGTGTTACAATAGTTTGTCCCTAAGTGAGAATCGAAATCTGAAAAATATTATTCTTACAAAAATTAAATTATAAATTATAAAAACGTGAAACACATAATATTTTATTTATATTTTTCTCTAAATAAAATGCGCATATATTCTATACTTATGGTGACGCCTATATTCATATAACTTGTCGCACGTCTTCTCCTATGGCCTACAATTCATTTTATGATTTTTTTTTCTTTATTTTTGATGTGTCCCATTTAAAGAGTTGTGTTAATGATTAAAATTTTGATATAAAAATTGACTAATTCAAGCTAATTTTAAAATTCAAGTGATAGATTGATAGAAATTGAGGTGTGAAATCTATATATGCAAAATTAATAATCTAATTACCAATATGAAGATTCAAGTAAATTTGCGGTAAATTAAAATGAGCAAATTGAAAAATGGCAAGATTTAAATTGACAAGTAATTAAATTCGATTAGAAATTAACAATGATAAAAGGGCGATTCCGGAGTTTGGAAATTTATATTCAAACTATTTTGGAATTTTTAAGTTGGTTATCAAATTTTATGGAAATTATGAGTTTTAAGGAGATTAATTCTTAAATCCTTTGAATATCCTTTCGAGTGAGATAAAGAGTGTCTTAATTAACTTAATATACTTTTGTGGAGTTAAAATTGATCAAGACTCGTTAGGTTCCTTAATTAATTTGTAAATTCTTTTAATTCTTACTCTATTTCTAGATCTAAGATAATCAAGTCCAATTTCTTAATTATCTATCACAGGATTTTCTCCTTTCGGTACTTCAACCATGGATTAAGAATAATATTTAATGGGATCATATACTAAGCATGTCATTAAGCAAACAAGAAATGGATAAAATCTCATTAAAACCACAAAATATGGATTGCCCAATCAAAATCTATAAAATATCTCAAATATTATATCCCAACTCCAGAATCTATGAAAACTACTCACTATCCATAATATTTACAAGAAATTCTGAGTAAATATGGAAATAAAACTTGAATCTATGCTAAGAACTAAGAAACCCAATACAAGAAAGGTAGAAAATAGGAAAGAAATGAAGAAAACTCCAAATCTAATTCAGAAATAGAGAAGTGACATTTCCACTACTCTGTTTTTCTGACTCTTCCTCTGCTGCTGCTATTTTCTTCTTTTTCTCTCCTTTCTTATGAGATCAGGACATATTTATATCCTTCTGACAAGTAGCCCTAAAATAGTGTGTTTGAGGTGAAGTTCACGTGAGAGAATCTTTTTGTCGGCTCATTATGAAGAGTTGCACAAGTTGTGCAAGCTTCTTATGCAGGTTCCATACAAAATTGGTGGTTTCAAGTGCTTCCCGTGATGTTGCATAAGTTATGCAGGTTGGTTGTGCAGTTTTTTTCAAGTTTTGGAGTCCTCTATGAAACTGCATAAGTGGACTGCATAAGTTATGCAGGCTCTTATGCAGATTTCGGCAGGTTTAAGGGCTCTCTCTGTAAAGCTGCATAAGTAAGGAATGGATCTGCATAAGTTATGCAGTAGCTTATGCAAATTTCGGCCAAGGTAATTATCTCCTCCGTGAAGTTGCATAAGCAGAGTGCGAGACTGCATGAGTTATGCAATTTTCCGTGAAGCTGTATAAGCAAGGTTACCTGCATAAGTCATGCAGATTTCGGCAGGTTTAAGAATTTGTTTCTTCTCCCTGTGCAGAACTGTACAACTTGTGCAGCAGGTTATGCACATTTCGGCTATTTTGCATTCTTCAACTTTCAAGCTTTGTTTTTGATATCTTTGGCTATAAGAATCACTCTTCATTGGCATAATTTTTTTTTAGTCTCTCAAAAACACCATTTTACCTACAAAATAAAGCAAAATTACAAATTAACCCAAAAATTGACAATTATGAAAAACTATCTAAATAACTAATAAAATTAACTAAAAGTGACTAATAAATAAATGAAATGGCCATGAAATCTAACTTAAATTACTATACAAAATGCATGTATCAATTTTTCAAGTTCAGCAGAAAATAACATTAGGTTTCTCATAAAACAATTTGACTTGCATCATTTTTATCTACTTAAATTCCATCCCAATGAGCTAAGGTTCCGTCCTTTTTTTCAATTGCTGATTTGCGGCCGACTCTGCCCTTCAAGGGCTGGCGGGCCTCCACCTTCTCTAGCCCGATAGCGAGTTTATACTCTCCCCTTGTTTGGATTGAATTGCATATATTATTTTGATTTTTCCTGTAGGTCAAAATTTTACCAATAAGAATTGTTTCGATTGATTTGAGCAGCATTATCTTAAATATATGTGCGTTTTGTGACTATTTATAAGTGGTTTGGAAGCTCTCTGAACAGCTTGGGCTCCTCTGTTACTGACTTGTGTACCAATCTTGACTGATGATTAGCTCACAGTGTGCGATAATGAGGGTCGACTCGATCGGTGCGAATGGAACATCAAGGAGCCCCATTGGAACTACCCTTTGCTTAGTTTGGTGAAGTTTTTCGTTGCTTTCATGGCTTTTCAAGATAGTCCAACAACTTATCCTTGTGGATTTTGGTAACTAGGTTGTTTTCTTTCTTCAGCCTCAGACTTGCACATGCTTATAAGATCTGATTTATGCTCTATCTTTCTACTATCTCTACCACATGGAGAATGGTGTTTTGTGGTGGTGCTTTTCTGTTGGTGGCGATTGGTGGGTGATGCATGTAGCCACCTAGGGTTCTTTTCCTTGGCTAAGCCTTGTAATGGGTTGGGTAGAATAAGTTGCTTGGCTTGTTGGCTATGTTGTTGAGCCCCTAAATATTTAATATATTGGATTGGCTTCTGTGTTGGCCGCTACTTTATATTAATTATGAACTTAGCAATTTAAGTAGAAAATTTTGATCTTTGAAAAAAGAAAAAAATCAATCCCATTTTTTTAAAAGAGAGATATTAATAGGCCCAAAATCCACAACTAGTAGGCTGATCTCATATAAGCATATTCCCTCACATCACACAGGTAATGTTGATAGATTACATTTAAGACGGCAGACAATAAGTAGCTGCTTATTATCCATTTATGTCTCATAAAAATCCTTAGAAAAAAGATAATGAAAACATAATCCGTCAAGACTCAAGAATCATCAAGAATAAGTAAAAAACTTTCGGTTGAGCAAAGGTTAACTATTCTTTATAATTGAGCTCACTAATTAAATGACTTCGCAGGTAAAGATCGAATTCTTTCAAGAAATTCTTCAAAATGACCCACCAAATTAGACACCGTTTCTTCCCTTTCAAATGCCTTTTTGGACCATTCCAACACGGTTATCACCTTTCTGCAAAGGTCTGCATTTCATATATTCTAATCCATCACCTCTCTTCAACTATAATCTTGTATAAAGTTAAAAGAAAAGTATACTCTTGTTTTTTCATTATTTAATATCACGATTATTTCCATATCAATTTACAAGTATCAAGAATTAAAATGATATATTTTTATATATCAATCTGATGTATTCAAAATAAATAATTTTAAAATATTATTCAGTGAAGTCGAATCTGATTGATAAAGAATATGAATTTCGCTTTTATTTACTAAATTAATCCTATTTAATATTACTTAAGAATTATATAATTGAATCTAGAATATTTAAAAGAAAATTATACACTAGATCTTACCACTACTAATTAATTGTGAAATACCCCTTCTTCTTCTTCTTCTTCTTATTATTATTGATAAAAAGATATATCCAATTAATAATGTTTATTGCTTTATTTGCTTTTACATATGTACGCAAGGGTTCAAATCTTTTGTGCTATCAAGAAATAGCATTAGATTGAGAAAGGAAAAGGATGGGTCTTATCTAATGTCTATCTAGTGGCTACCAAGGTATCAAACCCCAAGTTCTCCATAATCCAAAAATCTAAGCAAGAAACAGTTTAAAAATTCAGCAAATGAATGGGAATATATCCAAAACCACACAACATAATCTGATCAGAGGGATTAAAAGGGCGGTGGGCCAACTAGAAATTTCATGTCTATTTCCATGAATAACTTTTGCCCTATTCACACAAAATCCTATTACAAACAATTGTTTTACTCATCGGTCGGTACCCACACTGTCCAATCAAAAGCCACCACCTCAACCTTAGAGAGGGGCAATTATCTCATTTACAAATTTTGCAAGGGCAGATTTGTAACTTCAAATTATAACTAGAGAACAACCTCTATATATAGCATTCATGCCTCTTGTAATGGACATAGCACTTGATTGAGTTTCAGCTGTTTGATTTCTTCACCTGTTCTCTATATTCTAATAAATGGAGACAACAAGTCATAAGGGAAGAGGGTTCTTTAGAGGGAAGCTAGCCAAAACCAAGACTTTTCTTAGAGTGAATTCCAAGCCTTCTATGCCAGGGCAATGCGGCAGCAATA